>NW_022437040.1:5939452-6012815 GCF_009761245.1 Sapajus apella | reverse complement strand
ATGGCTTTTACAGTAAACCCACTCTCAGGATCATGGACGCATTCCTGCGATAATGAGGTCAGTGATTCATGAGAGCAGGGCCCTTATGACCTAGTGACCTCTTAGAGAGCACATCTCTACACTGTTCAATTGGGGATTCTATTTTCAACACATGGACTTTGGGGGACACATTCAAACCACCGCGAAGTGTTCGACATTTTATTTTCATGCAATACTAACATTCCTGATAACCGTGAGTTACCTCTTCCTCATGAACTGCAAAATCTTTACTGAACTTGGTTCTGTTTGGTTACATTTCCCTCTCAGTTTAAGCTCTAACCAACTCCTCCTAGTTTTTCTGCAAATAATTTTCTTCCCTTCCAGCAAAATGTTTTCAAACAAACACTGCCTTTTCTCAGTTGATCCTTTTACATGGAAGGGCTCGAACATCCTTTATTTTTCTGGAAAGTAACCCACTTGGTACAGGAAAGAAGAAATTCATTATCCCTTCATCATCCTACCTGGTGGTCCCTTCTAGAGAAAACCTGCCAGGATTTCCTTCAGTGCAGGTAGAAAGAAGGGTGATGCAAGAGTTGAGAACTGCTGAGAGGAGCACAAATCATGCTGAGCTCTTTAAGGTCTCAGCTACCCAGGTTTAGCTGCATAGTTTAGCAGCTGCTGCTGTTTAGTTTGGCTTTCATGGGATATAAAAGAGGGAGCCAGTGAGGTGGAGAAACAGTGTATCAATATCCAGAAACATGGAAAATGGGCAGCAAAGGTGCTCAAAGAAGTAAAAAGAAGTGTTATGATACAGAGCAAGAAATATCCCAAAGAACTCATACGCCAGGGAAGACCTGGAGCATTGACTCCTCTGGACCTGTGAGACTTCATGTGTCTCATCACTCCCCATCTCTTATCACTTTATCTAGCTGGCCCCCCTCAACTAAACAAAGCTGCAATCACACACGCAGGACATCTGAACCTGACATTTCCTTTAGGACAGAATGGGATGAGAAAAGTAAACCACAAAAAAGTCTCATTTTCCAGAGAATACTCAGATAAAAAAAAAAAAAAGGTGTGTTAAAATAAAGGTAAATGAACAGGACGATATCTCTACTTTTGTAGCTATAAAGATGGTACCAAGTTACGAGTAAGGAACTCATTTTGCTGAGTCTCTATTAACCTCAGTAGGGATGGCACCAGGCTCAAGAGGCTGCAGAAGAGACCAGAGGCCAGTGAACACAACATAGGGTTAACTTGGGGGTTACTTACAGGGTGGTCCAGGGTCAGTGGTCCGGTTAGGAGAACTGCAGTCGCTTGCAAAAAGCATGCAACTTATACAGCACCATCACTTAGCTCCCTCCCACCAGCGACCTCCGCAGGGCAACCCTTAGGATGAGTTACTGCTGTCAGGTGTGTCTACCTTACAGGGCATGCCTCAGTTATTGATGACAGGTGAATCTCCCTTACAGATTAGGCCTACATTATTGCTGACAGGTGTTTCTATCCTACGGGTATGCTTAAGTTATTGCTGACAGGTGTGTCTACCATACAGCACCAAAGACAATGGAACCAATCCAGGGAGGGACATGGAGCAGGCCTCCAATTCACAAAAAGCAATGCAAAGAGGAAATGCCAAGACAGCCACTCTGGCAACAGATTCAGAAGACAGGAGAAGTTGCTCAAGTATGGGCTGCATCAGGATTCAGGACAGGGTCCTTCATGATCTTCTGCTTTGTGAATGTTCCCCTGGCCAACAGCTGATGACTTTATGAAACTGACACTGATGTGTGGGTGTCATGGTGGCAATGAGAATGAACAATGCTTGGGTTCCTAAACCTGACAGCCAGAAGTAGAACCAGGTGACTGAGCGAGGTTTGAAAGGAATTTGGACCAGGCAGGTAAAAGAACCACAGGAAACATTAAGAATTGAAAAATAGTTCTAGCTTTCGCATCTCGGCAAGCACAGTGGAGAAATCTAGAGGTGGCATCCATATCCTAAAAGGTTCCCTGAAACCATACAGGGCAGAGCAGGAGGAAAGGGGACAGAGGAATGACGCAAGCTCCGTGATGGAGCTGCCCCTGGCTGTTCTGGGTGTTTCACAGGCATTTGGACGAGGATGCACAGCAGGTGGTGCATGAAGATTGTTGCCCAAAGGAATGAAGGTCCATCTGGAAGAGGAGGTTTCTTAACCAGGCAGCAGTGTCAGTGTTCAACCAGACAGAACTGAGCTAAAGCCGCTGCTTGGATCCTCAATACCCTGCAGTGAAGGCTTAAGACATAGGCAGGGTGTCCCTGAAGGCTCAGTGGGAATAAGCTCCTTCCAAGGTCCTGGGGTGACTGGCAGAATCCAGCTGCTTCTGCGCTGTTGGTATGAAGGCCTCAGTTTCTTACTGGCTGGTGTTCTGAGGCCCTGCTCAGTTCCTCTCCATCTGCACCTCTTCAACAAGATCACTTTTTTTTTTTTAAACAGTGTCTTGCTCTGTCACCAGTCTGGAGTGCAGTGGTGCAATCTCAGTTCACTGCAACCTCTGCTACAGGTTCAAGTGATTCTTCTGCCTCAGCCTCCCAGGAAGCTGGAATTACAGGCGCCCGCCACCACGTCCGGCTAATTTTTTTTCCTGTATTTTTGGTAAAGACGGGGGTTTTGCCATGTTGGCCAGGCTGGTCTTGAACTCCTGACCTCAGGTGATATGCCTGCCTCGGCCTCCCAAAGTGCTGGGATTACAGGTGTGAGCCACCACACCCGGCTGACAAGGTCACTTATTTTATCAAAGTTTGCAAGCTGAGGAGAGAGTAGAGAGATTGCTAGCACAATGGAAGCCATAGTCTTGCATTTCCTGAAGATGAAAATGATACCTTTCTGCCTGACAGTATGCTATTGGTTAGATAAAGACACAAGTACCAGCCACACTCTAGAAGAGGACATTACACAAGGGCATGCGTACCAGGAGGCTGGGATCATAGAGGAAATTCTTGCCATCAGCCCACCTTGTGTCTCATGAACCATGAGCTCCCTGAGAGCACTCCATCTTGTTGGTAGCCTTCTAAAAACCTTAGAAAATAAAAAAGTTACCAGGAATCCAGAGACAATCATCTCTCAAATCACAAAGGGAAGATGGATTCTGAAAACTATATGCCACAAGGCATGACATCAAACCTAGAAATGTTTTAGGATAATGTTCAATGCAAGTTTTATGAGAAGACTTCATGGCCAGGGAGCGTGAAGTCCTGCCATGGCTTTACTAACAATGGTATTGGCCCATTCTCCTTCACTAAGTTCCTAACCTGCTGAATCAGAGAAGTGCGGGGAAAACCGTGTCTCTTACTTCAGCAAAGCATTTAATGCAAAGTACAGATAAAAATTGCAAGAACGTTAGATGAATTTTTAACCTGTTGAATTGTGGACTCTAGGCAGTTCACAGCAATGAAGATAGAATTTTATTGTGACTTGACACAGAACTTACTTAGCCCTATCTCTGTTTAGTGCTAAAGTTTTACCAATGAAATATAAAGGATACTCTCACCGAATTTATAGCTGACACAGTGTGTAGATAAATGCAACCAAATGGACTCAGAATCAGGCAGAACTCTGACCTTGACAACACAGAGGCGTGAGTTGACAGTAAGATAAATTACAATTGTATGTTTTATAATTGGTTCTAAAATACCAACAACACAAACACAGGTTGGAAGAAGCACAGCACAATAGAAACATTAAAGAAAACATAAGTCAAGTTGTTTATCTAGCAGAAGCTCCTTATGAGTTGAGAGTGTAACTGCAGGGGTGTGGGTTTTTTTAACCTGCGTGGTAGAAGGTATAATAATTAAGAATGTGCTGGAACGGGTAGTCAACCTCCTCCGGGGAAGTCATAAAAGGAGTCATAAAGGATGTGTGGCTGGAGCAGGTGCATTTAGGATAAGTAATAAGCTATTAAACTGCTGGGAACCACGTGGGATAGGGAAGGCTGTTCCAGAAATGGGCAACAGCTGAAAGAAAGGCAAAAATACAGAAATCTATCCATGATTGTGGACAAGTTTTTCTCACCAAAAAGATCCAAGAAAACAAGACAGAGGGAATCAAAACACGAAATAGCCCTTAGTGGAGGAGAAAAGATCATGAAAGCAGGAGGAGGTCTTCCTAAGAAATGTTGTCACATGTGTGCTTGGGACCGGGTGTCAGGCTTTGTTTAAAAAATTCTCAACAAGGTCTCGTTTGATGGGATGTATGACAAAAGGAAAGAGGAGAAAGTTAACTCAGGTTTGCCGAGAAAGTTGGTGTTTACAATCATGAGCCGAATGATAGTTTTGTGTCTTGGAAAGTAAGTCTGGTGCAATAACACTCAATACTGTGGCCAACCCCTAGAATCTACTGAAGTCACACCGTCAAGATGATTCAGCAGTTTTCACACGTTCTGCCCACTCTTGGCTAGGTACAAAAGCCAAGGCACGTTGTAAAAGAAAATCATTAACTTGTATAGTTGTTTGGATTACAGTACAGGCAGGTCCAAAAAACTACCTCAACCTGGTTTAAAATTCACAAAAATGTGTTAGCCCCATAACAAGAAGTCCAGAGGAAGGGTAAACTCTAGGTGTCGTCCGTGAGCATGCAAAACTTCTCTCATCTCCTTTTTCCACTATTGTGTACTGATGTCATCCTCAGGCTGGTGGAGATTCCACAGCAATTTCACACCTCACTGCGCAACAGGACAGTATCCCCTTGAATAAGAGAAGCCAGCTCTCTTCAAAGGCTCCTTAGAAGTGAGGGAAAGTCTCCCAGAAGTCCCCAGCAAAGTGCTTCCTTCCTAAGTGGCATTGGCTGGGGCTGGGTCACAACTCTTTATCCAGTGACTCCTATGCCAACCACAATGAAATTAACATGACTATGACTGACCTAAACAAATTATGTAAAGTAAAACTGATGTTCGAAAGGCAATCATCTTCACTGCCGAAACCATAGTGAGAAAGTGATGGTTTTCTTTAAATTAGATGTTTCCAGACTTACATATGTAGAACAAGTGGAGTCTGATCAATTTCAATTTAATCTATTATTTATCCTAATTTGCATATGTAAACTTGTATGGCTATTGAAAGAATGCAAAAAGGAAAGAAGAGAGACCTAATAACTAGAACTCTTGATGAATCAAGAACTTGGTAAATCAAGGTGTAGTAGAAACCACAGAGTTAAGAGACTTGATGAATATGAAATGTGTCCAAGTCATAGATGAAGCAGGTTTAAGTAGTTAACATGGGATCCATTGCCTGAAATATAATCTAGACGTGAGTAGAAATTCTGAAGACTTGAGAATGTCAGCAAACTGAAAAGCTCGTTTTCCGTGTGAACATTGAAAGATAATATCAACAGATTCTGAGAACACATTTTAGAATAAAATAACGAAGGGTATGTATCCAGAAGGAGGAACTATAATAGGGTCCAGATTACATCGGCTTTAAAGAAACAGGTATTTATTCATGTGGTTTCCCACTTGAAATCTGAGATGAATGTCTAGAGTTTCAGGATCCAGTGGCTGGACAATGAAATCTTTCTATTACAAAGATTAGAAAACTAAAGTTTAGCGGCTCCAAATTTACTACAAGCCTAGTGTAGTAGGCTCTACAATGCCCCCCAAAGATACACATGTCCTTATCTCTGGAACCTGAAAATATGTTACCTAATGGCAAAAAGGGCTTTGCGTATATGATTAAGTATGGATCATGAGATGGAAAGATTTTTCTGGATTGTCTGGGTAGACCAATGTAATCACAAAGTCTTTATCAGTGGGAAACGTGCAGGTCATAGTCAAGGAGGTGTGAGAATAAGAGTCATAGATCAAAGGCTGGAAGAGGCTACACAGCTGGCTTTGAGGATGGAGGAGGAGGCTATGAGCCAAGAAATGCTAGAAGCTAGCAATAGGGAGAAAATGGACTTTCCTCTAAACCCTCAAAAAAAATGCAGGCCTGATGACACCTTGACCTCAGTCCATTGAGCCTGATTTTGAAATTCTGATCTCTAGAACTGTAAGAAAATAAGTTTGTGTTGCTTCAAGCCACAACATTTGCAGTATTTTGTTATAGCAGGATCAGAAAACGAATTGAGACATGATTTCTGTAATTCTCATCTTCTCTCTCCTGCAGTTTTCACCCTGTTTCTGTTAGATTGTTCCTAGGGCACACCGATGTGCTGTTATTTCTGCCATCTCAAAGAAAATTCCCATTCAAATTCACTTTCTTTTCAAGTGACTGCTCAAATATCTGGTACTGTTTACAGCCAATTCTTTGAAGGTTTTCTACACTTCTGTAACTAACTCTGCTCTTCCTATGCTTTTTTGCATGCACTCTATTCAGGCTCGTGCCTCCACCAGGCCTTCAAAGCTAGTCTTGACTTTGTTACTGTCAAATGCCAATCCCAGTGGTCAACGTTGAGTTCCCATCTTACTTGTCCTTTTAGTAGCATTTGACTCTTTTCTCCTTAAAACAAGCTCTTCGTCTGTCTTCCAGGACAGAACAATCGCTCCCTTTGCCACATGCCATCCTAGCCACTCCTCAACATTCTTACCTGGTCCCTCTCCTCCTGCCCCAGCCTCTTGAGAATAGAATGCCTCATTCTGTTTCGTTTGTCCACGCTCATTCATCAAATCTTATCTAGGATTATATAATTTTAGGGCTTCAAGTGGCAACTATTTTCTGACAAATCTCAAATAGTTTTCTTTGGCCAACGCCCTCTCTGTAACCCCAGAATTATATGCCCAATGTCTACAAGGCATCTTTACTTGGACACATAATGAAAACAGCATGACTGACCTAAACAAATTATTTAAAGTAAAACTGACGTTAGAAAGGCAACCATCTTAACCGCTTCTCAGACTTAACATGTCTAAGGTCGCACTCATGACCTTGCCACAAATAAGGTCCTCTTTGTGCTCCTCCCACATCCTCTTCATCTCAGCAAGGGTCACTCCTTCCATCCAGTTGCTTAACCCAAAATTTCTAGAGTCAACTTTTTCCCTCTAACTCCTCACTAGTTAATACACTAGGAAGCCTTGTTGACCCTACCCTAAAAATGTGACCCTATTCCCACAAATGTTCACCATCTTTACTGCTGGTAATGTGTTCCAAGCTTGCGTCATTTCTCAACTGAATTTTTGTATAGAGCCGTGAAAGGAAATACCTACACTTTATTTTTCAGTAGTGTCTTCCCACTGTAGCGTCTAGTTAGCCTTTTAAAACATGTCATCTTCTGTAGCTCCTCTGCTCAGAACTTGCAATCATTCTTTTTATTTTTATTTATTTATTTATTTTTGAGACAGGTTCTCACTCTGCTGCCCAGGCTGGAGTGCAGTGGTGTGATCTTGGCTCACTGCAACTCCGCCTCCCAGGTTCAAGTGTTTCTCCTGCCTCAGTCACCCAAGTGGCTATGATTACAGGTTCACGCCACCATGCTTAGCTAATTTTTGTATTTTTAGTGAAGATGGATCACTTGAGGCCAGGAGTTCAAGATCAGCCTCTTGGCCAGGCATTAGCCACCATGCTGGACCTCAATCATTCTTCATTGTTCTCAGAATAAACAAGAAAGTTCTTTCAAAAGCCTGTAGAATAGAACCGCCTTGGCTGCTCTGAACCTTATCTTCTGGACTCTCTCCCTCACTCACAAATTTGTACCACATTAGCTATTTCCTGTCCTATTAATGTTGCAGGAACTCTCTTTCTTCACAGCCATAGCATTTCCTGTTTCATGTGTAGGAATTCTTTCCCCCAACCTCGTATCTGCATAGCTCACTCAAACTTCTGCATGAAAGTCACTTTCTCAGTGAAATCTTTTCTGGACATCCTATTTAAAATAACACATTACACTCCCAGTTCTCACTACCTGTTCTTCCTCTCTACTTGATTGTTCTCCAAGTTGTTGTCAAGAATTTAAAAAGATCTAGGATCTTAAGCTGAGTTGCAAGCTAATAAATCGGCTTGCCAGGCGTCATGGAAGCCGATAGAAGTCATGAAACTTCTGGATCAGAGAAGGATAGTGTACTGCTCATGACAATATCTCTAATCAAAGTATCAGAATTTTTTTAATTATTATTTTAGAGACAAAGTCTAGCTTCGTTACCCAGGATAGAGTACAGAAGCTACTCACAGTTATGATCATAGCACACTGCCAACTGAGACTCATGGGCTGAAGAAATCCTCTTGTCTCAGCCTCCCAAGTAACTGGGATTTCAGGCATACACCACCACGCTGGGCTTGTAAGATGGTTTTAGGTTGGGTTATTGAGTTCAAGTCCCAGAAAATGAAGTAAAGGACCCAGCTGTCCTTGCATACACAGCGGGTTGAGAGGCAGGAGAAAAACCTGGAGTTGAAAAGGCAGGAAGAACGGATGCCATTTGATTAGAGAAGGGTATGTGCTATTACGGAGCAGTGAATATGCCTTCCATTTCTTGGAGGGAATTACTATCTTTACAGGCCAACACTGTTCACTATACAAATTTCTCGAAAAAACAGGGTGGAATGAAGGGCAGTCAGCGTCCCTGCTTATCAAATGTGCAGAACTGTGAGACACCATGCAGAATCAACTCTCTAAAAGAACTTACCAATTTCAAACTACACGTTTCCTACCAGGTTTATTTCATTCATGGTGTACTTCACTAACCTATAAACCCAAGACTTTTTTATATCAATTTCATTTCACTTTTGTCTATCTTATTTATTGATAAAACAATATCTGGTGCACAATGGATATTCAATAAAGTTTTCCTGTATGAATAAACGAATAAATGGCACAATATGCAAGAATTAATACAAATGCCAAAACGTGGGTAGATGAGTAAAAAATGAATAAATTAATAAGACTTACTGCTTTACAGCAAGTAAAATATAAATCTGGATGTTTTGAATAATATTTGATACCTTAAAAACATGTATGTTAAGTTTAAAAAAGGATACAATCTGAATGTTGAAGATGCTTTAAAGTTTGTAAATAAACATGCATTTATATATGCATTAATTATGTATATTAAAAAATATACATTTGTAAAGAAAAATCATGAAGGAAGATGCCCCAAATATTAAGTATTTTTGAATGGAAGAATTACAGGAGGTTTTTTTTGTTCTCTTTTACCTTTTATTTTCTAAATTTTCTGTAATGTCCGTGTAATTTTAATAATCAGGAAAGTGAACATCATTATTTTGTAGTCTTTTATTTTATAACATGAAGGAAATGAAAAGCAAGCAACTGAAACTACACACACTGCTTCCTAATCTTCTCCACCAAATACAGAAATCCTCTCAGGTTGCCTAAAAGGAGAAAACTCTGGAGCAACACTCAACAGCTCAGGGTTAATATTCCTCAGAAAATGGATAATAAGGGTGGTCAACAGCACTGAAAGACAAAAAGGGATATTAATTGATTAACTCTTTACCCATGCTGTCATGGAGAGAGTGTTTCTCTGAAGACGCAGATAGCATGGGCTAAAATCTCTGAATTTACAACCACGTCCCTACTTGTACCGGGAACACATACAGATATGTTCCCTGTTCATGTGCAGATGGCACATGCATTCCCAATTTCCGCACTCACATGCACATGAGTGCCAACGTGACAAGCAATTGGATTTAGATTACAAAGTCTAAGAGAGGGTAAGAACTGCGGATGAAGGTCTTGGGTCCATTCCAACTCGGGTGGCCTTTGTCCTTGGAGCATGAGGACAGTGTCAGTGAGGATTGCATTGCTATTTTCCACTCATTCATCCCACAAAGCATCCTCAACAATACAGGGTCCTTGCAATGAGAAACTTCTAATCTATGAAGGAGATAAGATGTGTCTCTAATAACCAGACCAGCAAAATGTGTTTGCTGTTTCCTTAGTTATAATTCATAGGATTACTTATGATTCAGTAATTATATTACTGTTCGTTTTCCCTTTTTCCATGTTCTTTTTTATTAAGTGTCATTAAAGAGTATCTCTAAGCAGTTAAACGTGACAGAAGCAATATTAACATAGGGCCTCAGAGATGAGTAAGATGAGACATTCACAGTCTCATGAGGCAGATCACAGATTACACTTAAAGCCTGTGAGTATAGAAAGGTGGCGTTCCACGTTTTCCTCATTGAAAATGTCTTTTCTTGGAAACCTGGTATGGTTTTACGAAAAGAAGAGGGACCTTTGGAATCTGCTTTGGAGACTGAGTCTTTATTTTCCTAACTAAAATGATATTTCTCCCTATTTCTAAACTCCCCTCCAGACGTCTCTCTGTTTGATTCCTCTTCTTTCTCGTCAACCCAAGATCCTGAAGTTGATCCTATGGAACGTTATGTTTGTGAATAAACTAAAGTCAAGGGATGTTGCATTCCCCAGAGGTGGACTTCAGATGGACAAAGATGACATTGGCGTAAGAGTCTTGCCTTGAAGATACAGAGAAATCCCAGAGGAGCTTACCTTGGCGGAGGCCACTGGGGATACCTCAGTCACTAGCACTGAGGGCCTATTGACTTCATTTATTGTTCAGCTTGGTGAGATTATGTAGCTGAGGAAATGGGAGTTGTGAAGGTAAAGAAAGCCAAAGAAGACAAAAATTTGGAAGAAATAGTTGGTGTCTTGGAAAAGGAATGCCACAGTAAAGAGAAATGTCACGGGACACTTGGGGGGGCCATGGACTTCCCTGTCATGTATGCACATTTGATTTCATGGACTAATGCTCTATATAAATATTAAAATTAAGTTTTACATTGCCTTGGTGTTGACATGAAGATGGACCCGGCTGGATTCATTATTATATATTCATCATTGTTGTATTGTTTTTTTTCTTCTGACTTTAAAATAAATTAAAGCTAGAACATTACCATGGACCCCTGTTATGGGTCATAGACACCGTGCCTTCTAGTCTAATAGGCAGTTGGGCCAAGTGCAGGGCCAGGCACAGGAAGTAAGGGCATTAAAGAGGTGGATTCACAATGGTGCCGACATCGGCAGCTTCACTTACAGACTCACATTCCTGTTGGGTCAGAGATTGAGCCTTGGAGAAAAACTATAGTCTGAGGACTCTAGGGAAGCTCCTGTTTCATACCTATTCCTGAAATCTGGGCTGCCTTCCTGATCTGGGGAAGAGGTGTTCCACTGTATGCCTGCATGTTACAGAAAACAGCCTGTGAAAGAACATGCAAGCACCACTTACAACTGTAACTTAGCATATCGGAAATTTCTGTTGAGGCCATCAATGGCTTTCATGTCCTCTGGAGTCAACTCAAAGTCAAAAACCTGAAAGGAAGAAAACACTCACATTAACCTTTCCCCAGGATAGCAGCTTCTTCCTGGGAGTACAAGGACTTTCCAGGGGCAGAGGCAAGGATGGCAATATGGGAAGCATTACTGTCCTTGGCTGCTAGATGAGATCTCTTTCCCCTGAGATCTGCTAGTTCTCCATCCCACCTCCCTCATGCTCTGCTCCACTTCTGCAAAGAAAGACAACGCATCAATCTAAGACATTTCTAGAGAATTGCTTGAGACAGAAAGAAGAAATTCTTTATCCTAAACAAAGGCAAATCTGGACAAAATACCTGCTTCCTTGACTTGACCACACTTGGTCAGGATTTTCCTTCCTCACTTCCCCTGGAACTTGACCCAATCTTTGACTGAGCAAGTCTGGGAACACAAGACAACCTTGCTGCAAGAATCTGTTGGCTTAGAAAAGCCTTTCCTGATCAATTGTTTTACTATACCACTTGCTCATTGCAGGCCCCCAAAATATTATTTCCAGCTACTGCTAAGTAGTACCAAATACTACTTCCTTACAAAAAAAAAAAAAAAAGAAAGAAAGAAAAATAAAACCTTTTTTTGGGACTGGGCTCAGTGGCTCACGCCTGTAATCCCAGCACTTTGGGAGGCCGAGGCAGGTGGATCACGAGGTCAAGAGATCGAGACCATCCTGGCCAACATGATGAAACACTGTCTCTACTAAAAATACAAAAAAATTAGCTGGGTGTGGCGCATGCCTGTAGTCCCAGCTACTCGGGAGGCTGAGGCAGGAGAATTGCTTGAACCCGGGAGATGGAGGTTGCAGTGAGCCGAGGTCACGTCACTGTACTCCAGCCTGGCGCCTGGTGACAGAGTGAGACTCTGTCTCAAAACAAAACAAAACAAAACAAAACAAACGTTTTTTTGGTTGATATTTGAGACATATAGGTCTCATGTTCAAAGAGTTCTGCTTTTTAAATATATTTATCTTATTTAAGCCAAGAGTTGTTTTTATTTGAAAACACATAGACACATAACCCCTGATGAAAAATCCCTTAATAACAAAGGAAAGAGATATTTAGTTTAAAAAACATATTTCATACAGAAGACAATTTCATGGAAAACTCATGGCCTATTTATCTATTTATGATCTACATATCTATCTAATATATATATCTCTTTTTCTCTCTCTCTCTCTGCCTATATCTGTCCATTATCCACCTATCCACCCATACATCTATCCATCAGTGAGTCATCTTAAAATATATACTCCAGAAGTGATGTGGTTGTCACAGGGATATGTCGTAACATGTTAAGTTAAATTAAAAAATAAAATAAGATTTTTTTCTGTATGGTAACAAGATTTAGAATTGCCTATTTGATTTTAGTATAACCTTAAAAATTTAATCTAGAGCTATACAGTTGTGAAACAAATACATTAGAAAGTATGCTTCAAATATCATCCTTTGTAAAAACTAAACTCGTGTTGACTTTTCTGCTGCCATCTTTAAATGGAAAACAGCTTACACAGTCTTTCAAAATTCTTTTAGATTTCAAAACAAAGTAAATTAAAGGCCACTGATTGATCTAATGGATTGGAGTGTATATGTGGAAGACTCAGGCAAAATCTTTACTCATTTATTTACTATTAATAATTTGGTCAGTCTGTGAAATTATTCTTAGCTTCCTACCTGCCCAGGGCACTGCCAGAGGAAGGGTGATAAGAGATGACCCAGAAGGAGTCACTGCATTTAGAGTCTCACAGTCCAGAGAGCACACTGATATCTTAGCAAAAAATGTTAAGTTAAAAGGGAAAAAGACTCACTAACAGAACCATGCCAAGCACTATTGTGGTGACAGATATGCTGGGGGTTATGTATGTATGATATGTAGCAAAGCAGGTAATCCTATTTCAGTTTGATCATAAAATACAAATTGAGGTTTGTCAGATACAGTTGTCAGATAGAGATGGTGAAGGAGAGAAATGAGGGTCTTTAAAGTTCTTTACCATGTAGAACTCCTGAAACTCATGAAAACGATGGAGTTGAAATTTGCTTAGTGTCACACAATGAGTGAGTAGGAAAGCCAGCCCTAAAGGTGATAAACTTTAGGACTCTGAGTCCAGTGATCTCTCTTCCCATCATTCTATGCTGCCCTCCCCCTTAGCACAGAGGAGAGAAGCATGGGAATGAATGGCACGTGGAACATTCTCCCGTGGAAGAGAGATCACCCAGACCAACACCCACACCTCGCTTTGGAGCAATACCCCTTGACCTGTACCTGGAAGTTCTCTTTGATTCTCTTCTCAGAGAAGCTCTTGGCCAGGACCACCACCCCCCGCTGCAGCTGGTAGCGCAAGGCAACCTGGCCTGGGCTTCTACTGTGTTTCTTGGCAATGGATTTCAAGATTGGCTCCTCCAAGAGATACGGGCTATCTGGGTCAATCCTGGAGAAAAACAACAGATATGAAGGATGTAGATGAAAAATCCAGAGTGTGCTACCCCTTTTTCCCAAAGCCCCAGACAATGAGAGCAGAAGATACAATATAGTATGTTTCAAAGTGTCTCATAAACATTCAGAGAGATTTATTGGCAATTGAGGCAAACTGGAAACAACTAAACTGCCAGTCAGCAGGTGAATGGATAAACAGCTTGTGGTGTACATGTCCATACAATGGAATAGTTTCCAGCAGTAAAATGGAAAGAGCAGACACTTGCAACTACAGGAATGAATCTCACAGACAGGTTGAGCAAAAGAAGCTACACAAAAGAATTTATATGACTTCTTCATATGAAGTACTGCAGCAGATAAAACTAATCTAAGACCAAAACATTAGGAACATAGTTGCCTAGAGGTGGAGAGGACTTGTCTCAGAAGGAACACAAATTAACGTTTTTGGGAGAAAGTTTCTATTTCATGACAATAATGTGGATTACAAAGTACATTCATTTATCAAAATTATACAGCTAACATATATGTATTATAGTCTATGTAAATTTCACCTTAAAATCACTTTGAAATTGTATTTGCAGTGGGGTTGGGAGAAGATAGATATGCAAATGAAGGAATATTGGAGGGAAGGAATATTGGTGACACTGAAGCTCAGTGGTGTTACTTGGGAATTCACTACACCATTGTGTTCGCTGTTCAGTGTTTGACTTTATCTATAATAAAATGCTAAAAGTTTCTTAATCAATAGAGAAGCTGGTATTTGATACTCTTTGATGAACTCTTTGATGAACTCTTTGATACTCTTATTACCAGTTTGGGTCTCTGTGAGATGCCAGGGCACTATAGGCAACTAGAACAATGTCCTTGGACTTGCAGAACTCCAGGAGTTTGCTCTGGTTGAGGTAAGGGTGACATTCCACCTGTAATTTTTCAAGACCAAAATGTGTCAGAATACATGAGCAAAAAACCATATGTAAATTTTAAAATGCTTTGAAGGAACATCTAGTACTATATTAATATATGTGCTATATATTTCGGACTGGTCATTTTCCCCAAGCACCTTCTGAAATGCCTTCACATTCCATCCGTGGTCATACCGATACAACTTACTTATTCTTTTTCTATTGCCACCTTTGGTTAACATCATTTGAACTCATGACGTCATTTGAACTTGTTGTGACATGTCTAAACAGGATCTAGTTAGAGGCATTCAATGTTTTAAAAAACCAAAATCTCTTGTGCCCAAATTATAGTCTCTAAGTGACATTTCTGCTGAGAGAAACCGAGATTTCTTAGAGAAATGGCTAATTCTAGTTCTGACTGGGGAAACTACAAGTTCAGCCTAGAACAGCTCACGTTCTAAATGGCAAAGAAGATAAAGACAATGAGGTAAGTCAAAGGAACAAGACACTCATTTGAAACAGCTCCTGCTGGTCAAAATGATGGCAAGTTGAGCATCAGAAAGAATAGTAACTAAATGGATGGGAAAAGGACACATTTGTTAAAATTTGTGAGTTCAAATGACGTTAATCAAATGTGATCACATCTTTATCTCTAACTTTCAATTCACAGAAAGTATAAAAGGAACACGTTAAATTATATCACAGGATGAACCAGGATAGCCTATACCAAGGAAAACTTTACAGGAATAAAAGGCTTAATTTTTCCTTAGTAAATTGAAGGAAAAAAAGAAGCAGAGTGAGAATGAGAGCCATGGAAGAAGAGGAGGAAGAGAAGGCAGAAGAGCAGGAGGGGAAGAAGGAGGAAGAGAAGAAAGAGAGGAAGACAGACGGGGAAGAGGAACAGGAAGAGGAGGAGGAGAGTAAAAAGAAGAAGAGAAGAAACTTTTTAAAAGAGTAATTTAGGAGAAATATCACCTAATTGCAATGTATGGGCCTCATTTTCACATCAATTTAAATGAATCAACTATAAAAATATGATTAAAGTATATTTTAGCACTCATGATATTTAGTAATAACAAGAAATTATGTCTACAATTTCAAGTGGTATAAAAGTATTCTGGCAATGTATATTTAAAGATTTATAGATTTTTAAAATATTTTACAAAATATTTTCAGATAAAATGATATAATGTCTTCAAAATAATACAGAGGTAGAATTATCTACGTACCATGTTCGTCTGTCAGATAATTATTGCTTAAGTGTGCCGATGGGTACACAAGAAGAAAATGATTATAACATGAAGGGGTATTCAAAAAAATTGACTGAAAATGTGCATTATGAAGAAACTAAACATAGATTTCAAAAAGATTGCACCAAAATAAACTTGTACTAACTTGTTATGAAATGTCTAAACAAGATCTAGTTTGAGGCACTGAGAAAGGTAAGACATCAGTTTTTTAAAATCCCCTATCAGAGAAACACGAATTCTGCTAAATTGAAGTAGGAACAAAAATCAATTTTGCTGTGAATCATGGGTAGAAGAATGGTGAAATTATTGGCTCTTCACAAAAAGTTTATGCGCACAATGCCCCCAAAGAAATCAGAAGTTTACAAATAATTCATTTTAAGAAGGAACGAGATGATGCTGAAGATGCAGCCTGCAACAGCATATCATTCACATCAATTTGCAGGAAAAAAAAATGTATCTCACTAGTCCTCTAATTAAAGAAGACCAATGATTAACAGCAGAAATGATGACCAGCACCATAGATATCTCAACTGGTTCCGTTTACACGAAAATGACTGAAAAATTTAAGTTGAGTGAACTTTCCAATTCATGGGTGAAAAAATGGTTATGGCCAGATCAGCTACAGGCAGGAGCAAAGCTTTCAAAGCAAATTTTAAATAAGTGAGATCAAGATCCTGAAGCAGCTTCACAGAATTGTAAAATGAAATGAAACATGCCTTTGCCAGTACAATCTTGCAGGCAAAGCAAAATCAAAGCAATGGCTACCAAGATGTGGAAATGGTCCAGCCAAAGCAAAAGGAGATTCGTCAAGAATAAAAGGTCATAGCAAGTTTTTTGGGATGCTCAGGACATTTTGCTTATTGACTTTCTGGAGGCCTAAAGAATAATAAAAACTGTTTTGAGAAAATTAGCCAAAGTTTTAGTACAAAAGTCACCCCAAAAATCTTCACCAAAGATGCTTTTCTACCACGTCAATACTCCTACTCATTTTTTTCATCAAGCAAAGGCAATTTTACAAGAATTTTGACAGAAAAATCATTAGTCATTCACTTTACAGTCCTGATTTGGCTCCTCCTGAGTTATTTTGTGTCTCAATCTTCAAGAATCTTTAACAGAGACCCATTTTTTGTGGTTAATAAATTTGTATACATATAATCATCTGGTTTTAGAAATTATATATATATTCTATATATAGAGAGAATATATATATAATTTTTAATGTTTTAATGGGTTTTTTAATGTTTTGATTTTCCACAAATATCCCTAAAGATATAAAACTAAGAGTGTAAATATTTGAACTGCTTTTTGTGTAACTATCAAAATGGTCTAAACAAAGCTTTAAATTTTACAATGTCACAAATAATGTTTGATATTTGGCTGTATTGGATGTTTCTTTAAAAATCATGTGTTTTAATTATGATTTATATACCTCCTCCTTCCCACTCCTTTCCTCTGATCTGGCTTTAGTGCTCACCACTCTGGAACATGCACTGCATGGCTTCCCATAACCTCCATGCCACTAAATCCAGACACCCTTATCCTTCCCTATCGGAGTGTTTGTTCACAGTAGGATCCACCCATGTGTGACTCAAGCCACGTCAACACCCTTCCTTTGGCTCCTGACACCACACTCTCCTGGTTGTCTCCACCTGTCTGGCAGCTCCTGTTCAATCTCCTCGCCAGTGCCCCTCTGCCTCATCCCCACTGGTCAACTTTTCTGCCTCTTCCTTTTCATTCCATGAACTTGTCCTAGAAGAGTTAATCCACGTCTGTGAGTTGTCACCATCTATAAAGCAACGATACCAAATATCTGTATTTCCACCTAGACCGCTCTCTGAGCTCCAGACCAAAGCTACCACCTCCCAACTCGGCACCTCCACTTGGCTGCCTCACAGGAACTTCACACCCATCCCCAAGGAATCGAAGTCATGCTCTTCTACTCCACGCAAACTGCTTCTTCTCTGATGTTTTCTATTTCTGTATAAGGAACTGACATCTGCACAGGCCCTATAAAGCCAGAAACTTGGAAACATGATTAAGCAGCAGGTATGTGAAGAGCAGGAAGTCAGAGAAGGCCCTGGTGGGCTGAGGGCTCACCTGGTTGCAGGCGGGCTTGTACTTGAGCCCTGGCTTGTTGAGGATGAGCTCCAGCTGTTTGTGGTTGAAATTGGACACCCCGATGGACCTGGTTAAACTTGCGTCTTTGCACCTCTCCAGGGCCTGGAGAGGAAGGAAATGGGTGGTAGACCTCTAGTGCAGTTTGTCCATTTCATTTGTCATTGACTTTTTATAAACCGAAAATCTGATTTATGATATATTATAATTATAATGAATCAAACAGTTTTATCACTTGAATAAATTAATTTCAAATGCCCTTTCTTGTTCTGCATAAGTATTTATCTCCTTAATTCTATTACATGCACGCCCAGGACACCAAATACCGTAAACATAAAGCTGCTTTTAAATTTCCTCTTACCTATCCCACTCACTTCGACGGTACATATTTTGCTTTTAGGATGCAATAGTGTAAGGCCGTTGGCCCCGCAGGGTCATGGGGTGTCCCTTATGCTGTGCTGAGGTGCAGGATCAGAGAATTAAAGAGACAGGACACTGAAGAACTGGAGAGGAGCAGCCAGACTCGGGGGGCCACACCACCTATAAGCAGAAACAGGAAGGCCCCAAATGTCCAGAAGCATCTGTATTTATCAGATACAAGCAGGGGGAAGGGTCGTAAGTGAGGTCATCACCTATAGGCTTAGTGATAGGGCATATGTAATCACATAACAAGCAAGGGGGCCACCCCATTATGCCACCTGGGCAGAGAGGTGGGCGGTGCACAGTAGGGAGCTGGGCCATGCGCAGTAGTAGAGGGTCATGTATGTAAAAGAGGTCCACCCCCATTAGGTCACCAAGACAGGGGACGGACTGTGTGCAACAGGTGTTGTGTGCAACACTTCTTGTCTAGGGACTGGAGACTTCAAAGGATTTCTAATAGAAAGATACTGTAAGCCAATGCAGTGGGAGCTGACAGACTTGTGCTCTTCTCTAAGATATTTATGGGAGGATGATTTGAGCTAGCACAGAAGCGAGATAAGACTGACAGGGTGTACAGCCGCCGTGACTGGTCACACCAGGGGGGTTCTTCTCCCTCGGTTACTTCCAGGATCTCAGGCCTGAGGCTGACTTTCCACAGGAACTGGATGCAAGGTACTACAACTCCTTTATCAGGAAGAGCGGCTCCTGCTCCAAGCCTGCCATACAGCGTCTGCCCTTTCAGGCAGGGATGCCACCGCCTGGGTCTTTGGTTCTTGTTCTGGTCTGGCTGTTTTCCCATGTACTGCTTCTGTTCTGTGACTGCTCTAGGCATTCCTCCCACTACAAATACTATATGGTTATACAGAAGGATTCTATAAATCAGGACTAAATGTGTTGGTACAGCTCCGACTACAATACCCATATGGTTATACAGAAAGATCACATGGATCTAAGTGTGCTAGGTATAAGCACTAAGTATGATATATAAGCTAGATATATGTAAGCAGTAAGTTATACTTCAGGCACTAATTCCATAAACTAATATGTGATTATATATAAAGGATTATATAAAGGAAATAGCCGAGTAACGACACTGTGAACTGAGATATTCTTCAGGCACTAATCGAGCCGGGGGTTTGCACGGCTCTCCTTCCTCAGTGCCCATGTGGGGGTTACACACACAATAGTTCTTTAACAAACTACACCACAGTCAAGTGCAAAAGAAACTCTCAGCTTTCCCTCTAGTAAAGGGTTTATTGCTACCTCTTTCTACAGTGGTAAAAATAATTAAAAGGCATAGGTTTTGCAAGGGCAGATTCACTTCATAAGGGCGGCGCCCTCTGCCCTCCTGCTGGGTCGGGCTGCAGCTGTCCCTCCTCTGTGATGCGGTTCTGTCCTGGCATAAAGCACTAACTCCTTTTGCACTTCTCTGTGCTGACTCCTCTTTAGGGCTCATGTCCTCAACCTGATCTCAGGGGTAACGGTGTTTCCATGTCTATGTAGAGCCATAGAAGTTAAAATTAAAATGGACCACAGAGGTCATCTCATTTCCCTCCCTCACTTCACAGATGAGAACACAGAGGTGCAGAGAAGTTCCACGTTTAAGGTCAGACAACTTCTGGAGCAAAACCCTATCTCTTCTGACCCCTCCTCCCGTGATTCCAACCTCACCACACTATGCGACCTGGTGTCTGCAGCAGAACATACCTCCCATGTGTCACGAAGGTCCACAGTATCAAAAATAATGTTTCCACTGGCATCCTTGGGCAGCAATTCCTCCCCAGGCTGGAAAACAGAGGATAAAGAAGGTTTTCTATGAGAATTCCCTTTCTGGTGCCTAAGGAGCTTAGCCACACCACTTTCAGGAGGCTGTGATTATTCACCTGAGCGTGCATCTGTGCATGTGTCTCTGCATAGGTAGATGTATGTATGCATGTGTGCATGTGTGTGTGCCTGTGTGTACATGTGTGCATGAGTGCATGTGTGTGGATATGGGGATGTGTGTGGATGTGCATGTGTGTTGCATGTGTGGGGTGGTAAGAGAAGACATGGGAAAAGAGAAAGATCAGAGCAATCTGAGAGACTATAGTAAAACACTTTTTCTCCACAGTCACCTGCAGGCTCCTTCCCCCATACGCCCCCACACTTAACTAAGAATGCCTTCCCTACAATTGAAATTTATTTTATTTCCGAAGGACAGGCTGGTATAGAGGACAGCATTTACCATAACTATAGATCAGTGTGTTTAGCCCATTTATGCTAACCCAACTCAGATAGTGAGGATGTCAGATGTGCTCAGCCAATGTCCACTGTGATGAGAGGCTGGATCAGTGAAGTGCAAAGGAGCCCCATTGTGCCACATGCACCATCCCAGGTACCTCTCTTTCCTGTGGACTGAGAGGTACATGTGGGAGAAACCCTCGCCATAAAGAGGTAGAGATTTCATGTTGTATCTCTGCAGCCTGTGGTAACCTAATAACTCAGAACCTACCCTCAGGAACACAAGCACTAAGCAGTGCAGGCCAACGCCCTCAACTCTCTAGCAGAGAAGAAGTGAGATCATCGAACCTGCATCTCACTTACTCCTGGGGGATGAGCACAGACAGAAAATTTCAATGTCACTCAGCCGTGAAGGAGACTCATGAATGATTTAGCAATTCTATGCACCTCACTCAAACCTGCCTCTCTCAGAAAGAATCCAGGAAATCAAGCTGGAATGAGACAATGGAGGTGCCAGTAACAGTGAAGGAACCATTTGGGGCGTAAGAAGGGAAAACAAAAGCTGACCTTCATGGCCAATGGATTGTGGATAATGAAGAGATCCACATAGTCTAGTTGAAGTTTCTTCAGTGACCTTTCCAGGGCTGGGCGAACTAATTCTGGTCTAAAGAAAGTTGTCCAAAGCTGCAGTGAACAAAAGAAATAAAAAAGTAGCTATGGTTTCACACATTTGGGGACCAAAATTAAACATCACAGTTAGAAATTGACACGTGAGTAACAAAACACTGTTGTCTAAAACTAAAAGAGTTAGGGCTAAGTTTATGTTATTCCGTATAAATTACACCCTTGATGAGATGCTGAGATTTACTTGAATGACTGCAATGTAAAACAACGGTGAATAAAACTTGGCTGGAGCAGGAAAATCTGCTTTAATATATCAGGGGTTAATGGCATCATCCACTGAGAGCAGTCAAGAAACGGCAGGACGGGGGAATCGAATCTACTGTCCTGTCCAATGAATTCCTCAAAGCAATTCTGGTGAGAGGTGCATTCCAAAAACAGGCTGTCATCAAGGTCAGCATGCGTAGGATGCATCTCCAGAATCCAAAGCTTTGTTTACATTGGAAGAAAGGTTTTCCACTCTAGGAAAATGTTATCATATTCAGGAAACGCAATGCTGAGTTGAAAAAGAAAAACGTATTTTCTAGTCTAGCTCCCTTTTCTGAATAACATCCCAGCCTCACTTGACATGTCCTGAGAACAACTACTGAAGAATTAATGGAGTGGCCCCAGAGTGCCTTGGCTAATTCGCATAACAATTGCGTAAGTATTATCAATCTCATTTTATATATGAATAATATCTGCTTCTCAGAGACATTGAAGAGCCGTGTCCCGCCTTTCACACATTTCAGCACAAAGCTAGCCTTTTCTATGCTTTGACAATGTGCCTTCACAATATTAGGTAAGTACGTTGTTCAAACAGAGACCACATTGCTTTTCTAAATAACATATCTGAGCTGGCGGTGGCCTCTGGCGTCTGCACACACAGAACTTTCACCTTGGTGGTGTAGAATATGTCCTCTCTCTTCACAGTACCATCAGCAATCTTCTCCCGAATGGCCTTTCCAACCTCCCCCTCGTTTTGGTAGAAGTATGCAGCATCGATGTGACGGAAGCCCACATCAATAGCCACTTTGGTGGCTTCCCCAGCCTTGCTCTTGGGAGTCTGTGAAACAGGAGTAAGAGGAGTCAGTGACCTA
This sequence comes from Sapajus apella, assembly GCF_009761245.1. Classification (NCBI taxonomy): domain Eukaryota; kingdom Metazoa; phylum Chordata; class Mammalia; order Primates; family Cebidae; genus Sapajus; species Sapajus apella. The sequence goes on along the minus strand of NW_022437040.1, from coordinate 5,990,493 downwards.
CCTGGTTCAGAGAAAATCAGTGCATTTCCACGGTGGCATTTTCTTCTTTTTTTTTTTTTTTTTCTCTTTTATTTTGGGTTCAGGGGCACCTGTTCAGGTTTGTTATATAGGTAAATTGTGTGTCACAGGGGTTTGATGTACAGATTATTTTGTCACCTGGGTAAGCATAGTACCTGATAGAGAGTTTTTCTGAGCCCCTCCCTCCTCCCACCTCCAACCTCAGATAGGCCCCAGTGCCTGTCGCCCCTCCCAGTATCCATGTGTGTTGTTTAGCTCCCACATGTAAGTGAGAACATGTGGTATTTGGTTTTCTGCCTCTGGGCTAGTTTGGTTAGGCTAATGGCCTCCAACTTCATCCACGTTGCTGCAAAGGATGTGATCTAGTTCTTTTCTTTTTTGTTATTTTCCATGGTGTTTATGTACCATGTTTTCTTTATCCAGTCTACCATGGACAGGCATTTAGGTTGAGCCCACGTCTTTGCTACCCAATAGCATTTTCACAGTTTCTGCTGGCCTTCTGCTCCCCTTTTGATCATGTGGTTTCCATGGTAGACCTGCATACTCTGAGGACAGCAACTAAACTCCTGCAAGCTTCTATTTCCAAATAAAGTAGTGGAATAAGCCTCACTCTGGAGCATGGATAAATTATATCTCAGTCAGTATAAATCAATTGTACAATAACAGCCAACAGGAAGGCCAGGTGTGATGGCTCATGCCTGTAATTCCAGCACTTTGGGAGGCCGAGGCAGGTGGATCATGACGTCAGTAGTTCAAGACCAGCCTGGCCAAGATGGTGAAACCATCTACTCAAAATACAAAATTTAGCCAGGCATGGTGGCAAGCTCGTGAAGCTGAGGCAGAGAATTACTTGAACCCAGGAGGAGGAGGTTGCAGTGAGCTGAGATTGTACCACTGCACTCCAGCCTGGGTGACAGAGCGAGACTCCATCTAAAAAATAATAATAGTCATAACAAACAGGAAAACTTCTGATACTGGGAGAAATTTTCTAAGGCACTCAATAGAAAGGACAGTTCAATTGATACATAAATACACACACACACACACACTATATATATATATATATATACACACACATACACATATACAGCTGACCTTCAACAACACAGGCGTTTAAGCCTGTACAGTCCCACATATACAAAAATTTTTCTCAATCAAAATTACACTAAGTGTGCCTGCTTCTCCTGCCTTCCTTCCCCCTCCTTCACCTCTTTTGCCTCTGCCACCCCAGGGACAGCAGCCCCAACCCTTCCACTTCCTCTTCCTTCTCAGCCTACACAGTGTGAAGGCAGCAAGGATGAAGACCTTTGTAATGATCTGCTTCCACTTAATGAATAGCAAATAGATTGTCTCTTCCTTATGATTTTCTTATTAAGAGTTCCTTTATCTAGCTTACTGTATTATGAGAATACAGTATACCATACATATAACATGCAAAATAGGTGTTAATCAACTGTTCATGTTATTAGTAAGGGTTCCAGTCAATAGTTGGCCTGGTTTCACTCAGGACACGGACCTCACCTCACCAGGCTGGTGTTGTTGCAAAGTTAGGACAATAACATGTACACACCCTGCCTCAAATTTCAAACGGGCTAGTTTAACTGAGATTCTCACCTAGCAAGCTTCCTAGAACAGCACGACAAAAGACAGCACAACACACACGCAGGAACAAAAATTCTCATTCCTGCGTCACTTAAGATAAAAACACCAGTTAGAGTATTAAGAAAGCTTCTTTTTCATTTAGGGCACTTGAAATGTCTGAATATTAAACACATACACATATTACAATTTATTCTGGTAAATGAGGGGGTTATGGGAATCTTGTTCTATTCTCTATGGCACTTTTCTATCTTTTCTAACAGTAATAAATGTTACATATAACCCATGTAAGACACACATTATGCCTAACAGATGAAACGGTAATCATGCCATTGAAAACCTGCTGACCCTTTCCGGCAGCTGCTGTCTAGTGATACCTCATGATAGAGTTCTACCAAGATTGAGCCCATCCATTGGTCTCTCATTTAGGGGGCAATTCCTCTAAAGCAACCCATGACGCCTTTACATTACTGTGACCAGAGCGTGGCACTTCAAGTTCCCTGCAGGGAACTGAGTGGACAGGTGGCTGGTGCGTTGGGTGGGAAACACGACTGAGCCCTTACTGGGATCTTGTGCCTCCTAAGCCTTCCCATCCAATTACCTAATTTTGTGAATCACAGTGGCTCCTTACATGACAAAAGTTTTGGATGGTCAAAGCTCCCTGGCAAATACTTCCAGCCCCAACAACCTCACAGCAAAGCTGCCAGCAAGTATTCATGCGGGCTTCCAGTTCCCTTTGGGCCCTTGGCCCTTCACATTTCTAACCAAGAATGGAGCAGCTCTGAGCAGCCTGGAAGATGAGAGCAGCCTCAGCATGGGATTTTTTTTAATGTAAGAAATCATGAGTACTTACCAAGGACGGTTGTTAAATAAGATATTTTTTTCCATGCATTAAATAAGATAATGCATGGAAAACACTTAAAATATATGAAATCATTTGATATATGTTAGATCACAATAATAATAATGGCAATAATAATAAAAAGAATTTGCCAAAAAAATCAATCTCTAAACCCTCAGAGTCAACAACTTATCACCCTCTTAATGCAAAAAATGCAGGACCCTGCAACCCCCTGGGGTCCACTTACGTGTTCAGGAGCATAAGTGCCAAATCCTAGCACTGGCATGAAGTGTCCATCATTCAGCCTCACGGAACGGCTGTGCTTCAGATCCATCACTGCCCACAGCCCAGCTAACTGGACTCCGTCTTTCCTTCTGCATCCTCACTGAGAGTCCAGTAGGAGACAAGGCTGCCGCGTTCTTTATTTCCAACAAATACAAGATGGGTGGGGTGGAGATTACAGCTGCCTATGATTTCAAAATGAAATTGAAATCAATCCATTGAGTTTTTTTCTGATTCTTTCATGTCTCTGCAGGCCTGTCTTACAGGAAAATCATACATAAATATTTGCATACTAAATGAGTTTGAATTTTTTCTTCAGCATTGTTCACATTTGATTTCTAAGTTAAAAAATTAAGAGTGCCAAAAGAAACTATCAAGAGAGTAAATAGACCACCTACAAAATTGGAGAAGATTTTTGCAAACTATGCATCTGACAAAGGTCTAATATCCAGCATCTGTAAGGAACTTAAACAAATTTACACAAATGAAACAAACAACCACAATAAAAAGTGGGCAAAGGACATAGGACGTGAACAGACACGTCTCAAGAGGAGACAAACATGCAGCCAACAAACATGAACGAAAGCTCAACATCACTGACATTAGAGAAACGCAACTCAAAACCACAGTGAGATACCATCTCACGCCCGTCAGAATGGCTGCGATTGAAAAGTCACAAAAATGACAGATGATGGCAAGGTTGTAGAGGGGAGTGAACACTTATACATGGTTGGTGGGAGCATAGATTAGATCAGCCATTGTGAAAAACAGTGTAGTGATTCCTCAAAGACCTAAAGTCAGAAATACTATTCGACCTAGCAATCCCAGTACTGGATATACACCCAAAGGAATATAAATTTTTATTTTACAAAGACACGTGCATGTGTATGTTCATTGCAGCAGTATTCACAATAGCAAGGACATGAAATCAGCCCAAATGCCCATCAGCGATAGACTGGATATAGAGCATGTGGTGCCTGTACACCATGGAATACTATTTGGCCATAAAAAAGACCATGTGCTTTGCAGGAATATGGATGGCAATAGTGGCCATTAGCCTTAGCAAACTAACACAGGCACAGAAAACCAGTTACTGTATGTTCTCACTTATAAGTGGGAGCTAAATGATGAGAACACATGGCCACATACGGGGTGGAGTGTGGGAAGCGGGAGAGGATCAGGAAAAATAACTAATGGGTACTAGGCTTCATACCTGGGTGATGAAATAATCAATACCTGGTTGATGAAATAATCAGTACAACAAATCTCCATGACACACGTTTACCTCCGTAACAAACCTGAACATCCTGAACATGTACCCCTGAACTTGAAAGTTAAAAAAAAAGTATGCAAATATGTCTTTGATAGTTGCACCAGACTTATTTTACAAGGTATAAAAGTGTCATTAGGCTAGTGATTCCAAACACTAATTTTCCCAGAGGACCGAAGTTAACTTTCACACCATTCCTTTCATCATAAATCCCATAACAATAACTTGCTGAAAATTTCTTGAACAAAGCTTGACACCTCATCCGAAGCACACATGTAACATCGTTTCTCAGGAAGACCTACTCCTGCGTTTATTATCTGTGTCTCCTGTAAAGGCCCATTTCATTTTTTGATTCTCATTGTCTTGTTTTCTTGAATCCTGTGAGAAAAACTTGTCTGAAATCACGGATGAATGTCTGTTTTCTTGCCTTTCTTTCAGCCGTTGCCTCTTTCTGGAACATCTTTCTCTATCCCACCTAGTTTTTGGCAGTTTAATGATTTCTTACTTATCCTAAATGCACCTGCTCCAGCCACACTGCTCCTTCTGTGACCTCCCTAGATGAAGTTGATGCCCTCCCCTGCATACCCTTTATCATCATAGCTTCTACTGTACAGGTCAAAAAATCACATCATTCAAACAACATTCCCAACTAATAAGGAACTTCTGCTAGATAAAATGCCTAACTTATGTTTTCTTTAATGTTTCTATTATGTTGTGCTTCTTGCAACCTGTATTTGTGCCATTGGTATTTTACAGCCAATTATAAAACACACAATTATAATTTATCTTACTTTCAACTCATCCCTCTGGCTGGTCAAGGTCAGAACTCTGCCTGATTCTATCCATTTGGTTGCATTGATCTCAACATTGTGTCAGCTATAAATCTGATGAGAATATCCTTTATATTCCATTACTAAAATTTGCACTAAACAGAGATGTTCTGTGTCAAGTCACAAGAAAATTTTATTTTCATTGATGTCAACTTCCTGGAGTCTGCAATTCAACCAGTTAAAAATGTGTCTAATGTTCTTACAATATTTATCTGTATTTTGCAGTAAATGCTTGGCTAAAGTAAGAGACACTGATTCTCCTCTACTTCTGATTCAGCAGTCTAGGAATTTAGTAGTGAAAGAGAATGGGCCAATTTCATTGTGAGCGAAGCCATAGCAGGACCTCGTGCTCCCTGGCCCTCTTCTCATTAAATTGCATTAAACATTATCCCAAAACATTTCTAGATTTGATGTCATGCCTATCATTTTCAGAGTCCATCTTCCCTTTGTAATTGGAAAGATAATTGTTTCTGGTTTCCCAGCACATTTTTTATTTTCTAAGGTTCCTGGAAGACTACTAACGAGACAAAATGGAGCTCCTTGTCTTATGAATCAAGGGAGCTCTCTGGTCATGAGACAAGAAGTGGACAGATAGCAAGATGTTCCCCTAGATCCCTGCCTCCTGGTACTCATGCCTTTGGGTAAAACTCTCTTCTTGAGTGTGGCTGGTACTTGTGTCTTTTTTATTTTGAGATGGAATCTCCCTCTGTCACCCAGGCATGGTCTTGGCTCACTATTACCTTCAGCTCCCGGGTTCAAGTGATTCTCCTGCCTCAGCCTCTCAAGTAGCTGGGATTACAGGTGCCTGCCACCAAGCCCAGATAATTTTTGTATTTTCAGTAAAGACGGGATTTCACCATGTTGTCCAGGCTGGTCTTGAACTCCTGACCTCAGGTGATTCACCCGCCTTGGCCTCCCAAAGTACTGGGATTACAGGCATGAGCCACCATGGCTAGTCCTTGTGATCTTTATTCTAACCAATAGAATACTGTAAGGCAAAAAAAAAAAAAAACTATTTCCATCATTACGAAATACAAGATTGTCACTTCCGTCATGCTAGCCAATTCTGCAGTCTTCTCAGCTTGCAGGCTTTGATAAAATGAGTGGCCTTGTTGGAGAGGCACACATGGAGAGGAGCTGAGCTTGGCCTCAGTCCACCAGCCATCTAAAAACGGAGGCCTTAAACTGAGCAAGAACGTTCTCCTCTCAGAGCAAGTCTCAGCTCTCAGCACCACCCTTTTAGCTGCACTGAAGGCAATCTTGGCAGGTTTTCTCAGCAGAGATCACCAGAGAGGATGATGAGGGATACAGAATTTCTTCTTTCCCATACCAAGCAAGTTACTTATCGGAGGAATAAAGGATGTTTGAGCCCTTCCATATCAAGTATCATCTGAGAAAAGGGAGTATTTGTTTTAAAAACATTTTACTGGACAGAAAAAAAGTAATTATTCACAGCAAAAGCACAAAGAGTTGGATAGAACCCCAAAATTCTGACAGGACATTTAATCAAATAGAGCAGAGTTCAGTAAGGACTCTGTGGTTCATGAGGAAAGGGTAACCCAGGATTATGGGAGAAATGTTAATACCGCATGGAGATAAAACGCTGAACACTTCACTGTGGTTTGAATGTGTCCCCCAAAGGCCACGTGTTGAAAATAGAATCCCCAATGCAACAGTGTACAGAGATGTGCTCTCTAAGAGGTCACTAGGTCATAATGGCCCTGCTCTCATGAATCACTGACCTCATTATCACAGGAATGCGTCCATGATCCTGAGAGTGGGTTTACTGTAAAAGCCATTTCAGCCCTCTCTTGTTCACTCATCCTCTTACCCGCCTTCTGCCATGGGATGACACAGCACAAATGTCCTCACCAGATGAGGGCCCCATGATCTGGGACTTTCAAACCTCCAAGACTGAGCCAAACAACTTTGTATTTTTTATGAGTCACTCAGTCTCAACTATCCTGTTACAGCAACAGAAAACAGCCTAAGACACACCCATATAATCCTCCCTGAATAAGTGGGATTCTGTGGTGAAGCCACAGAGAAATGACTCAGAGGGGAAACACCTCACCCCTCCTTTACCACCCTACACAGGCAGGGAGCCGAAAAGATTGCCTTTCAGCGTTCATCTAATCCCAGTCATGGGGCGTATCTTTCCCTAGGCTACAGCAGAGCAGGGGAGGGAGGAGGAGGGGCACTGAGCACAGGAGAGTCAGTCAGGCTTGACCCTGGCCCCAAGTCCTCAACGGGTTATCAGTGAAATACCACCTCCTGTAGTTCAGGCTGATGGCGTGGGAACACTGTGTTATGGAAGTGTCAGTGTTCACTGAGGTAGATAACTAGAACACATGAAAACTTATCTGTTCCTGGGAAAATTCTTCAATCTCATTAAGGCTTCTTAAGCAGTCACAAGATTGAAGCCACTTTGCCAGAGGTTAGGATTAATAGGTGGGGCTAGATAGCCTACCTATAGTTCAGTTCTAGAAATATTTACTGAGTATCTTTTACATGGAAATCGGTGTTCCTAATATTTTTTTTAAGTCAGGCATGTACGAATAAGTCCATTAGTTCCACATTGGCTTTTGTGAGGCTATATCTTCACGTCTTTCCCTGGGCCGGGACCAAAACAAGAGCCTTTTGTGAAACAAGGACGTGGGAGTGATGGTATTAGGGCAACTGCATCGTGACGGAAGAACACCCGAGACTGGGTAACTGACAAAGAAAGGGGTTCACTTGGCCCTTGGTCTGCAGGCTGGACATGAAGCATGGTGCTGGCATCTGCCTCTGGGGAGGGCCACAGTGAGCTTACAGTGCTGGCAGAAGTAAGCGGGGAGCCCGCGTCTCACACGACATGAGTGGGAACAAGAGAGCGAGGGGGCAGGTGCCACACACTTTACACAACCGGGTCTCCCAGGAACTCACAGCGAGAACTAACTCATCACAAGGGGATGGCGCAGAGCCATTCATGAGAGATTCACTCCCTGATCCAGTCACCTCCCCCCAGGCCCTGCCTCCAGCACTGGGGATTACAACTTGGCATGGGATTTGGAGTGCACAAATATCCAAACCGTATCAGTAGCTATTGCTGAATTTGGAAACCCTGGTCCCAGGGATAAACACCTTCCCAAACTGTGGCCTAGAAGACCAAGAGAGGATTTCCTGTCTCTGGGGCAGGGATCACATGAGGGAAAGTATCAGGTGTTTGAGTGCCAATGGCTCTGCCATTCGTAGATTGTAACACATGATCAGAAGAGTGCAGCACATGGACTATCCAGCTTTGCTAAGGTTGCAGAAGTTGGTCTGAGCTGGGAGTCCACATTCTTCACCAAGGTGTTCCTCAGAATCCATGCCAAGGGACCTGTGCTTGCTGAAGGGGGATAAGCCAGAAGGTGAAGACACGCCAATTTCTGAGAACACAACTCCCCTTTAATACCAAAAAGCTCGCTGCCTTCAGCACCCCAAGTTTTCTCCTCTCCCAGCCTTGGATGCTCTACATGTGTGAACCACAGGAAAAGAGGAGGCACCCAGCGTCCAGAAGAGCAGTTGGGAGTAATGGCTATTATGAAGAACAGTTAGACGTTCCCCAAAAAGCTAAAAATAAAACTACAGCTTGATCTACCCATCCCACTGCTGGGTACATATCCAAAGAAAATGAAATCAGTGCATCCGAGAGATGTCTACACTCCACAGTAGCCAAGATATGGGACCAACCTAAGTGTGGATGAACAGATGAGCGCAGAAAGAAAACGTGTTATATATGCACGGTGGGATTTTGTATTTGTTGTTGGCGTACGGAAATGCAACTGCGTTTTCTGTGTTAATTGGCCTCCAGCACCTAATTCCTCAGCTCCCTTCTCCTGCTGCAGAGCCTCGGGGTCATATACCAACATAACATATCAGTCTGAGTCCCGGAATGTCTGCCTAGGGCAAAGCCGTGGACGCTGTCAATGACAGACCGAAGTTAAGCTGATGAGATGTGGGGGTTGCGACTTCAGCATAATTTAATCCATCCAAATACTCCTGTCTTGTCTCAGTTGCTACAAACATCTTTGGTTTCAAACACTGTATTAGTCAGAGCTCAGTGCCAGCAACAGAAGCTGTTCTATGCCTTTGAAGCAGAAATGAGACGAAGAGCCTTTGTTGCTTAGAAAACACAGGAAAGGCCTGAAGGTGGAATCTTGACATGACCTCTAGGAACTGCTCCAAGAATAGTGTGCACCTGACCCAGCACAGGAGTGTCTGCACCTCCCCCATCAGGAAGGCTACATCAGAAATCCTCGCTTTCAAAAGCATACCTCCATCCACAGCTATGATGGCCAGAATCGGGAAGCCACAGCCACACAGTGCCCTGGACACGAGCCCAGTAACCACTGCACAGCAGGTGGTGCAGTGAGTGTAGCCTACATCTGCCTGTGGTCACCTGGCAAGCCAGAGGCTGTGCCCGCCACCTCTATTACTTTTGCTGTCAGCAGAAAACACCAGATGCCGTCGGACTTTGGCTGCTGCTTCTTTCTGCCTTCCAGGACTTGTGTGAGTGCTTCAAAATGGCAGAACCCAGTAAGCAGGTAGAAGTCACATTTGCAAGGTCTTTCTAGGCTGTCTTAACCTCTTTGTGCTTGACCAGTTTTGCCAATGCGCATATCCTAATCTTGTGATTCTAGAGAGTGGAAGTCATCTGACTTTCTACAGATTACGCTGCATTTCATTAACTGCACATTTTTCACATAAAATGAAATCGGGACACATCTTAAAGTTGATAGCATGACACAAGTTAGTTGGCAGAGTTTTTTCTTTTTTGGGGGTGGAGGGGCAGAGTCTTGCTCTGTAGCCAGGCCGGAGTGCAGTGGCACGATCTCAGCTCACTGCAACCTCCACCTCCCGGGTTCAAGCGATTCTCCTGCCTCAGCCTCCTGAGTAGCTGGGACTACAGGTATGTGCCACCATACCCGGTTAATTTTTGTATTTTTAGTACAGACAGGGTTTCACCATGTTGACCAGGAGGATCTCGATCTCCTGACCTCATGATCCGCCCACCTCGGCCTCCCAAAGTGCTGGGATTACAGGCGTGAGCCAGCACACCTAGCAGCTTTTTCTCTCTTAGGTACTATATAAAATAATAATGCATCTTACAATCGTCAGCATCTTATATTTGAAGAACCACATACCCAAGAGGGAATGGGCCCTGCCACCGCCTCCACTCAGACTTCAGAACAGTGACAGAAGAACTTCCCACAGTTTTAAGCCAGCCAGTTTTTGTCAATGTGTTATAGCAATTGTAGGAAACTGATAGACATGTGCAAGAAGCAGGCAGGAAAGGGGCCATTTATGCCGGAGAGACATTACTGTGAACAAAGCGACAAGATGGGAAATAACCAGTGTTTCCAAAACACTGAGACAAATTTAGTGTGGCTGGCATGAGGCAACCAAGTGTGGAATGGACGTGGACAGGGGCTCCATCATGAGGGCAGCCTGTGCCTTTCAGGGGGCAGCAAGGCTGACCTGACCCCAGCTGTCTTCACTGGGAGGGAGGGAGATGTCAAATATTTGATTCTTCTGCCTCAGCCTCCCAAAACAATGTAATTACAGGCATGAGCCACTATGCCCAGCTATGAATAATAGTTGTATTTCTTCAGGGCTCACAGTGACATTAACTTTTGCACTTTGTGGAAATTTAACAAGTCCCGACCAGCATAACAGTATGCAGGATTGTAAATTAGCTGAAACAGTCATGAGGTTTTGTTGATTACAGAAAATCTGACAATTTTAACCTGTCATGATCTATAAAATATGCTAGCTTCTGATAACCCCGGAAGCTGTTTTCTTTTATCCCTCATTCTGTTGCTGTGCCAGTGGATCAAAGTCTTATTTGTCCTTTGCTCCTGCCAGTCTGTATGTGTCTTATTCATGCATTTTGGTGAATGTTTTCTCTTTACCATTATATTGATAGATGCCCACTTCCTCGACCTATTGCCAGGAAGTTAAATACAATCTTCTTTGCATCCATCCCACATCCAGGGTAACTGCATGGAAACAGGCAGTGAGGGAAGGAAATACAGCAAATAGCAAAGCCATAACTCTTACTTACCTTATCACACTGCTCTGAGCAACACCAGTGTCCTTCTCAGAGAAACCCTGCTTATCACTGGAAAGTGTCCTAATAAACCCTGTTGGCTCAGAACATTTTGTACCTACATCTGAGCCATTGAGAACAGGACGCTTTCTTACCAAATAAACCTATAAATTTCAATTACACCCTTTCCTGTACTACCAAATCCATTCATCTGAATTGTAAAGGGTTCTGAGTATCACAGACAATTTAAGTTCAGCACACATTTATAGAACATTGTAAAGTTTACAAAGCACTCTCAAAAACATGAACCCATTCATTAAAAGCATGCTCTGTAGAATCCAAATCATAGCTCTTTTCTTTTAAAATCCCTGGGTTGTCTCTACACGAAATTGCTTTTCTTATGGAAAGTTTTGGAGCAAGCCAGCTAGTAAGCCTTGATGTCTGCTGCACTTGACCTTGCAGAAATCAATATTATTTTATAATATTGTCACAATTATGACCACCAATTCATTTCTATACAGAAGATCCCGAATATATGTCAAAGCAAAAATTTAATCCGTAATTTGGATTGTTCTTGTCACCAAGACTATGAAATTCTTCAGGTGGTAACAATTCCAGTACAAATCCGAGATGTTACATTTTATGCATATAATGCCTAAATATTATAGATGCCTAAATTGTATGCATATGATGCCTGCATACAACATCTTATGCACAGAATGCCTCATCAGATCCAGTAAAGGCCACGTGCATTTGAGGACATGTTGAGCCGACTCAGACTTCTAAAGTAAAATCTGGAGATTCAAGTAAATTTGTCTTCAGTGTTTCAAAAGCTCATGGGCAGCTGTCATTTTATATTTGTGTGGTATCTGATGTCTTTTTTTCTCCTTTGGTTTTTCTGGAAAGTAACAAATTTAGTAACCTAGCAATGACTACTTTCTATAAGTCATCTCTACCATCCAAACAAAATTGGGATATCTTTACTTCCTTGACAGTTCCAGATATTGGCTATACTCTAAAAGGATTTACCCTCTTATCTCCTTTAATCCTCTCATCATTTAAAGGAAATCCTCTAAAAACATCTCTGTTCAAGCGTCTTATAGATCCTTCAGATTCCTTGCAGAATCACGTAGGACAGTTTACTGACCCCTGATTTGGTGAAAGAAGTTATAGTCTTTTGGGTATTCTTGCTCCCATGAGTCATTTTCAGGAGTTGGTCTCTAAATGTCTGCTGCCCCTTCAAAGACAAAGCAATATTGTCTGTGAATTTAAAAGCCAAACTCTATCTCTGTAATAAATATGTCACATATTAATCAAGGAGCTTTCCTATTTTTATTTATTCATTTATTTTTTAGAGACAGGGTCTCACTGTGTTACCCAGGCTGGATGCAAACTCCTGGGCTTAAGTGATCCTTCCCCCTCACCCTCCCAAATGGTGGGCACTGTCGGGGAATGCCACCATGCCTAGCTGCCCTGCTTTCATGGCAGGTTTTACAGATCTTGTAAGCTATCCTTCCTTGTCTGGCTATAAATGGGCTTCCTGTCACCCAATGTCAGTGCTTAATACAATCTGGACTATAGCACAGGTAGTCCAGATTATTTGCCATGACTGGATTAACTTCTTAGATTTATATTTCCAGCACCTTCAGAGCATCATCCAAGTCATGTGTCTCTCTGGACCCTTACTTGTAGGTGGCGTTATAATTTATCATTCAAACCATGATACATGGGGCAACAGGCTTAAATTGGGAATGCAGGCAAATCTGACCCACAGCCACCTCCACACCTGTGCTAGTATTTGGACACAAGGCCTGGACTGCGTCTTTTCAAAATACAGATGCTACCTTCCCATACCCAATGGCCCGCACCAGAAGGAAAGGTGAACACTCAGCACCTGGTTGTGGCGAAACCTCCCAGGCCTCCTTTGTTTTCTGGCCCTCCTGAAGACCCTGCCATTCACATCCATAGAAATCCATAATAGCAGGTGTTTCCAACAAGCTGCCACCAGAAAAAGAGAGCCTGTGTTATGCAGAAACAAACTGCTTTTACACAAGAGAATGAAATGAAGGCCCCAGAGGAACAAGGGCTGCTTCGCGCTTCTGCAAGGCAGGCCTCGGTGTTCCAGGGTGGTCCGGGGCTAATTGTGCCTCCTCGACCCCTCTAGAATGTCCTGACATTGAAAGTTGTCTCTCCCTCCTCTGCCAGAAAAACATACTTACTAATATTCAAATGTACGTGAATTAAGAGAATACCAACATATTATTTCGTACCAGTTATACCACATAAAATAATCCTTATTTATTCATTCGAAAAAATGTTTATCAAGCACCTCCAACAGGCTAGCCTCTATTCTAGTCACTGCGGAAACATCAGTGAACAACAGAGAGAGAAATACCAGCCTTCATGGGGCTGACTTCTGATAAGGAAAGACAGAACCTAAATAAAGTAAGTGATTATATGCCATGTTAGAAAACAAAAGATACTGAGGAAAAATGGAAGGAAGGGATGCAGGCGTTTCTGAGAAGTGAAATCCTACTTATCACTGGAAAGGGTCCTGACAATTTAAATAAGTAAACTGATCAAGGAAGGTCTCCCTGAGAAGAGGATATTTAACAGAGGCTTGAAGGAGCCAGAGAGCAAGCCGTGAGGGTGGCTGTTGGGAAGCTGTTTCAGGCAGCAGCGGGAGCAGTGCCAAGGCCCTGGGGTGGGCACAGGCCCGGCTTTGAGAAACAGGAGACTGACGTGGCTGGGGCAGAGAGAGAGGAAGTGGGAGGCGAAGCGGGACAGGTGATGGATGGGCGTGAGGATGGGAGCATGTTGGACATGAGTGACAGGGGAAGACTTTGAGTGACATGATCTGACTTACATCTCACAAGGAACATTCCATCTCCTGAGTCGATGCTAGACAGGAGGGGAGGCATGCGGGGAGACAGGGAGGCCAGTGAGGAGCCCACCGCACAGACCCAGGCAAGAGAGGACGCTGACTTAGACCAGGAGAGTAGCCACAGAGGTAGTGGATGTCTTCAGATTCCAGATAGGGTTTGAAAGTACAGCCAACAGGATGAGTGCCCTCTCCATTTTCTCTCAACTGTGCTGGTTTTTATAAAATATGTGAAAGCCATTTCTGGCTTCAAGTATGAAAGGATGAACCCATTTAGCTTCCTTAGCAACATACATTTGGCCATTGCAATGTTTTAAATGTTTGTGTCCCTCCAAAATTCATATGCTGAATCCTACCCCCAAGGAGATGGTATTAAGAGGTGGGGCTTTGGAGTTGATGAGGTCATGAGGATGGGGCCCTCATGAATGGGATTAGTGCCCTTAGAAAAGAGGCCACAGGGAGCTTGTTTGCCACTTTTGCCATGTGAGGACACAGTGAGAACCAGGAAACACACCCTCACCTGACACCAAATCTTCCTGAGCCTTGACTTAGACTTCCCAGCCTCCAGAATGTTGAGAAATAAATTCCTGCTGCTTATAAGCCACCCAGTGCATGGCACTTTTGTTTCAGAAGCCTAAACAGACTAAGACAGCCATGATCATTCTAATCTTTTAAAAATCTTTTCCTTCACATTTGCACAATCCAAGAGCAGGTGCTGACTGGAGACTCGTCCTTTCCTTAGAGAACAGCGAGCTGCTTTTTCTGATTACAGAAGGGCTTATTTACCTGCCATAGGATTTGCAACTGAGAACATTACCTTCCCCAGGGGCAATTCTAACCCCTCAGCACACTGCTTTTAGATCAAAATAGGCCCTCTCTCCTCACCTAGTGTTCACGTTCCTCTGATTAGAACAAAAAAGTAAAGGAAAACTAGCACAAGCCCACATACATGCACATACAGGCGTGCACATATACCACAAGAACACACTCATGCACACATGCACACACACATGAACACATACAAGCACACATGCACACACATATATGCATGCAGACACTTTTAACCTCTCCCTATACCACATCTGTGTTACATTATCCCCGCTGGGCTTTTTTTTTTTTTTTCAAGTTTTAATGAAAGCTTGTATATAAGATTACTTTATTCCTGCATCTGCTCAACTGCTTCCTTCTTGTGTTTGCCCTTTTCCTTTCCTACTTGATGAGATTTGGCTTTCTGAGACCTCAGTCACATCCAGATCACCACCTGTGGAAGTCTGTCCTACAGATCTTGACTCAGCAACAGATGAATGAAGTACTCTGACATACCTGAGTACAGTGAATCCAAGTGGGCTAGGGAAGTCACTGGCTGCTCCCAGAGGGCGACTGCAGCTCATCAGCAATGACTCCCTGTACCCCTTTGCATTTATGCAGTACAGGTTTAATAACAGAAGTTCTAACTCCACACGCTTGTGGATAATTAACATGGTTAAAAGAGTGGTTTTATGAATAATAAAAAGTCTTGGTTCCGGATCCCAGAATAAACACCAATGGGTAATTCCCCTTCGACGTCCCCCTGGGAGGACCATCCAGTACGTTTACATGAGCAAACAAATCAGAGCAGGGACAAAGGCATGTGGGGTAAACAGACTTATCTGGGGAAGCTTTTACGATTCTAACCTTTACCCTATGACTTAAAGTTCTAACGTAAGAACTGGCTGCCTTCAATCCATTCCATTAAAACCTTTTGGTCTTCCAAAAGGTTTGAGACTGTAATCTTATAACTTTCCCTAATATTTTGCCAGCCCCCCCGAGTGAATCCCAACAGCTTTCTGGGCAAGGATCTTTTTGCAGTCTTGGTCCAGTTTTAGCCTAGTGATAACCCCCTTGCTGGGGTGAAAGCCCACATGGATGGTTGTGTCATTAGTCTTTTCCTGCTGCACCTGTTCAATGTAGATGACATATTTCTTCCTGTAATCCGGACTTCTTCGCCAATTTGCTGACCTTTGTGGTGTCCTCACACAGCCTGAACGACATCATCCTTTCAGATGGGCATGGATCAAACACTACTTCTGTCTCAGCTCTTTGGAAAGAGGCAAAGACATGACCACCCTGTGAATGTGGGAAGGCACATGGAAATGCTTTTGGCAGCTACTGATTCGGACAGAAGTCACAAAGGGATTGAACTTCACTGTGGCTGCTCCCACTTCAGTGATGGCCACAAAGGGCCCCACTGGTTATTAATGTGTTTTTTCAACTCATAAACTATATAATCTGGCATATTGTAGAAGAGAACTGTGCAGCATTAAATATTCACATCTCACACTCACATGCACAGAGATATTCAGATAACAAAATATGCCAATTGATGAAGGTTAATATTAACTCACTGTAATTCTTCAAAGACTCACAATTATTTGATCAATTTCAGGAGTAAGTATTCTATTTTTGCACTATGTTCATGCAAAT
This sequence comes from Sapajus apella, assembly GCF_009761245.1. Classification (NCBI taxonomy): domain Eukaryota; kingdom Metazoa; phylum Chordata; class Mammalia; order Primates; family Cebidae; genus Sapajus; species Sapajus apella. The sequence continues at coordinate 5,974,236 of NW_022437040.1, read as the reverse complement.
TGCCTAACACTCGTCAGTTTCTGTTATTTCCATATATAGAGTGACTGACTGATTCTATGAATATCCTGCCTCAGTATTTAAAAAACATTCTCCTGTAATAATTGGAAAAGTTGACAGAAGTGATTAGATTTGTCTTAGCAGTATCTCTTATTTTGTAAATCTTCATGTGAACCTTCAGTATCTCTTATTTTGTGAATCTTCACCATAATATGAAGTATTCCCATTACTTTTAGGAAAATAACCAATGCTTGCTTAACATGATCCTCATAAGATCGCATAATGTATATATCTCTGTATGCTCACTTTGTATTTTATCATTAATATGTGTTGTAACAAAGCAAAACCAACTTCCAAGATAAGGTCAGCCAGCAAACTTTAGTGAATGCTGCCCTCTAATGCCCGCCTCTGATATTACATCAGTTCAAGCTTTTGACCAAAAACAGACACAAATGAGGTCACTTAAGATGCCGGACGCAGGTGATGGGGAGGAAGGCAGCAAATCACACTGCCACGTGTGTACCTATGCAACAATCTTGCATGTTCTTCACATGTACCCCAAAACCTCAAATGCAATAAAATAAATGGGAAAAAAAAGACTTTAGCAATCATTTCCAAGTTCCCTTTGATTAGCTCATTCCACAGATGAGCAAATTGAAGCCCAAAAAGTCAGGTGTTTCACCCAAGATCACACAGTGAGTGACCGGCAGAGAGAGTTAGAACCCAGAATCGCTGTCTTCCCCCAGGCAGGGCATGTGAGGCTCTAGGGATGGTGCCTCCCCCGTCAGGCTTTCTGGAATTCACAAACTGCAAAGCGCGGCACTGCCCCTAAGAATCCATTACAGAAAACAGCAAAGGATTCTGACATAGCTCAATTAAGAAGCAACCAGAATTCATGCAGCTGGGGTCCTGGTGAAAGACAATTCGCATATTATACCCGAAACGCTGGAGAGGTAGCAGAGACCAGGTGCTGTGAGGTTTTGTGTATTGAACTCGGGATTTCTATACACAAAGTGATCATCATCAATCCTGATAATGGCCACTATGGAAGGCCTCTAAGCACATTGAGAAAGGTCAGTCCCGCTCAAGGGTATAGGGCGGGTCTGGAGTCAGGAAGACCAGCAAGGCTTTATTGCTTGATTTTGATAGTCCAGGGCACCAACGATGAGACTGAAGGACTTCTACTTTTCTAGCTCATAGGGTATATTAGACCGTTTCACGCTGCTGTTAAAAACATGCTGGAGGGCAATTTACAAAAGAAAGAGGTTTAATTGGACTTACAGTTTCACATGACTGGGGAGGCCTCACAATCGTGGCATAAGGCAAGGAGGAGCAAGTCAGATCCATGGATGGCGGCAGGCAAAGAGAAAGAGTTTGTGCAGGCAAACTCCCCATTATAATACCACCAGATCTCACGAGACTTACTATCCGGAGAGCAGCACAGGAAAGACTCACCCCTGTGATTCAATCACCTCCCACAGCACGTGGGAATTCGAGATGAGATTTGGGTGGGGAAACAGCCAACCCATATCACAGAGCTAATGGGAAGATGGTATTACCTGGCTGCCTAGAAGACACAGAAGGAGAAAGGGTTGTGAGGCCAGAGGAACAGTCACTGTGGACATGCTGAGCTTGAAGGTTGTGTACACGAATGTGAACCTGACAGAGCCAATCCGTCAAAATGGATCCCAAGCAGCTAACCAAGTGCAAATTTTAAATATAGCCAAGCAGCCATTTGTTGACTGGAGATCACACAAGCACCATGAGTTCCCCAAAACCCACACCTCTGTTTAACTTTAGGACTTTCAGAGCTCACTTGAACCAACCTATCAGAGCTTACCTGAACCAACCAATTGGAGCCTATCTGAATCAACCAATTAGAGCTCACCTAAATCAACAAATGAGAGCTCATCTGAACCAACCAATCAGAGCTCAGCTATATCAACCAATCAGTGCTCAGCTGTGCTAGCCAATCAGTTTGAAGTTTTTATTTGCACAATTGAACCTGATTGGGCAGGAACCTTTGCTATAAAACCCAGTTCCAACTACTTGGGAAGTTGAGCAAGGAGAATTGCTTGAACCCCGGAGCAGAGGTTGCAGTGAGATGAGATTGGGCCACTGCACTCCAGCCTTGGGGACAGAGCAAGACTCCGTCTCTCAAATAAAAAAATAAAAATTAATTTAAATTTAAATTTAAAAAACACCAAACCCTCCCTTTGTTCTCTGGGGCACATCTTTACACCAAAGGCTGCATCTTTCTAGTTTATCCACTGTTTTCTGGAATAAAGTCTCTTTCCTCCAATTTCCTTCCCAGAAAACTTCTCCTTACAACCTTAGAAGACAGCCATGGAAATACTTAGTAGACGTTGGAATATCAGGCCTGAAGCTCAGGAGCAGATTTCAGTTACAGATTTTGCCGTGAGATACATTTAAATGGTCACAGTCATTATGTAATAAATTATGTAATAAAGTTAAATAAGTTAAATAATTGGATAAATTAAATAAATAAAAAGATGTAATAAAAGTATGCAATGTAATAATTATGTAACATAACATATAATATAAAATCTTAGTTGTTACACCGAGATAAGTCTTTCTCGGAGGCAGGTGGAGTTGCCTAGGAAGACCGTGTGGAATGAGAGGACAGGAAGACAACTGGAGAACCCACATAATGGCGCGGGCAGAGTCCACACACGAAATGAAGGAAAGGCAGATCCATTCCAACAATATTGATGGGATCTCACATCGCAGAACAGGGGAGCAGTTTTGAGAGCAGTCATTGGCAGCGAACCACCCCAGAAGGGTGAGGCTGTGGGTGACCTGGGGTAAGGCTGTTTCCTGCCCAGGGAGGGGCCCAGCTGTGAATCATCCTACGCTAAACACTGACAAATGTTGGGGTAAAATGTGTAACTCCACACTGCCAACCGAGGAAACAGCAAGAAGCTACTGGTTAGAACCACCAAAGCGCCTGGAACGTTACAAGCTGCCCAAAGAAGAAGGGTCCAGGGCATGCAGAAAGGGAGAAGGAACACAAGGACCCTGAGGATGCATCCCAGCAGACAAGGACCATCCTAGAGGAGAAGGGGCTGTCAATCGTCATTGTCACCGCAGCGTACTTTGTAGAGGGCACAGTAATTTTTCAACACGTCAGGTGAGAGGTTCGAAAGCTCTAAGTGGGTATTCAAATCAATAGTACAGTCTAAATTATAACCTGACTCTGATTTGGGAGTGTGGTGGCTAAGAAGATCATTGCTGCCTATGTCAAATGACAAACAGGTGACACGAGTTAGCAAAGTTTTTTGTTTTGCTTTTATTAAAGAGTATTTAGTGCTGATGGGGCTGTGTCGAAATAACTCTCTACTGCAAGAACAAAAATTAATATTAACCTTTTGTACAACAATTTTGCAATATATATCAACATGTTGACATCATTTGATATGGTAATTCCAATTCTAAGATTTTTAATTAAAGAAATAATCTATAATATGGAGAAAGCCTTATGTTTATCTCAAGGTTATTTATAATAGGAAAAAACTAAAATCAAACTAAATATTTTATGACAGAGGAATTAAGTAAATTATGGTATATACTTCAAACGGAAAATCAGGGAAACATTAAAATTAGTAACAAAGCTTTTAATAACTTGGAGAAATAGCAATTCTATAACATTAAGTAGAAGAAATAAGATATAACATTTTATATACATTATTACATCAGTTCTGTTTTCTTAAGTCCATGTAAAAAATTTATAAGATGCTAAACATGTCAAGAACATTATGCTTGGCATCTTGTAAATTTGTGTTCTAACGCACGGCCAACAGACAGAGAAGATAAGCATGCTCCCACCCAAGCCCTTTTTCTGCACAGGCAGCCGAGTACTACTCTGTCCTGACCTCATCTGCCTGAGCTTCCATGCATTGTTGTTCACCACTTCTCTTCTTAAAAATTCACCGCTCGGCTTCTTCAAGTATTTCTTAAAACGTGATTCTTGTTCCTCTTCCTTCTTCTTCACTCTCTTATTTGTGTCCGTTGTGCAACGCTGCACATTTAATCCTACCAGGAAGGGTGACGGGGCGTAAAGAGGACAGATTTGGAATCAAGCAAACGTACATTTTCTGTGTGTGTTAGTTCAGTTTGTGTGTGTGGTGTGTGTTTGTTTTTTTGTTTTTCTTTTTAAAGACAGGGTCTCACCGTGTCACCCAGGCTACAATGCAGTGGTGCAATCATTGCTCACTGCAGCCCAAGTCATCTACCTCAGCCTCCCAAGTAGCTGAGACTACAGGTGTGTGCCACCATCCCTGGCTAATTTTTTAACTTTTTGGAGAGACTAATTCTCACTGCATTGCCCAGGCTAACCTTAAACTCCTGTCATCAAAGGATCCTCCCACCTCGGCATCCCAAAGTTCTGGGATTACAAGCATGAGCCACCATGCCCAGCTAAGCATGTATAGGTCTGAATATCAGTCCCACTACTTACTGTTCTCTATTGAATTACTTAACCTATATGAGCCAAACACTATTTTCCTTGCTGAGAGGTTGTGGAGATTAAATGAGGCCATGGTCAGGCTCACCACGGTAGATGCTCAATACATGTGAGTTACCCTTATCATCATTATCAGATGTGTGTTAATATGGGGCTATTTGCTGATAATTAATTAATAGTAAGACTAACTGTGACTGATGCCAGCCTCGAAAGTGTTGCAAATGCTTTTCTTACTGCCCTGGGACCTTCCCTGGGTCATTTACTCCCCGTCTACACCAACCAGACCCCCCGCTCCCGTAGAGATGCCTCTGTCACTAAGTGATTTACTGCTTTCGTTCAACTTCTGTAACTCTTCCCCTCCCGTAGGCACCACATGTATATCAGCAAATCAATGACAGCCAAAGACTGTAAGGCCAAATGTCCAGCTAAGGGGCAATGACACAGTTTTACCTCTGCTCCCCCTTGGGTTGTATGTCTTTAAAAAGGGAAAGAAACTACTTTTTGGGGAACTCGGCCTCTTTTGGACACGGGCCGACCGATGCTCCTCAGCTAGCTGAATACAAATCTCTTCCTCCCTCACTCCGGCGTCTGAGGGGTTCCGTCCGTGGCTTTTCCTGCAACAGAAAGACTGATACCGACAGCTACATGCAGCAGGTCTGGAGGGAATGTTCCCAGGAGATACACCTGTGAGGAAATGAGAAAGCAAGATTGGGCCGAGAGCAAAGCTGACCCAGGAAGCAGCTGCGACGGAGGCCCTGGCTGCACTGCAGAGAGCTCTAGACTGGGGATAATTCTTTGTCTCAAATTGAGGCAAGGGGCTGGCATTTCAGATGCCAACATCAGCAGTCATTGGCAGCGAACCACCCCAGAAGGGTGAGGCTGTGGGTGACCTGGGGTAAGGCTGTTTCCTGCCCAGGGAGGGGCCCAGCTGTGAATCATCCTGCCATCCTGAGAACCTCCAGAACTATAAACCAAACCATCAAGCCACACTGCTGGCTGCATTCTTTCCCCTTAAATGATGTGGGGGCATGCACCCTCTCCCATGAGCTACACCTTCTCCCCACGCCCTTAAAACACTCAAATGAGTAGGGAAAGAGTTCTCCTACTAACATATCCCTCCCTCCAGGTAAATGAGAACTCGGATCATCTGACCTAATGCTTCACGTTCACTGAGAGTTTAATTAGCCAGAAGAGCACCTATTGCCTCATTAACCCTCTGTGGGCCATTAGCAGTTAGAAGAGCAAACACAGCAGCTGGACAAAGCAAACACACGCTCGTCATTGCTAAAGTTGAAGATTGCCCATGTGGTAGTTACAGGGCAACAGGTGGTCGCTAATCCTGCCCAGGTAAGCATGGTTAATGGGCCCTCTGCGACTCAAGGCAGGACTCTGTGAAAGGGAGATGGGAGAGTAAACCAAGGCAGCCGCCAAAGGCTCCCTTTCTTTGTTTTGCTGAGGGACAGGCTGAACACACAGAATCAGGCCATGTTGGTTCCTGACCACACATCAGCAGCGCCCGGACAGCAGGGTCTGGGGCTGTGTGGTTGGGTGGGGGAGGTAAAGGTAAGGTCAGAAAGGGGGAGAGAAAGAGAGAAAGGACTGCTCTTACTGTGACACGTGCATTGATGAACAGAGCTAAAAGCAATGGAAGAATAAGGAATAAAGGCTGAAGGCTATTGTGTAAAGGAAGAAGAGCAGATGTTAGAAGTCATCTCAGAATTCACCCGGACCACTCCTTCATTTTAGAGAAAAAGAAACAAAATCCCAGAGAAGGGCAATGGCTTGCCCAGGGTCACACAGATGACTCATGATGGAAGGCAAATTCAAACTTAAATGTTCCGATTTCCATTCCAGGTTTCTATCCACCTCCCCAAATAAAAGAGAGGAAAAGGAGAAAAAAAGATGACAGGAGACAAACTGGAGAAATTAAAGAGATAAACCAGAAAAAAAAGAAGAAAATAGTGAAAATTTAAACTGGGAAGGGGATGGAAACAAGCAAAGAAAAAAATAATCATCAAAATTGATGCTGATTCTAAAATCTAAGTGTACCAAAAGAGGGAAGAAAACTCTGAAAAGGAACAAGATGTGGAACTAGTCCTTAAGATTCCAAATATTCTAGAGGTATCATAATCATAATAGTGTGTTTCTAGAGCAGTAATTACAAACACATCGATGGAATGGAGCATGAGGTCCAGAAACAGACCAATGTCTATACGTGGAGTTTAGCACATGATACAGATATCATTTTAACCATTGGTAGGTGGATGGGGTCGAGGGGGACCTCTCAGTAATGGTATTGGCACCATTGGCTGTAAATCTGTGGGAGAGTTCAGCTAAATCCCTATTTCACACCATTTCCTCCCCAAAACTGAGAGATGAGTAACGTCAATAAAAACGGCAATCGATATTAGGCAATATTTTTAAAGCGTTAGCAGAAAATACAGTCCTACATAGCTAGGAAGATGGGAGCCTTCATACCCAAAGCGCACACACACACACACAGCTAAAGGGAAAAGGATTATTACATTTGACTATATTCGAATTTAAAACTTCTGTTTTATAATAGAAACCCAAAATAAAGTTAAAAGTCAAGAGATGGTCCAGAAGGAATATTACAAATATCTAATGCAGAACTCAGAGCTGTACAAGATAAAGAACTTCTAAAATTAATACAAAAGGACAAAATTAAAAATTGACAAAGGGCAAGCAATTCAAAGAAGAGGAAATGAAAATATTCAATTAACATGTGAAAAGTAGATCAACCTCACTGTGATCAATGCCAATCAAAGTAAAATGAAACACGTCATACTCATCCACCTGGCAAAATGTCCACGTGTGATGACATGGGGAACGTGGAACTCACACACTCACAACCAGACGGCGAAAGTGAAATGGGCTCAATCACATTGTACAGCAAAGCACCAAAATCTATTGACACTAAATTCCCAAATTCTCACTTTCCTGTTTAAGTGAATGAATAAATGACGTGTTGCTCTTGTAGTAAAGAGAATCACATTGACCAAAAAATTAGAGATGGAATGTCAGCATGGGAACCTGGGCAGTAAAGGATGTTGGAATCTCATGGCATGTCAGCCCGCAGCTGAAGCCAGAGACGGGTACAGAGCCAGGTACAAGAGCAGGGTGCAGAGAGGTGCCAATCCAAGGGTCCTCACCGCATCCCTCCTCAGAATGGTGGTGTCTAAGACCACGGCCTCCTCTGGCTCCCAGACAAGGAAGACAGCTCTGCTGTCAGGTTATCTCATTTTCCAAGCCTCAGAGACGAACCTATTTCAGGTTGGCAAGTGAGCGAATTAAATTCCTTAGTGGCAGGGTCAGTCATGCTAAGTGAGAAAGTTGATTCAGCCAGGCAAGACTGACGCGTGTCACTACTCAGGGCAGGGTCCCCGCATGTCCACTGCTGAGTCCTACTTGGCCTCCCTTCCTTGAGCTGACTCATTCTTCATCTCACTTTTCTGTGCAGAGTTGCTGGAAAGGACACATGGGGGGCCCGGATAGAAAGGAACATCCCCTAGGTGTTGGTTACACAGGAAATTGAAAAGCTGTCAGGTGTGGGCACAAAGAGTGGGCTGACTTCCTGTACTGCGGGTTCCTAAGGGCCCTGGCGAGACACTGTCCCCTCATGGAAGCTAACTAGCTAAGGAGGGGAAGGTCAGGGGACACTGGGTGCCCGGCAGAGTCAGATGTTCAAGGGCCTGGTCCCTCGCTCCCCTGGAGGACCTGTGTCTACCTTTCTCTATTCTGCAACCTTAAAACCTGAGTTCCAGGGTTTCTTTGTCATGTCTGACTCTGACCCTCTGTGCTTCTGGCCCCACTTCCCATTTGTGTTCTAGGATCACCCTCTGCTCATGATCCAGTCATAGTAATGATTGTCATTCCCTGGGTGCTAGGCACAGTGCTCTCCCTGATCCAGTCACAGTGATGATTGTCATTCCCTGGGTGCTAGGCACAGTGCTCTCCCTGATCCAGTCACAGTAATGATTGTCGTTCCCTGGGTGCTAGCCACAGTGCTCTCCCTGACCCAGTCACAGTAATGATTGTCGTTCCCTGGGTGCTAGCCACAGTGCTCTCCCTGATCCAGTCACAGTAATGATTGTCTTTCCCTGGGTGCTAGCCACAGTGCTCTCCCTGATCCAGTCACAGTAATGATTGTCATTCTCTGGGTGCTAGCCACAGTGCTCTCCCTGATCCAGTCACAGTAATGATTGTCATTCCCTGGTGCTAGGCACAGTGCTCTCCCTGACCCAGTCACAGTAATGATTGTCGTTCCCTGGGTGCTAGCCACAGTGCTCTCCCTGATCCAGTCACAGTAATGATTGTCGTTCCCTGGGTGCTAGGCACAGTGCTCTTCCTGATCCAGTTACAGTAATGATTGTCATTCCCTATTCCCTAGGTACTAGGCACAGTGCTCTAGTACTAGTCATAGTTCTCTCCCTGATCCAGTCACAGTAACGATTGTCATTCCCTGGGTGCTAGCCACAGTGCTCTCCCTGATCCAGTTACAGTAATGATTGTCATTTTCTGGGTGCTAGCCACAGTGCTTTCCCTGATCCAGTTACAGTAATGATTGTCATTCCCTGGGTACTAGGCACAGTGCTCTCCCTGACCCAGTCACAGTAATGATTGTCATTCCCTGGGTGATAGCCACAGTGCTTTCCCTGATCCAGTTACAGTAATGATTGTCATTCCCTGGGTACTAGGCACAGTGCTGTCCCTGATCCAGTCACAGTAATGATTGTCATTTTCTAGGTACTAGGCACAGTGCTCTCCCTGATCCAGTCACAGTAATGATTGTCATTTTCTAGGTACTAGGCACAGTGCTCTCCCTGATCCAGTCACAGTAATGATTGTCATTCCCTGGGTACTAGGCACAGTGCTCTCCCTGATGCAGTAACAGTAATGATCGTCATTCCCTAGGTACTAGGCACAGTGCTCTCCTTGAGCCAGTCACAGGAATGATTGTCATTCCCTGGTGCTCAGCACCTTTCATGAATTATCTCATGTAATAAACTCTGAATCTCTGACTCCAGGGGTCCATGACCATAAATCCCAAGCCCTGTCTCCTCTGGATGGTGGTGACTAGGCACACCACCTAAAACAAGGACTGGGCCTCAAAATCCCCAGGGATATTTTTTATGGGTCCTAGTATGTGTATTTTGACAAAGTACACATACCAGGGCCCATCAAAACCCTCTGAACTCGAATCTATACGAGTGATGCCTGGGAGAGGCCATTGAGGATGACTTTTGATAGACAGCCACCCATCTGAACTCCAGAGGGCATCCCGGCTTCGACTGATCCCATCCCAAGGGAAGAGACCAACCTCCTTCTCCTGCCATGGAGCCTCTGCTGGGGCCCCCATCTGGGTACCCAGTCTATTTAGCTTCTTCCTTCAACCTCCTCCCTCAGAGAGAGATTATAACTCAGGCTGCATTCCAAAGTCAAAACCCTCAGTGCCGGGGGGTGGGGGGGGGGGTTAAGCGTTGGTTCAGGCAACACACACCTCTTCTTATTCTCAGACTGTGCTTGGCGACTCTTTCGGCAGAGGCCACCCGAATCCCAGAGAGAACCTTTGAGTATGCCACACCCATCACTCAGAGGTCTTCAAAACAAAATGTTAATGGCAACCAGAAATAGGACTGTTCAGCCCCCAGATTTCATGGTAATAAGGAAAGAGCCCGTGAATCAGGGAACTAAAAGAGTAAGGGCTGGAAAGGTCAAAGCAGAAGGGAGTGTGGAACCCATCACCTGAAACAGCACCCAACCCACCCGTCTCTGTAATTAAGCACCAAATACGAAAGCAATTAAAATAATAACAAGAGCTGAGCCACTGCGCTGGAAAGAGTGTATAGGAGATGAGGGGGTGGTGGCCTTGACCTCAAGCACTCAGAGAACACAGAGGATTTTTGTAAATGCAGAAGCCACCCACTGAGCACAGTGTTAAGGGGCCACTGAGAGAGGAAGCAACTCCCGCTCTTGTCCAGAGAGGAGGCCAGTGCCACACAGCACAGCACAGGGGTTACGATCAACCCGCGGTTTCAAACACAGGCGTGCCCGTTCCTCCACTTTCTGCCTATGGGATCTCAGACACAACCTCCTTATCTGTTATTGGGAATAGTCATTGTATCTACATCACATGGCAAATGTCATGTGTTAGTAGCCTGACAACTGTAATTAAAATTATGTGATTGAAACATTATCTCAGTGCCTAGGTCTGGGCAGGAGCTCAGCAGACGGTTGGTAATCTCTGCTATAACTGTTTCCTTTCCCAGTTTCCACTTCTGACTTCTGGATGGGTGCCGGGTAGGGACTTTGTTACTCAGTCTCGTTTTCTCCCCACACACAGAGGATAATTACCTCTGACCGCAATCCCACTTAAGTCTTTACTTCCCCAAAGGGTTAAACACACATCCAACATCTTAAAAGAAATTTTTCATCAATCTAGTGTAAAAATTGCATTTTCAGGGTCCCATAAGCATCACCATTCCTGTTTAACAAGACACGAACTCTGGTGAGCCAACAACGAAAAAGTTATAGCACCTCTAAAAGGGCCCAGCAGCCAGAGAGAGAAAGAACTGACAAAATATTCACAACACACACCCAATAAAATACAGCCATGCATTCCTTAACGATGGGGCTACATTCCAAGAAATGTACCATTAGGCGATTTTCTCATTGTCCAGACTTTCCATGCTTACACAAACCTAGACGAGATACACCTAGGCTGGAAGGTAGAGTCTGTCATTCCTGGGCTACAAACCTATACAGCATATTACAGTACTGAATACTACAGGAAGTTATAATACAATAGTAAGCATTTGTGTGTCTAAATATATCTAGAGTACTGTCAAAACCCGGTATTAAAATCTTATGGGACCACTGTTGCATAGGCAGTCTGTCGTTAGCCAAAAATGGCTATGTGGCATATGACTGCATTACTCCTGAAGAAGAAAGATGAACACTGTGATAGAAGATAATAAGAACAGTTGGCTCGGTGCAGTGGCTCACCCCTGTAATCCCAGCACTTTGGGAGACTGAGGCGGATGGATCATCTAAGGTCAGGAATTCAAGACCAGGCTGGCCAACATGGTGAAACCCCATCTCTACTAAAAATACAAAACAATTAGCCAGGTGGTAGTGTCACGTGCCTGTAATCCCAGCTACCCGGGAGGCTGAAGCAGGAGAATCGCTGGAACCTGGGAGGCAGAGGCTGCAGTGAGCCAAGATTGGACCACTGCACTCCAGCCTGGGCAACAGAGTAAGACTCTGACAAAAAAAAAAAAAAAAAAAGAATAGTTAAGGAGACCCTTTAAAAACATAAAAAAAAAAGACTCCAGAGGCTTACCAGAAACATGTTTTGGAATTTAAAATGTAGTACCTCTAGACAAAATGTAAAAAATGTGCCGAAGTACAGAGAAAAAATTGGGATGAAAATGAGAGGGGAAGAGACGGCATTGAAGGACAGCTTGGGAGACCTCGTGGTAGATGAACAGGATTTCCAGAAATTTACCATCCTGCCTTAAGCAATTGGAACACCAGCCCAAATGCATGAAGCCAATTTTGGACGCTGGATAACAGAAGCACAGGACTTCCAGGTTCATGTGAGAATGCCCTTGCTAAGATTAGAGATTATTGCTAGGTCTCAACCGGCTCAGCCCTTGACTACACATCTTTTTAGTATTCCGCGTGACCAAATGGGACGTATACTTTGCTGCGCACCTGTTAAATCAAGTTTAGCCTAAAGCTGCCTCCTTTACGAACTTACGTATTTCACGTTTGGCTTAATGGCTTCTCTTCACATTGTGAGCCATAACAAGCCGAGGTGTAACCAGACTGCAGCCTACATTGTGCCAGTCACCGAGTTTTGGCCAATCAGATGTAACCAACTATTTGAAACATGTTCAAATGAGGCAAATGCCGAGCTGTAGCCAATCCAGCGGTTTCTGTGCCTCACTTCCTTTTCCAGATGTCACTTTCCTTCCTCTGTCCATAAATCTTCGTCCACCTCTTGGCTGTGCTGGAGTCTCTGAGCCTACTCTGGCCTGGGAGTCTGCCTGATTCGTGAATTGTTCAATTAAACTCCTTTAAATCTAATTCAGCTAAAGTTTTTTCTTTTATTACACCAAAGCACTGTGGTTGTTTCAAGGAAAGGCATTTAGACAATTGTTTGAAACTCAAGCTGAACAAGCCACTTTTTCAATAGAGCTTTATTTTTACTGGAGAGAACAATTGACAATTCACGATTGGTCATTCAAACCTGGGTGAATAGCAGACATTTCCTCATTTCAAGGAAAACAACTGACACTATTTGTCACCAGTGATAAAATTTCAGCTTTCAAGAGAAAGTTATCATTGGAAAACTTGTCTCAGCCACTGTGGCCTCACTCAGGAAGAAATAGATAATGTGAATAATCCTTACATTTGGTAATGAGATTGAATGTTTTGTTTAAAATCTTCCCATGGATGGGCAGGCATAGTGGCTCACACGTGTAATCCCAGCACTATGGGAGGCCATGGTGGGCAGATCACTTGAACTCACAAGTTCAAGACCAGCCTGGCCAACATGGTGAAACCCCATCTCTACTAAAAATGCAAAAAATTAACCAGGCCTGGAGTGGGCACCTGTAATCCCAGCTACTCCAGAGGCTGAGGCAGAAGAATCACTTAAACCCTGGAGGCAGAGATTGCAGTGAGCCAAGATTATGCCACTACACTCCAATCTGGGTGACAGAGCAAGACTCTGTCAGAAGTAACGGAAAGAAGGGAGGGAGGGAGGGAAAGAGAGAAAGAGAGGAAGAAAGAGAGGAAGGAAGAGAGAGAGGGAGAGGGAGGGAGAGAGAGAGAAAGAAAGAAAAAGAAAGAGAGAGAAAGAAAACCACAATTCTAACAGTGCTTGTCTCAAGAAAGAAAGAAAGAATGAGAAAGAGAAAAAGAGAAAGAAAGGAGGGAAGGAAGGAAGGAAGGAAGGAAGGAAGGAAGGAAGGAAGGAAGGAAGGAAGGAAGGAAGGAAGGAAAGAGAGAAAGAAAGCCATAATTCTAACAGCACTTGGAATCAGAGCCAGCCCTGGACGAGGCTGGAAACTGGCCTGGCTGGAGTTGGATTGATTCTTAGCCCCTCGTCCAGGCCTCCTCCTTCCTCTCCCTCCCTGTGCTTTGTTCCATTGCCTTCTGGCTTGACCAAGGCCCCTGCCTGTAACAGTTGAAGAACTTCCTCTTTCCATTGCATTGGGAGCCAAATCTGGGTTTCCTAAAGGCTGACAAGACTCAAAACAGAAAGCCTCTGCCACTGATGGCAGACTCCGTGGCAGTGCGGTGGGAGGGAGGGTTGGAGCTGTGCCCTGCGCTGAGGAATGTGCACTGCCTCCTCCCAAGACTCAAGGGAGGAGACACGAGACAGGCACAGGTGCTCCAGGGACCTGACACAGGAGTGCTCTTGGCCGCCTGCATGTGGGTGGGAAGGAGAGGCTGCCCAGCCCCCTGGTGGTTTTACTGTGGGCTCAATTATAAATCCAGCTCACACGGCCTCATCCCCACCCTGGCTCACTGAACCAGGGCCCCTACCTTCCCCCTTTGATGGAGATGACCAGCAAAGCCCTTGGCTTAAATGAGTTTCTCTGTTCCTCAGTGATCAGATTTGACTCTGATTTGATTTCAAATGCAGAGAACATAGATCTATCACTGTGCTGGGCTTAATAGAATTGAAGACCTTTCTCCTGTCCACATTCTGACAGCAGAGAAGGTGGGGGCCGGGCAGGGGGGAAGCAGAAACCAGAGAGGCAGAGCAAAGACTGTGATTCCTACGGTCATCCCAGAAGGGGGAACAAGACGACGTCCGGAGCCGCCTTTCTTCCTGCCTGCACTGGAAACCACAGCCCCACAGGGGGGTCAAGTCCTGCCTCCCCCAGAGACATATAGACCAGAGGCGACTACTGCAGTTTCCAGGCCTCTCAGGGCCGCCAACCTGGAGCTGCCCCCGCACCTCCCAGCCCATCCCCGCTTCCTTCGGCCCCCGCTCGGGCCACCTGCCTCTCTCCTCTTTCTGTCCAGGTGCACTACTGAACCTCAGTGTTTCCTGCCTCTTCTGCCTCCACTGAGGACAGCCCATGCAGCCCTGAATAAGTCCCCACAGGCAGCCACGGGACCTTAGCCTAAAATTTTCCCTAAAATCTCAGGCACTGTCTCCACCTCCTCCTGGCCCACTTCCATCCATATTTTGGCCAAACCCCACAGCTCGGACAGGATTTCTCACGAGCTCAGAGACCTCCGCTGAGGCCACTGCACCACCCAGGCTCCTCTGGGGGTTCGCGCGAAGGATGAGACGCAGGAAGTCTCTGCGGGTTTCGTCTGTTTTCTTTTGCTTTGCCTTTTACCACAATGTTGGTCAAGGTTCTTAGTTGCAAACTCTGGCTAGCAGGTTTGGTTGGGATATTTGTCCCACTCAAGTCTCTTGTTGAAATGGGGTCCCCTGTTGGAGGTGAGGCCGAGTGGGAGATATTTGGGTCATGGGGTGGATCCCGCATGAATGGCTTGGTGCCCTCCCTGTGGAAATGAGTGAGTTCTCACTCTGTTAGTTCCTGGGAGCCGGTTGTCTAAAGAGTCTGCCACCTCCTCCTCCCCTCTCCTTTGCTCCCTCACTCCTGGTGGCACACCTGCTCCCCCTCTGCCTCCTGCCGTGAGGAAATGCTTCCGGAGCCTGCAGAACCAGGAGCCAAATAAATCCCTCTTCTTTATAAATCACCCAGCCTCAGGTATTCCCTTGTAGCAATGCAGAATGGACAACACAAGAGTTTAAACCGAAAGGATTTATTTAAGGATGGTAAGTAGGAGAATCATGATGGTCCAGAGAGCCAGCCTCGACTCTAGGCTGCCAGGAACCACCCTCCATCACCCTGTGGGGCAACTTCTGTTGCAATCCTGGGGTCAGTGATTTAGGCAAATGCCTCTTCTGGCCACTGCTGGGCTCAGTTAGAAATCTGGGGGGACCACTGGCTGCTGGCTGGGCAGCTTAGCTCTCTTCTACACGTCTCTCTTAGTACTTTGGAATATTTTCTTGCAAGAGTAACAAGAAAGCTCAGCTGCATGGCCAGGTCCCAGTGCCTGCAGTCCCACCATTGGCACCTGGCAGAGCTGCACGCCACACCCCCGTGCTCCCAGGCAATCCCAGGCCGCGATGCGCAGCTGCCTTCATGGGATGCCCACCTCCCAATCCAGGTCTCGCACGGTGCATCCGAGTGGCGGATCCTAAGTTACATGCCTCTACACTTGTGTGAGCTTTATGGAATCTGCCATGAGAAAGCAGGATTCCCAATATGGGAAAAGACCAAAATCTAGGGAGAATATAAAAAGACATCGGCAGCTACCAGTGATGAAGGCCCACGCCGCCCTCAGAGCCCAGCAGCAGGCTGCATCGCTCAGAAAGCTGACAGCCCAGACAGAAAGACAGGGGGCTTTGTAGACTTCCCCAGGGTCCCTGCCTCTGACTCCTGAGCTGCGTCATCTCTCAGAAGCACTCAGAAAGGCCGGAAGATATCTACACGTTCACTGGCGTCCCAAGGCTAACCCTCCCCAGCACACTCTCGGAGTATGCAAATGCTACAAAGCTATAACCTTCGAGAGCGTGCTGGAGAGGTTTTGTTGACATCTGTAATTCTGTCTGTTATAACCGTTGTAGCATTTGGAGTGCTTAAATAATCTGAAATAGCTAGATATGGGTTTGAGGCAACTTTTTAATCTTCTAGAATGTTACATGGTTTAACATTTAATATTAGTAGCAGCATTTTCAAACTTAATGAGTTACAGAGAAGCCGTTGACATAATCAAGGTGGAAAAGAGCCAGCTGCTCTAAGCAGCTCTGTGTTCCTATTTCCTGGGTGTCTTGTCGTCGTATGAGATGGTGATTGGGCCCTCCCGCCTATGTGGGTTTCCCTTTAGTTACTTCTGGCTGTCACCTGTACCCATTCCTGCCCAGGGCACCCAGCACCGCGCCCCTGAACTGCCCTTCCTGGTGATGAGCTGGGACGCCTGCTCCTAATCCTATGCAGCGTATTCTCCCTTCTTGTTAGTTCACAGGGTTTCATTTAGAGCCTTTCCTCAATTAAGACTATTAGGATTCTCCTTTGCCATTACATTAACCTGTATAAATCTTCCATGACTTTGTGCCTGCAACACAGACCTACGAATACTTGGAGATCAAATTTCAACATGAGATTTGAAGGGTCAGATATCCAAATCATAGCACTGGACTCCAAGCTTCTCACCTCAGAGACATCAAAGCAGGAAGCTGGCGAAAACTCCTGCTCCAGGGCATGTCGAGGCAGGAACACCCCCAGAACATGGCGCCTGCAGCTGGATTCCAAGCCAGCGGGGAGGGTGGTTGGTTGGATGAGCTGTAAGTTCCGTGGATCAAAGCTTTGTGGAAGGAGAATTGTAGGGAAGCACAACTGTAGAGAAGTGAGAAGACTAGGAAGAGCTCCGGGGACAGGGAGCCCTCTCTTTCTGCAGGAAGTCGGGCAGTGAGAGAGACCACTGTAGTCAGGCAGTGGGCAGCTTCCTTAAACCAGCTCGGACCTCATTCCTGGCCACGAGGAAAGCAAAATCATGGCCCCTGGACCGTTTTCTATTTCTTGACCCTTTTAATTATGTCATAAGAATTGAGTTAGACTTGATATTATAGACTGAGTCGTGTCCTCCCAAAATTCGTGCACTGAAGCCGTAACCTCCAGTGTGACTGTATTAGAAGATAAGGCTTTTAAGAAGGTGATTAAGGTTAAATGAGATCATGAGAGTGGGCCATAATCCAGTAAGACTGCTGTCCTTCCAAGGAAGAAGGAGACGCCAGAGGTATGTGTGCAGGGGAAAGGCCACATGAGGACCCAGGAAGCCAAGGAGAGAGATCTCAGGAGAAACCCACTCTGCCGGCACCTGGGACTTCCAGCCCCCAAAACTGTGGGAAAAAATCTATTGTTTAAACCACCTGGTATTTTGTTATGGAAGTGCTAACAAACTAACACACTTAGTCCCACTCATCCTGTGTGAGTTTCCTTGCGTGCTTTGGGCCTGGAAATGGAAACAGACAAGTTTGACTAACAAATTTTGTTTCGTTGACCATCTATACTTCACCATATTCCAGAAATGTTTTTTAATGGTGTCATTTTTTAAAGTATGGCATAAAGCTACCAAATCTGAAATCCAAAAGCAAAATGTTGGAATTAAAAAGGAAAAAGCTTTCCATGACTCACATAATTGCTTCCATGATATTTGAATTTGGGCATCAAATTTAGCCTGAGGCTTCCTAAAGATCAAGGCAAAAGAAAAAATTGTGTTAACAAAATTATAATCATCTGGAGAACTGGTCTGCTCTTCTCTAAAAGAGCAAACCAGTTTTTCAAGGTAATAAAGGTAAAGTTCTTCAAGGTAAGAACAATTTTTTTCTATGATCACCAGCAGCCAATAGCATTAGACCGTTTGTCAACATAACTCTCTGTGTAAGGCCTGAGAGACCCTTGAGGTTGGGGGTGAAGAGGCTGATTAAGGGTTTCAGAAAATAAAGCCTGGGGTTATGGTATCATCAATTTACTCCCTTAATAAATTCAATCTGGACTTTTTCTCAACCCCTCATTATCAAGGTAACCCAACCCCCTTCCCCTTCATCTAGCTCCACCCGGCCCCATCCCCAATTATGTCAATGGCAGCAGAGAAAAGGGAGGGCAGGGGAGAGAGAGAGAAGCTGTGGGGAAAGGAAATTCAGCGTGGAGATGGAATAAGTTAGCCGACCAACCCTCCCATCCTCCTGCCCCATACCCCAGTCAGCAGCACACGGAAAGCTGAAGCAGGAGCAGGCTGGGCACGCTGAACTCGCCTTCCAGGAGGAAACTGCAGTTCACTTCCCACACATCTGCGAAGCGGCCCTCATCTGTTAGACAAACTCACTAGGCTTCTATTCCTCCTACACCTACAGTGACCTGGACTGCATCTTCTCAACACTAATCTCTTTTCTCATCAATGCGTTTGTTCATTTATTCATCAAGTATGTATCAGAGACCCACTGTGGACACACCTGGCCTGGGGCTAGGATCTGGGGCTGTCATACGAGCCCACGGATGCGCTGGGTGACGCTCTCTGCCCGTCACACACTCTACTTTTCTCCACTCTGCCCAGGACCCAAGGTTGATTGAATGGACTACACGACAGGTGACTTCGCCCAGACTTCCAGCCTGATTAGGCCAAGGTAGAGCGCACACTCTGTAAAAGTGGGCAAGTCATCTAGCTTCCTGCGCTTCCTTTGTGCCCGCTCCCTCATGGACCTAGAGATGATGAGGTGAGATTATTCACGTGTTCATCTTTCAGCAATTATTTTTCAAGTCCCTACTCTGTAATTTCTAAGTAGGGCTGACCTTACAGGCACAGGACTCTGAGCAGGTGCAGAGGCTTCCCTGCGCTTGGTTCAATGCTCTGCAGCCACTACCTTGAACATCTTAATGTCCTTAACAAGGAAGCCCACGTTTTCATTTTGAAAATTATGTAGCTGGTTTTGCTCCTGCAGACACTCCTAAGAGCTAGAGATACAGCAGTGAACAAAGCAGACAAAAATCTTGCCTGCATGAAGCTTACATTTCTCATCTGTTAATTCGCTTTACAAACACTTACTGTGCACATACTGTATGAGAAAGACCAAGTCAGGAGAGAAGAGCTTCACAGACACCCTGGGTGAGAAGACATTTGCATAAAGAAGAGGCAAGAAAAATAGTACGACTGTCTTCTTTCTTTTTTCTTTTTTGTACCATGCCACTGACCAGGACCTCCAGTATTACATTGAATACAAGGGATGAAAATAACCATTCTTGCCTTGTTCCTGATTTTAATGAGAATTTTTCTAAAATTTATGAATTTAGGTTGATGAGGTTTATTAGGTTGGTGCAAAAGTAATTGTGGTTTTTGCCATTAATGTAAGTTTTTATCTTTTATTCATTTAAAAAATTCCTTTCTAAATTTAACATTTTTTGATCAGCATTTACATTAAACACTGTGAAATGCTTTTCCTGTAGCCATTCAGATAAATCTATCATTTTTATTTTTCTATCAGTGCATGTGAATTATATTTATAAATTTTTTTTTAATTCTGAATATATATTTTTAAAAGACCCTGAATCTACAGAACTTGCTGACAGATCAGATGTGAGCCATGAAAGAAAAAGAGAAGTCAGGCCAGGCATGGTGGCTCACGCCTGTAATCTCCGCACTTTGCGAAGCCAAGGCAGGTGGATGACCTAAGGTCAGGAGTTCAAGACCAGCCTGGTTAACATGGTGAAACCCCGTCTCTACTAAAAATACAAAAATTAGTCAGGCATGGTGGCAGGCACCTGTAATCCTAGCTACTCAGGAGGCTGAGGCAGGGGAATCACTTGAACCCGGGAGGCGGATGTTGCAGTGAGCCAAGATCATGCCATTGCACTCCAGCCTGGGCAACAAGAGCAAAGCTCCATAGAAAAAGAAAGAAAGAGAGAAAGAGAGAGAAAGAGAAGGGGAGAAAGAGAGAAAAAGAGATGGGGGGAAGGAGGAAGGAAGGAAGGAAGATAAAAGTCAAATACAATGCCAAAAGTTTTGGCCTAGACAAGTGAGCAGATAAAATTGCCATTTATCCAAACAGGGAAGGCTATAGGGAGAAGGTTTTGTTTTCAGCGGGAGAGGAAAGTATTCAGAATTAGCTCAGCTTTGTGCATTAGGAATATAAGATGTCTGTTTGGTATGAAATGGAGATGTGGACCAGGCAGTTGGACACATGCAGTAGAGACTGAGAAAACAAGTACTGGCTGAAGATATGAACATATTAATTTGGGAGCCATCAGCCTTCGTGGACATCGAAACATTCTTAAGCACCTCCATATATACAGGAGTAAATAAATCTCAAAATTATTTGCAAAATGTTTTCCCTTCTTTTGCTTAGAAGGAAATAAACGCTTATACAGACAGAGTATTATATGTTGTTATTCAGCAGGTCCTTTTGCTCCAGGCTTCTGTAATATTCCTCACCACACACGCAGGTTTTCTCTGGTAGTATACATTCTATCTGATAGGTTGTCTTCAAGCGTCCACTGCATCTGTAAAATGTGAGGAAATTTTTGCAATTTGGCCAAGCAGATCTGAAATAGAACATGTTCATGCACACACACACACACCAATTTTACTGTATATAAATTTAAAATTTTTTTATTTTTCATTGGCACATAATAATTGTACATATTTATGGGGTACAGTGTGATGCTGCAATGCATTATACAATGTAAAATGACTACATCGGGGTAATTAGCATATCTAGGTACTCAAGGATTTATCTGTGGTGAAAACATTCAAAATCCTCTCTTCTAGCTATTTTGAAATATACAATATATTACTGCTGACTCTAGTCACCTGACTGTGCAGCGGAACACTAGGACTTATTCCCCCCATCTAACTGTAACTCTGCACCCACGGACCAGTCTTTCTTCATTCCCTCCTTCTCCCTCCCCTTCCCTCTGGTACCCACCATTCCACTTTCTACTTCTATGAGATCAGCATTTTCTAGATTCCACAGATGAGTAAAATCGTGGAGTATTTGTCTTTTTGTGCATGGCTTATTTCACTTACTGGAATGTCCTCCAAGCTTATCCATGCTGCTCAAATGAGAGGATTTCACTCTCTTTATGGCTGAATAGCATCCCATTGTGTAAGTATGCCACATTTTCTGTATCCATTCATCTGCTGATGGACATTTAGCCATATCGTGATCATTGTGAATCGTGCTGCCTCCATCTCAAAAGTTCTGCCTTGAATGTTTTACAAGGATACCAACCAGCCTAAAGAGAAGGAATGATCTCTTCAAGTAGAATGGAAGGCGCAGGGATTTACAAAGTGGGATGGCCTTGATGATGGGCTTCTACTTATGACCCATATTAAACGCCGTGAAGTCTCAGCCAAAGGCAAGGTCCTCTCATTCCATAGGTTCTTGGGTCTAAGTTTACAGCATCAAGACTGAATACCAGAAATGACCCTCAAAGACTACAGAATCACCTTGTAGTCCCTTCACTGTCCCGCCTCGAAGCAGCACACCCTATTCCAATTCACACTATCCCTATGTATGAATTGGAATGTGAACACTGAGATTTTCATTTCATGGTTGAAAAATACATGAGTTGACCCAAATACTAATTTCTGCATTTCCATCATTTACATACCATGGGTCAGTAATCATTTCTTGCCTAAATGGCTTTCCAAATGAAAAGTTGTAATATTGTGATGGTTTATCATATTTACAAACATCGCATAGTGCTACCCACTTGGTACTCTGGATTTGCAAACAAGCAGACCCCATTCTCTGGAAAGGCTGGAGGGATGCCAGAGAGGAGTGAGCAGGCTCCCCAAGGAGAGAGCCATTTGCTTTTTCCTCCCGAAGGTTCAGGAGTCCAGGAAGCTTTATTCCAGAGAGAATAAAGCTAACTGCCTTAACTATCTCACAGAATTACTTAGACAATCAAACAAAAAACATAATGGTTAAGAAAAATATTGAGCGTTACAAATGAGAAGTGTTCTTTTTATACCCATGCATCCAAACACACCAATCATTTCTATCATAAAAAAAACCCAAAGTCACAAAAGTTACCAGAAACTTTTAAAAGGATCCGTTCAATACACAGTTGACCTGGAGTCCTGTCTTCAATTTGACTTCGTTTCCTTTCCCCAAACCCGGCAAATGTATTAGATTCCTGATGAGATTACTCTTCAGCTCCTACATCCTCCCTCTGCTCATGCCATCCCTGACTAACGTGTGACCTTTTTTGACTGAATTATTGAAAGCCATTAATGGTTTCATTGCTTCTGATTGCCAGCATTTGCCAATTGTGCTGTGGCATTTATCAAGCTCTTGTTAGGCTGGGCACAGATCACTTCCAGCATTGGTATAAGCTCCACAAACTAAATTTCCTTAATTAGAATCAGCTCAGCTCCAACAGTCCAGGCTAACAAGCTACTAATGGGTTTGCCATGGAGTCTGTAGCAAAAAAAAAAAAAATTAGTCGATCTTTAGCAAAGTTAAACAGTGTTGAACTTACAGGAAAGGAAGTCATTTCTGTAGAGCCCTGGTGAGATTTAGGGTGATCAGCCCCAATGGGGGTGCAGGGCACTACCCCAAGCAGTATCCTCCTACAGAAGGGGGTTGCGCTGGCAGGAAGTTGCCCTGAGGATGTCACATCCCTTCCTTTCACTTTCATCACTGCTGTGTCCATGTCTAAGATGGCTTCTGACAAAGAACAAAGGCATGTAGGTCAATGGGAAATTGTAGGGAAGTTGACTGCCGGAGAAACCTCAAGCTGCTCTCTTCATTTAACTGGTCAAGTCGTTTCAGAGAGTTCCTGAAAAGAGGCTTGCCTGAGCAATCAGAAGATCTGGGTTCTTACTAGCTCTATGGACTTGGGCAAACCACTCTACCTCTTAACCTTGAGCTCCAATTACATCTTCAGTGAAATAGGGATCACGAAACCTTACCTACCTCCAAGAACAAAGTTTGGTCCAGATGAATTCTGCCCAAGATCACCTCGATGACTAAACCAGTGGTCCCCATCCATTTTACTTGGTAGCTGCCCTAATTCCCCCGCTCACCTCCTTCCTCATTTTCAGACCACAAAGGTCTAAATCTTCCTTCCACAATGGGCAAAGGAGTTTGGCTGCCTTGTGGCGGGGAGCATGTTTTTTGTGTGCAACCAGCAAAAGCTCCTCCAATTTTGAAAGAGAAATAGCCTCTGTGATTTTTAAAAAAAAAACAAAAAAACTTAGCTTAAAATCTGCTCAGGTTTGAATAGAAAAGTGGTGGGTAGGAAGAAGCCCAGGGTAATGGAAAAGGGAGAGTGGATTGAATGCGCAAGTTTTCTGGACTCTTGCTTCCCACCCTCCGCCTCCTCCATAGGCATCTCTCACTCGCATTCCTGTCGTCATCATCTAAGTTGCTGCCACCAAAAAATGTGACCCTT
The DNA here is from genome assembly GCF_009761245.1 of Sapajus apella. NCBI lineage: Eukaryota > Metazoa > Chordata > Mammalia > Primates > Cebidae > Sapajus > Sapajus apella. Next base: position 5,950,740 of record NW_022437040.1, on the reverse strand, counting down.
TAACATTCATTCATTCTCATTCAACTAGCATTTGCTGAGAGCTTTTACTTGCTAAGCACTGGGCTTGGGATAAAAGTCCTGGGTAAATCAGGCACAGTCCCTGGCCTAGGAAACTCACAAGTTAGTAGAGGAGTCAGTGGGTAAAGGGAGGATTAGGGGGAAACGCCAGCGGTATCTCTGTAGTGCCTGCAAGGTGACGCGGGAGATCAAGGCAGGAAGTGGGAGCCCTGCAGAAAACGCTCATAGCGGAAGTAACGCTGCGCCGTGCCTTGAAGGAGGAGTGGGAGGATAAGGTGCACTCGCAGAGATGCCCTGTGTCCCAGGTGGTACTCACCTTCCTCTGTGTATTGTTTCCTCACTGGTCCCCCCACCAGCCTGTGACCTCCTTGAGGGCAAGAATGGCCCTGTTCATCCTCATGTGCTCTGCACTTTGCACAGTTCCAGGCACGTTGGAGGCCCTCAATCCGAGGCTGGTGGATGGATGGAGGAGTAAAGAACGAATAAAGTGCAGTCCCTAGATGACGAGCTGATTGATGGATGTGACAAGCCACCGTGGCACATGTATAGCTATGTGGCAAACCTGCATATTCTGCACTTGTATCCCGTAACTTAAAGTAAAATAAAAAAGAAAGAAAGAAAAGAGAAAAAGAAAAAGAGAAGAAGGAAGGAAGGGAGGGAGGGAGGGAGGGAGGGAAAGAAGGAAAGAAAAGCAGAAAAGAGAAAGAAAAGAGAGCAGCTATTGAAGTAGGGAGAGGCTGATAGAAGAACAACCGAAGCAAACCTCAGGGCCCCCGCGTTTTCTGATTGCTTGATTAGGACGGAAGACTTGCTTGTGGCCACACAGTGAGGGAGTGGGAGCCTGGGGCCGTGGAGGGCTTGGAGCACAGAAGCAGATGCCATTCACTGCACAGGAGGAACAAAGGGTAAGAGGGGTGACAAGCTGATCAAACTGTGCCAATTTGGGTCCATCGCAGCAGGAGGAGAGGCAGGAGGCTGAGGAGCTCCGCCGGCTTCCCGGTGCAGGTGCCGCACAGACCGGGACTCCTTACTCATCGCCTCTCCTGGTTAGCTGTGCCCTCGCACACTGGGGCTCTCAGACCCCCAAGTCATTTACCAGCCTTGGCTCCCAGCCCTTGTCCTTTGGACATCTTGAAAATGTGCCTTGTCTAGCAAATCAGGTTGATAGGTGCTTTTCTTCAAAAATCCTTTGCAAGGTGGCACCTGACAAGCTTTAAATGTTCCGAGAATGACAGTGTCCCCAGTCTCAGTGTTTTCAGAAGTTTGTCTTTGCGTCAGCAGGTACTAAAAGAAGCTTGGCTGGACAGTTCTTGTGTTCTTACTTCCCTAACAGATAAAGTCCTGTCCGATCTCCCTGTCAGCTGCAGCCAGATGGAATCACTCTCCTCTGTGAGCTGGAACAGTTCTTGACAATAGGACATGCCAGGGATGGAGTGTGTGTGTGTGTGTGTTTGTGTGTGTGTGTGTGTGTGTGTGTGTGTGTGTTATGAGATGCGTGAATGTATTGTGGTATGTGTGTATGCGTGTTGCGGAAGGGTATCGCATGGCCTGTGAGGTGTGGTGTGTGATGTGGGTATGGTGTGGTGTGTGTGTTATGTGCGTTGTAGAGTGTGTTGTGGGGGTGGTGAGGGGTGTATGTTGTAGTGTGATGTGTGGTATGTGTGTGGTATGGGTATGTGTGTGGTGATATGCATGCAGTGTGTGTGGCGTGTAGTATATCCTGTGTGTGTATGTTGTGTGTGTTGTGTGTATGTTGTGCGTTGTGTGTGTTTTGTATATGTGTATATTGCATGTCTTGTGTATATGCTGTGTGTTGTTGTATATGTTGCGTGTGTCATGTGGTGTGTGTTTTCTGTGTGTCGTGTGTGGTGTGTTGTGTCATGTGTGTTGTATTGTGTTGTGTGTGTTGGTGTGTATTTTGTGTTGTTGTATTGTTATTGTGTGTTGTGTTGTTGTGTGTGTCATTGTGTGTGTGTTTGTGTGTATGTGTGATGCTCTCTCACGCTTGTTCACTTTTTTCAGTGCCAGCGGGGCTCTGAGCACAGGTTCTAGGTGAAGCCCGACCAGGCCAGTGACGCAGCTTCCTTGTTTCTGGGCCTGACTCTGGTCCGCTGCACCCTTAGGAAGTGCAGTCTCTCCTTTTGCCCCAGCCGTGCGATACAAGAAGTAGCCGGGCTTCTAACAGAGCTGGTCACCAATGGCCCTTGGAGACCAGGGATGCCGTGCAGACAGAAAGTGGGTTTGGAGCACAGCCAGGGACCTGGGGGACCCAAAAAGGGAGTGAATAATCACCAGTCAGCCCAACTCTGTGATTTTCCTCTTCTCAGCCCGACTTAGTCCCCTGGAGGCCTGCGCAGAGGACCTAGTGAAGGCACCTGGAAAGCCTGAAGTCCTAAGAAGGAATTGAAAGGTCCAGGTCAAGTCCGAGGCGGAAAGGCGCTTCGGCCCACAGGAGCCTCAGCGAGGCTGGGAAGACGGAGCAGCAATGGGGATTTTGTCTTCCTGCGAAGTGTGTGCAATGGCTGAGATAAAATACTGAGAACAGTGGCCAGGCCCGTGAGAGCCGCCAGAGGGGTGCACCGCGGAGCCGGCCCCCCCTGACCTGCGGAAAGAACATCCAGGCTGGTCCTGGGAAAGCTCCTGGCCTTCCGTGTGGGGCTTTTCCTTCTGCCTCCATCTCACGTCACTCTCCTTCCAGCACCAAGTGCCTTCCTGATGCTCCCTGTTTCCATCCAAAGAAAGCAAAGATCAGGAAGGACCTGCCAGAGAAGTTGGCGAACCAGGAGAGACCAGCGCCCCAGAACCAAGAGATGGCTTATAAGGGGCAAGTGACAGCAAGTGACAGGAGATGATGTAAGGAAATATTTGGAGAAAACAAATTGGAAAAACGACCATTCCATTTCCTTTATCTTTGAGATGGATAATATCTGCCTGTGGGGTTGTAGGGAGGAGTGAATTAAGGAATGAAAAAACCCCCCCAGAACTAGCCCCAAAGTCCCAAGGCATCGGCCAAGGCTACAGCCAAAACCCTTTGGTTCCTAGTTCGGTTCTCTCTCCGTGACATGATGCTTTTTCCATTCAAGCATCGCGCCTGCAACACAACAGCTACATAAACAACTATTCATTTAGCAAACCGTTATTAAATACCTATTACTTCCCATGCACTATGAGACAGAGATGAACAAGACACTGATCCTTCTCTGGTTGAGAAACTATCGTGTCATATTCAGATCAGCCTAGTTCTCTAACTCCGACGGGGTGCTGAGGGGCCTCGCCACGACTCAGTGGCCAATTAGATGTTTTCAAACAGTTTATTGTGAGGCTTTCACACATCAACGATTGTGCAAACATAGTCAGTACACACAGGCAGTGAGAAGAGAGGGGCGGGTGAAGCATGGCAGTGAGTGGGTGGGGAGACAGCACACGAACCGACCAAACAGGCAGGTCCACCTTTCCCTCGAAATGCCATCAAGAGAAGGCCTCGGGATTCTCAGGGGCATCTGGGCGGGGGGCAGTTTCTTTGCTGTTTTTATGGCCTCTGCAGGAGTGTCTGTGGACATTAGCCATGTTCTAGCTTCACTTTCCTGTCAGGTCTCGCGGGCGCCTGGCCGCAGCAGGTGTTGTCACCTCAGTCCACTGCACACATGCTTGTCACTTTCAGGGGTCCGCGATTCGCCATGGGCCACGTCAACCAAGAAGTATCGGGGACAGGCCTTAATCCACTTAGAAAGCTGCTTTCGCCGAGGTTCAGCGTGCACGCCCGGGAGGCAGGTCTGTGCCTTTCTCCAAAGATGAGGCTGAGGGACTCACATGTTGGAGAAAGAGGAAGAAATGTTTAAACAGTGTGGGCAGACAAAAGACAGACGATTCCATTCACGGAATATACAACTTACCTGTGAGCAAGGGGCAGAGTCGCGGTCGCCTAGGTCTTCCTCTAGCTCGGCGAATCTGCATTTTTGCATCAGAGGAAGCAGTCAGATGTGCACTTGTCTCGGGGAGCCGAGGGATAACTTTGAGTTCCATCCTTTGTCCCGTACTCATGAAGATAAGCTACCATTTACGTTGTCCAGGTAAAATTCAGCAGAACTGTTGTTGGGTAAAGATCTTGGGGCCTACAAGGAATCTCCTAGTGGGAGAACTGTGAGGGAAGCCTGTAGCTTTTTTCTCTTTGTAGCTATCTTATTTAGGAATCAAATCGGAGGCAGGTTTGCCTGATGCAGTTCCCAGCTTGATTTTTTTCCCTTTGGCTTAGTGATTTTGGGGTCCTGAGATTTTCTTTTCACAGCTGAGTCACTTTTCATAAGGGAATCCATCGTGAGACATTTAGGATCACAAAACATTATTATATATCAGAAATGAAACAAGAAAACCAACCATCATAGTGCAAGATGGGATGGAGGTGTGGCCAGGTACAAGCCACGCAGAAAGTGAGAGTGCCCATGAATTTGTTGGTGGAAGTAAACTCGGGGAAGGTTTAGCTGGGATGTCCTAATGGAGAGGGAAAGGGCAGATGTAGCTGGGAGAAGACATGGTCCATTTAGGAATTCTGAATTTGGAGCACAGAGCCCTTAGGGGGAAGTTTGGAGAAGGATTTTAGGGGTTTGGTGCAGTGATTTTCAGCGTGGGCTACACTTACAATCATCTATGTAGCTTTTAAGAAACCCTGATATCTGTGGGTGCACTCCAAACTTTTTAAATGAGATTCTGAGGTGGTAGGGACCAGGGAGGAATATTTTTTATGTCTCCCTAGATGATGACTTCAATGGGCAGCCAAGATTGAGAACTCGTTAGTGGCTTTCATGGCATGTTCCCTGGACCAGTGGGCGTTAACATGATAGCATCCTGGAGCAGCAGAGCCCCTCTGTGAATTCTGTAAGTCACGGCCCAGAGTCATGGCTGGCAAGCGAAGCAGTGGGCGATGGTCAGGAATGATTGGTTACCACAGGCACACGCCCCAGCAGAAGCCCAGAAGTATTTGGGGAGGAGGCCTATAAAAGACCCCCTTTTTTCAGTTGGATGAGAGTTTATGGGAAGTGAGAATTGTATATTAATATTAATGGGAATCAATCTAAACCCCCCCAGCTGGTAAGCCTGAAATCTTTGATTATAATGATATGTAAGTATAATTCTATTATAAAATTTGCACTGTACTTGTTCTTTGTTCTCCGAGTCTCATGATCACGTAACTGCATGGTTGGACCTTGTGAAGATTCTGTGCTGGCCGTGACATCCACACTGGGCTGGTGCTGGCAGGTACCTCTCAGGCTCAGCCACACGGAAAGTGTGTTCCGGTGCCCTGTGTCACACTTAACAGGAGGCCACGCAGCTGCTGCTGCTACTGCGTGATTATTTCCTCCTGTCTTTGTCCCCAAAACTCTACTCTGTGGGACTTAGGTTGCATTCTCGTATATTCCTGTTGAAGAGCATAAATTGGCATAATCCATGGGGGAGATTTGGCAACAGTTTTCAAAATTATAAAAAGCACAGATTCTTTGATCCAGCCGTTCCTCTCCTAGGAGTTTATCCAACAGATATACACATGCAGAAGCTTGCAGAGGATTGGAAAACCTCTAATGGCCATCAATATGGGACTGCTCTAATTAATTATGAGACATCTTAAGTTGGAGTACATAAGAATCAGGACGTGTTTTTTATCATTTGTGGAAAAAGGGGAGGCAAAAGAATACACATGTATATATACATATATGTGATAAAATAACATACGTTATATGTACATATATGGCAAAAATCACGTGTTATGTGTACATTTTTATCATATATGCATATATACATGTATATTCTTTTGCCTCGCCTTTTAGTATCTCCAGAAGGAAGCACAAGAAATATGTAAGTTTGGTTTCCTCCCAAGAGAGAATGAGACAGCCAGAGGACGAGTGTGGAAGAGAGATTTTTCACACTGTGCCTTTGTATACCTCTCATATTTTTAAGCATACAGATGAGTTACTTATTCAAGTAAATAATTTTAGATCGCATATGCTCTGTGTGAGTGATACAAGTAACACACCTTTAAGTTTTCCAAACTTTCACAATACTTTTCCCTGCCTTCTCCTCTGGCAGGAAGAACCAAACGTAAAGGCACTTGTACAGAAAGCAGAGTAGATGATGGTTAACAGAGGCTGTGAAGGGGTGGGCATTGAAGAGAGATCAGTTAACGGGTACAGAAATACAGTTATATAGAAGGAATAAGGTCTAGCATTTGGTAACACGGTAGGGTGACTATAGTTAACAACAATTTACAGTATATTTCCAAATAGCCAGAAGAGAAGACTCTGAATGTTCCCAGCACCAAGAAGTGACACATGCCTGAGCTGACGGATATCTTAAAGACTATGATTTGACTATTTCACAGTGTATGCATGAATGAAATATCACAGGGACCCCATTGCCACGTACTGGTACATATTGCATGTACCCCAATTATTGTGCATCAATAAAAACAGATAAGAAATATTAAGAGAAAGGAATTTGAGACAAGAACTCAGCAGCATTGCTCCAGGTAAACGATGGACTCCTTTCCTGTGAGAAATGAATCATCCCTCCTGCAATTATCATATTAAATATCAGCCTAAGTGTCCTGGAATCTCTCCCTGGCCCCAAGACTAGATGGGGGCCCCTCCTGGACATCCTCCAAGCAGGTGGGCTCCCCTCCATAGCTGCAAGCAGTCCCCTCACTGCCACAGCAGCTGTCTTCCCAAAGATCAGATTCCATGCCTCAAATCCCAGTCTTAATAGTGCTGCCTGGACTGTAAATTGGCACAGCCACGAGGAGGGAAAATCGGCAATCTATTACGTATTACAATATTTTTATAAAGTTTCTAGATGCCTTGATCCAACATTCTTAGACATATAAGCTGACATGTGAGGATTAAAGACTGAATAGGAGTGATCCATTTCAACAGGAAATAAATTTCTAGGTCATCCTGAGAGATGCTATTCTGGGAGCAAGAGTCTTGATGCCTGTCTTAACCCCCAGAGGTCAGGGCTGCCTCTCACACCCACAGCCACCTAATCAATATTTATGCAAATAAATGACCTTAACAAGAACTCAGACTTCTTTTGTTATATAAAACCCATTTTTAGAAAACCCATCATATGCACCTTTCAAGTGGGACAATTAACCAGCCCTGTAATTTTGAAATGGCAAATGACCGTACCGGGCATCTCTGAACCCCATCCTTTGTTGAAAGCTGTGACATATTTATTACTGACATTTAGGCTTTTCTCCCATCTGCTCCCCTCTTGCAAATATTTCTGCAGAAAATCCATGTCAGAGATGGATGTATCCTCATTTGCGCCTAATGCTGCCCTGACCACACTCCGTGGAGGCGTGCTACGAAAGGTTAGGGCAGAGGAGACGTGGCGACGATCACAGAGCCAGGTGAGCACAGAGCTTCCGTCAGCAATTCCTCCGCAGGAAAAGAGACGCAAAGGAATCAGAGGCCTGCTTTCGCACTCAGCAAAGAAGTATCCCCGTGACTGGTGACCAAGCAAAAAAGCTTTTCATCTGGGACTCCAGATCCATGGACACAAACCAAGTCAATAAAGTAATAAAGCGGCACCCAAACGGTGAGCACGCAATGACACTCATCAAACGGCGAGAAACCAGAGCCTTGGAGCCCTCCCGACTCATCTGGGAAGGCTCATCTTCTTCTCATTAGCACCGCTCTAGAATAAAGTGGGTCTAAAGCCCCTGCTGGAATAAGTGGCATTGCCTGTGAGTCTGATAAATGACACTACTCGATAGGAAGAAATCATCATTAGGGTCCATTGGAAAGACCTGACTCAACCCAAGTATTTCATTAAAGCCAAACCGATTTTAAAACCACCTTTCCTTAATTTGCACAAGGATCTCTCCCCGCAGAGCACTTAGCTCATATGATTACAGAAAATGCTGGTGCTCGTGTCCTATAATATCCACTGTTGATAACAGCGGTCCTCAAGCTTTTGGTCTCAGGACCCCTTTGCACTCTGAAGAGGACCCCAAGAGCTCTTGTTTATGGGGGCTCTATCAATATTTACCATCATCATCATTAAAACCGGGATTTTTTTTTTTTTTTTTGAGATGGAGCCTCTCTCTTTTGCCCAGGCTGGAGTGCAGTGGCGCAGTCTCAATTCACTGCAACTTCCACTTCCTGGGTTCAAGCAATTCTCCTGCCTCAGCCTTCCAAGTAGCTGGGACTACAGGCGTGCACCACCACGCCTGGCTAATTTTTGAATTTTTAGGAGAGATGGGTTTTCGCCATGTTGGCCAGGCTGGTCTCAAACTCCTGACCTCAGGTGATCTGCCCACCTCAGCCTCCCAAAGTGCTGGGATTACAGGCATGAGCCACCGCACCTGGCCAAGATTTAGAACTTCTATCCTTCAAAAGACAATGTTAAAAGAATGGAGGCTGGTTTAGTCTCTCTTCGTAACAAAATGTGAATGTTGAAAACAAGCCTAGGAGAGAAAGATAAGCAAGTCGGGAATGGACAATGAATGATTATTTTGGAAAATCTCATTTTCACTCTTGAGCTGCCGAGAGAGAATCTAGAGAGCAGTGAGTGATATTCTCATTCACAGCTCGGCGTCAGCCTAGATTTCTCTGCATTTCATGCGGGCTCGATGTCACTGAATTTTCTGCAAGCACCAGGACCTGCCCACATGCCCACTGCTTACCGAGATAAGAGTTCAAGCACCTTTTCTGCAGGGAGCTTGAGAAGAAGCCCCAAGGGCTCAGTGAGCCATCCACCTGACAGGGTGTGAAATGAGAACAGGAATGCAATTACTCTCCTGACATCAAGTGGGAAAATCAGTCTTAGGTGAGCAGAAACAGTCGACCTTTCAAATGTTTGAAAATGCAGTGGGAATGCAAATAAAAGGCAGAATATCAAATAATACCTATGCCATGGCTACAAGTGCACGTAACCCAAGCTTCCTCAGACTAAGGGTTCCTTTTGCCCCTGCCCTCACCTCAATAACTTGGGACCCCTCTATTTCTGGTGGAGTCTTACAAGAACTACTAAGAAGCACTGTTATGTTCTCCCACTTCCATATTTCGGATGTCCGTTCCAAAGCTGCACACCCTAATGAGACCAAAGTGACTATTCTCATCGGTTTTTACTGGGGTGAAGTCAAGCTGAATTCCATGAAGAATTAAAAAGCTGGCCATTCTACTTCTTGAGGGCTCTTTTCTCATTATATTGTGTGATTTCTCAAGTTCGTCTTCAAAAATATTCCTGTAATGAAGCCATTGGTCAGTGCTTCTTGCCTTGTAAGAAGTACAAGTACAGCTTGTCAGCTGTACTTCCTGCCTAGGGTTCTTGATAAAATGCAGATTATGACTCCCTAGGTCTGGAGCAGGAGCTTCTAACACTTTTCCCGTGATGCTGATGTTGCTGGTCCATGGACCACACTTTGAGTAGCCAAATCCCGGAGTACCTAGGACTAAATACTAGCATATTTAGTACCTATATTTCTCGTACATAGTAGATATTTAATAAACATTTTTTGAAGGGATGCCTCAATTTATTGAAGGTTTCTACAATGGTAGAATAGAGAAGAAAAGCTTTGTCAAGATATCTGCTTTTCATCCTACTCATGTTCTGCTTTTTCCTTGGAGTTACGAGACTGGAGCATTGCTGCTGGGAGCACAACGAGCAAACGATGCAGGAAAGCCAGGCAGCACATCAGCAGTCAGGGGCTGTCCACTGTGCCTGGGGTTGTGGCATCCTAGGAGCCTGTTTTCCCAACTTCTAGCAGCTTCTATCCCTACCCTCATAATAATTATTGTCAAAGGCCTGGTGCGGTGGCTCACCCCTATAATCTCAGCACTTTGGGAGGCCAAGGCTGGTGGATCACTTGAAGTCAGGATTTCAAGACCAGCCTGGGCAACATGGTAAAACCTCATCTCTTCTAAAAATGCAAAAATTAGCCAGGCATGGTGGTGCACACCTGCAGACCCAGCTACTCAGGAGGCTGAGGCAGGAGAATCTCTTGAACCCAGGAGGCAGAAGTTGCAATGGGCCAAGATCACACCACTGCACTCCAACCTGGGTGACAGAGTATGACTCTGTCTCAAAAAAAAAAATTACTGGCAAAAAATTGCAGATTTAGTCATCACTTTCCCTTACTCTCCCTATTAGAACACAGGCACACACACACACACACACACACACACACACACACACACACGCATAATCCTTTCCATTTAAATTGTTCCTTCTGCTTTTACAATGAACATTAATTTGGCATGGTTTCACACTGCCGAAAGCAAACTATTAGCGGTGTTGCTGACTTTTAACCTAGCCCTGGATCTTCATAGAACAAAATACACACCCCTCAGCCTTCCTCGATTGTTAGAGGTAAAATATAATCTCAGTATGTTCTGGCTCCCCACACTTGTCTTTTTAAATAAATATCTAATAATCTCTCATTTTTATTTCATTTCAATAATATTATCTTCAATTACAGGCTCCATGTCTAAAATAATCACTCACTCTTGCTGCAGAATTCTGTTCTCTCCTTGCAGTCAGAAACGCAGAGTCATCAAGCCAAAGACGTGACCCTCAGACATGCTGATGTCAGGAGCCCTGTGCTCTGACCATAGCCTGACTGTAAAACCAATCAAGTGATTTAACACATCTGGGCCTCAGTGTCCTCTTCTGAAAAATGAAGAGACTGAACTAGATGATGCGGTCCCTTTTAGGCTAAACATTCTGTGATTCTACAAAAATTAACAAAAAGCAAGAGCATTTAAAATATCAGAAGAATATCTGTTCAGGTACATATGATTACAACTAACACTACAGTTGACTTTTGAACAATGTGGGGATGAGGGGTGCCTACCCATCGTGCAGTCCAAAACCTTTGTATATCTTTTGACCTCCCAAAAACTTACCTACTAATAGCCTACTATTGACCACAAGCCTTACCAATAACATAAACAATTGATTCACATGGATTTTGCATGTTATGTGTAAAATATACCATATTTTTATAATAAAGCAAGCTAGAGAAAAGAAAATGTTATTAAGAAAATCATAAGGAAGAGAAAACATATTTACTATTCATTAAATAGAAATGGAGCAGCCAGGCACGGTGGCTCAGGCCTATAATCCCAGCACTTTGGGAAGCCGAGGCGGGTGGATCACAAGGTCAGGAGTTCGAGACCAGCCTGACCAACATGGTGAAAGCCAGTCTCTACTAAAAATACAAGAATTAGCTGAGCACACCTGTAATCCCAGCTACTCAGGAGGCTGAGGCAGGAGAA
>NW_022437040.1:5917070-5939352 GCF_009761245.1 Sapajus apella | reverse complement strand
GGAAGGAAGGAAGGAAGGAAGGAAGGAAGGAAGGAAAGAAAAAAAGATCATAAAGGTCTTTATCCCACTCATCTTCATATTGGGCAGGCTAATGAGTAGAAGAAAGAGGAGGGGGTGGCCTTGCTCTCCCGGGGGTGGCAGAGGTAGAAAAAACTCTGAGTGTGAGTGAACCTACGCAGTTCAGATTTGTGTTGCTCAAGGCTCAACTGTGCATATATTTGCTAGTTCTATCTCATTCTAGATTTTACAGAGTAAACAGTTGAAAATATCTAGCACACGGGTCTAGGAGCCAAATGACTTGCATCCCTTCCATAGTCCACAATGGACTCCCAGTGTGACTGATCTTCAATAAGAGCTGCACGCACACATGTGCACACACGCACACATGCACACACGCACACACACAGACACTAAACCGCCTCTAGCACTCACCAGAGCACTGCTCACATTGACCCAATCCTCTTTCCAGCATCAGCTTTTTCAGACTGGTGGCTTGGAAGGGGTGTTTGTTTCATTTTGGTTTGGATTTATTTTGCTTAATTTGACATAGTCATAAAAGCCCTAGTTCCAAACAAAATTTTGTGCAGAGCCCTGATATATAAAACAGAAAAAGTCAACATCCTGATTATCGCATGGAAGGCAACCCGAAAGTCCATCTCCTTGACACCCCCTTGCTTCCACTTCCAGCCAACCCTGCTTAGAAACCTTCACTATCCTGGTAGATGATTATTTGGTCACTGTTCATTTTCAGTGACAGGGACAGATACATTGCACTTTTTTGGTGAGGGAGAAGGAATCTAAACGTTCAAGCCTTTGAAACTTTTGTTCCTTGGTAATTCTTATTTATTAAACCTATTTCTATCAAGTGGAATCACATTTTTTTAAAAAGTACTACCTCTTTCAAATGAAGCCCTTCCAATGTGGGCTAACATTTCTCTCTTCTATCCTCTCTTGTTCAGACAAATCTCTCCAGTTTATTTGGCCACTGCGATACATCTTCAGGTCCTTCGTTCTCTTATTCAGCCTTTTTAAATCAAGCTCCAGTTTATTAACATTATTTCAAATAGATCACACACACACACACACACACACACACACACACACACACGCAAACCGTGCTCTGAATACGTACGTGCTCTAATAGCATGATAAAATAAATGAGGCTTGTATTTTTTTCATTATTCTATAATCTAGACCTTTTATCTCCTCCTCTTAATGAGGACACCAGAGTTTGACACTTTCATAATAAAAAAAACTTTACAAAGGAAAGCATCAAGCATCTTATCTCCTGAGGATAAATTTGCAAATATCTATTTTGATCTTTGCAGTGTGTTTTTGAGTTCATCTTTCAGTTGGAAAACGGAGCCCCTCATATGTTTTTTCACCTACTGCTGCAGCAGTTCATAATTCTTAGAGTTCCTTTCTGTGGGAGGCACAGTCACGAGGCCTGCTCCACTAATGCCCCTCCTTTTAGAGGAGGAGAGTCAGGATAGTCTAGAAAAGGATCCTGCTCCTAGGATAATTTCCTCCGTATTACTTTCAATCTACTGTCCAAATAATCAATATCACTATTACAAATTACAGTTTATTTTTATTTACCAAACTTATAACCGTAAGGAAATTAATTATTCTGCAGCCAAATGGAATTTCTAAGCAAGTGAGCAACAGGGATTCCCGAGCAAAGGTCTTGCCCGCCCCCACATCTCCATAATGTGTACAGAGCAATAATATCATGATGTCACTTTTCTCTCCACATCTCCTTTTCCATCATTTGGGCTAGCCTGATGTCAGTAAACTCTAGGGAGGGATGGGATGGGCAGATAAACAAGAAGTCTTCCTGCCTTTGGTTTCCAAAGACTCAAACATAAAAGAGAACAGAGGAAATAAAACCGAGGTTTAGGAAAATCATAGAGAGTCAAAATGAGGGTCTCCTCCACCCAAGAAACAAACAAATAAAAAATTCACCAGATTAAACGTGGGTGGTGGCGTATATAGCATGGCCATTAAAAATGAAATCATGTCTGTTGTAGCAATACAGAGGCACCTGGAGGCCATTATCCTAAGTGAACTAACACAGAAACAGAAAAGCAAATACTGTATGTGCTCAGTTATAAGTGGAAGCTAAACATTGGGTACATATGAACATAAAGATGAGAACAATAGACATGGGACTCTCCAAAAATGGGGAAAGAGAGGGCAAGGGTTGAAAAATACCTATCGGGCACTATGTTCACTATTTGAGTGACAGGAAGATTAGAAGCTCAAACCTCAGCATCATGCATTATAACCATGTAACAAAACCTACACAACTACCCTGGTTCTAAATTTTTTTTAAATTGTACTAATGGGGGAAAGAAGCTATAAGGTTTTTGGTTTTTTTTTTTAAGTGGGTGGTGGGCAGGAAGGAGAGAGAACAGAGAGGCGGAGGGGAAGGGAATGAGAACAGAAAGGTGAGTGAGGCCCAATATGGGAGAGGGCACATCACAGCAGGGAGCCTCCACTGCTCCACCATAACTCAAGCAAGCCCTGCACAGCCCGCCCCACCCACACAGCCATTCTTCCCAGCCTCCAGTTCACAGCTGTCAAAAAAAAAATCCAATTTAACTTACACTTAAAAAGTTTAATCTGATCTGAAAAAATGAAAATTTCTGAACACACCTTCCATTCTTAAACATTCTCTTGATCCACATTTCTGCTTTTTCAAAATCAATTCAAAGAAAGGAGATTACTGGATAAAAGGGTAAATGAATGTTTTGCAGATTCTTGATGAAATCTTTTCAGAAACCTTTTACCCTACCACCAGCAGTGCCTGCAAAACGTTCCATCTCATGAATACCAAGAAAAGCAAATTAAAACAAATGAGAAAATATTGTCTTCATATTAATATTCAAAGCTAGAAAGGGTATGGTTCTGTCATCCACAGTGGCATTATTGCTTAAGCTAACAGACTTCTTATTTTGGTTGCCAAGAAGAGAGGGAGGGAGTTGACATCTTGTAAGCACCTTTCTCAGCCCTAGATCCTGAGCTAGAAAATAATATACATTATCTCACCTGATTCTCACAACAACCAGACATGCTGGATACAATTACCTTCACTTGCTGATGAGGAATCGGAGACCCAAAGAACCTAAGTAACTTAGGTAAGAACCTAAGTTACTTAGGCAAAGCATCGGATCTTTCCCGTTAAAATGCAGCCCAGCCAGATGGTGACAACAAACCCTCCTGATTTCAAAGCACGACATTTTTCCACAGCAGTTCTGACCTCCCCAAATGCATTATTCATCTAGAAGAGCACTGTCCAACAGAAATATAATGTTGTAATGTCATGTGCAATTTTAATTTCAGTAGCCAGATTTTACAGGTAAAAAAGAAATTAGTGAAATTAATTTGAGTAATACATTTTATTTAACCCAGTATACTCAAAGTACTTGCATTTCAATGCAAAAGGATATTTGAGAAGTAAGACATTTTCCCTTTTTTTAATCTAAGCCTTTGAAATCCAGGGTGTCTTTTACACTCAAAGCCCATCTCGATTTAAATTGATCTTATTTCAAGTGCTTGACAGCCAAACTGCTACCACACAGGACAGCAGGGAGCTAGAGGAAAATTGTGAAAAGAAGCTCTCATTACACAGTCCCTTGATTTGGAAGGGGCTGTATAGTGGCCTGATTTGACTTGGTTTTGAAGATTAATGATTTGGATAATGATATGATTTGGAAGGTTGCAGACTATTTAGCACAACCTTCCAAATTATATTTTTAAAAATTCTAGCATTCTAACCAAATACCTTAACTCCACCAATCTATTCAGTTCTCACAGGAGCCAATTTTGCAATTAAGCCCTTTGAGTCTTTTCACTTCCATATTCATTTACTGGGCAGCTGCTATATGTCAGGCACCACACTGGCCTATGGAGGCATAAGGGGTGAGTGTGATTTAGGGAGGAATCCGTCGCCTTTGAGGAACCCAAAATCTAGTGAGAGAGGCAGACAAATAAATGCCTGTTCTTTCTTAGCAGGATAATTGCTGTAATTTCCTTCTGTTTCTGCACTTACAGGAGGGTATCAGTGCATGAAAATAAGCATCCCATCTACCCAATGATGTATTTAAAACTCACTGCCTCTTTGATGCAAATGAATCTAAAAATCTGCATCAAAACTGCCAAAACTATATCATGAGATCATAGCCCAGAAAGTCAGAGATACAAGGAAAACCCTTACTTCTTCTTCCAGTCTTTTTACCAAAGTCCCACTGACGTTTCTATCCTTGCCTTCTCCATATTCTTCTCCCTCCCACCCACAGCCTGCCTTTAACCAGGTAAAGTTGTTCTAGCCTACTGGGTGGGGAGACCCTTGCTTTGACTCATGTTTCTCTCAACATGCAGGACTGATTTGTTAGCTCATAATTAGTACTTCTGCAATAATAGCACAATCATCACACTGCAGTTTTCCCAGTCCTCTCTGATATATAGGTTCTCCAAAACTTCCTAGCCAGGACCTACTGAAAATTACTTTTACTGGATTTTGCATCCACCTTAGAACCCAGATCAGCAGTGAACACAGGTGGAGAGGCTCTGGTTTATCTCATGTCCAGGGGCCCCGGCGGTTAAGCAAAAGTTTTATGGACCCCTCTGTTGGACTTCTGTGGCTGGCTGACTCATAGAGCAACGCTCCCAGGGGCCTTGGGGAAAGATGTAGCCGCCTCTATCAGGGCCACAGGACACAGAGAATCAATAGCTTTCTGTCTTTCCCTGGGAGCAGGTGGATGTGCCTTTTTGGATAGCCGTGCACAACTCCTGTTGTGCCCCTTTCCCAACCCTGGGCCCAGTCACAGTGATCTATTCACTTGGTTTGTAGACACAGTAATTCATACCAACAGATCCACTTCAGCATCTAAGTTTTTGCTACTGATAAGAACTAAGCAGCCTGCTTCTGAGCAGAAGTTCGGGTTTGTGAGTTCTCCCCAAATTCTCCATGGAGGCAGATTAGTGATTGTGGTCGGTTCCTCCACATTCCCCCAAGCACTCACCTTTGCCCCTCATTCCCTGCCAGTCACTGCCTCTGGCACTAAAACTGTTCCTGGAACCTCTGTCCATGTGTCTACAGTGCTCAATCCATCAGTCACCCAATTAATCAATAAAGAATAAAACCCAGCATGCACATCTTTGCTGAGATTCTTGCTCGGTTTCCCCTGGCAGGACCAGGCTTTGGAGCTAGCCGTCACCGGTCCTTGCATTTTACCATTAGCAGCTGGAGGCTACAATTGACCCCCATGGACCAGGGACAATTTCCTACAAACAGCACAATTCCTGAACTTCAGTATGAACTTAGCAAGTCTAGCTCCTTCTCATGATTTGTGGTAGTTATGGTCTGCAACGTCACTGCAAACTGTGAATTAGCAAAGTCTGCACCATTTCTCCTAAGGATCAAGTTCCCATGAGCCTCTGGTCATATTTTTGCTAACTGGCCACCACATAACTGTGTTTTATGTGAGTTTCTGTTTAAAGACACCTTATTTAATGTCTATTGTTGATTCATTAACACTGAACTCATGCCCACTGGCACATCTCACACGTGAATAAAGCCTGTCTATTACATGTACCTTCTCTGTGAGGCACATCTCAGCCTTCTTAGGGACAGCAGACAGCACTTCAGCACTGTACTTAGGTGCCATTTCAAACAGCAAAAACACCAACAAAATGCACAAAAATGCAAAAAATAAATAAATAAACATGGTGCTAAATATACTGCAAAGCCAACACTTGTTTACATTACCAAAGTCAAAACAGGAAGGCAGAGAGTCGTCGCCTTGCCCAGCCTTAGCTGAGAATGCGTACATCAGGTGACCCAAATTTTATACCACTCTGTACATCTGCATATCTGTAAATCACCACAAAGTGCCAGGAGTATTAATTTTGGAGTTACAAACAAACTGTAGCAAATAAGTAATTGCAAATACAGAGTCTGCTATGGTACATAACAAAGGAATGAATGAAGACAGGAAACCAGAAGCTATGGCTGAAAGCTTTCCTTCTGTAACACGAGTTTCCTTTCCCTTCTCCCCTCTTTTGTGGTGTAATAGAAAGAGTATTAGAGAAATAAGAACTTTTAATTTGGGCAAGATGACAGACTGTAATAACCTAAAATTTTTCACTATGAACACATTACACATTCTGGATAAAAATACATCATTTTATAGTGTACCTGAGCTTGCAAGAGAAAATGGGTAAGAGATTATCTTCTGGTACAAGGACATCTAATCACTAAAAATTAAAGTTGCAAATATATAAACTGATGTCACATTTGCCGTGGGGGAAGATTACTCAGGAGCATTAGTTTTAACATCTACAGGGGGCCTGGAAAGGGGGTACTGGGCCCATACAAGGTTACATGCTAGAACTGAGACACCTGCTAAAAGTACTCTAGAGAAGTACAACCTTAATAAGATGGTGGACCAAAAAAAATTCCCCAGTGACACAGAAAAATTTGCCTCTGCCTGGTTTCTAGGAGAAAAAGTGTTCACCAAAGAAACTGAAACTTTAGTTGTGCCCCTTAGGCTTAAGGATTGAATTTAAACACGATCCCTGTGATCCAAAAACTTCCAAACTAAGAAACTAACATGAAAATTGACCCAAAGCATCTTATTTCCCCAGAGAAACTAGAGAGAACAAACACAACATATTTTGACAAGGAAAGCTTCCTAGTGCTCTGAAAATGAGTCAATAATCCAAATTAACCAATATGCAAAGAAACAACGTGAATGAGAGTTGGCTCACACACAAAAAAAATTGAAGGATTGAAACCCTAAGAAACTTGGATAAGACAAATTTGTTAGCATCTAATTAGTACTTGTGCAATAATAGCATAGTCACTATATTGCAATTTTCCCATTCTTTTCTGATATATATATTCTCCAAAACTCTCTCCCCAAGACCTAATGGAAATTATTTCCCTGGACTTTGCAACCACCTTAGAACAAATGCACGTTTTGTAATTATTGAAATGACACAAAAATGGTGATCAAAATCACAAGAAAAGAAACATTTTTAAATGGACAGATCTTAAAGACAATTTTTTAAATATATGATACTTCTTGACATAAAAGATAAAGTTACTGAAATCTAAAGCTCCAAAGAAAGATAATGCATTAGAAGAGGTTAAAGAAAGAAGCAGTGAACTGGAGATTAGATATGACATAATTATGATATTTAACACAAAGAACCAAAATAAATGAGAAATACAGAAGAGAATTTAAGATGTTTAGGGAGAAAATGAGAAGTCCTCTGCATCAGTTGGGGTCCACCTTTTAGCCTGGGCAACAGTGGGACCCACACCTCTCCCTTCAACTTGTCCAGTCACACAGATTTCTCTTAGGAGTTCCAGCCAACCCCTAACCAGAAACATAAAGGGAAGGTAATTCTGGGAAGCAGAATTCAGCTTAGTCCCATTAGCACATTATAAAGCAACCACAACTTTGAATATGTGTCAAGTAGGAACACCAAAGGAAATAACAAAGAATGGGAGAAAGGCAATCCCAAAGAGATAATAACTGGGAAATTTCCAGAATCAATAAATTAATAAATCCTTGAATTTGAGAAACACAATAAATAGCAAGCAGGAAATGTAAAAACATTTTAGTAAAAACGCAGAACACCAAAGGCAAAAAGAAGATGATATTAAAAGCATCCAGCAATAAAAGATGAATTATCTAAACACAGATAACATTTAGACTTACAGAAGACCTCTATAGCAACAATTCAACCAGAAGACAAGACAGTGGAATAATATCTTGCCCATGTTGGGAGAAAATGTCTTCTGATCTAGAAGTGCATTGCCGGATAAACTGTCACAAGAGTGAGGACAAAATAAAGACTTTTTAGACAAATGAGGTTGGGAAAGTTTATGATTCAGGATCCTCACTGAATGATAAAGGAAGTTCTTCAGGTAGACAGAAATTGAAGCCAGAGAGAAGGAGTAGGATTCAAAGAGCAGTGGCAGGCAAAGAAATTGATCAACATATGGGTAAATCTAAACAAGCATTGAGTGTATAAAATCATATCAATCACTAATTTGGTTAATATAACTAAGGTGAACAGTTAAAATGGACCTAAAACATTAGAAAACAATAGCACATAAGGAAAATAATTTTCATAATTACTTGGTCTGAGATCCTTTTCATTGTTCAAGATGAGGATAGCTATACTTAGTAAATTTCTTTACATCAAATGTACACTCAAAAATTTGCAAATAACCATTAAAAGATAGAAAATAGAACACAATAATATAGGGGGAAGTTCCACTTTCCATATAGAGGAATGAGGACCTAACAAACCAATCCTTACACAAATAGCATCTTTAAACACTGGACAAATACAAGAATAAAATAAAAATGAAATAGCTTCTAGATTTTGTGACTGAACAAAGACAGACAGATTTTGGAAAGGAGTCAAAATTTGGAGCAAGTGACTGAAGTGACTGGCAAGGAGTGAGTTCCCATCTTTTACTGGCTTGGCCCTGAGGGTGGCGACACTTGGGGCCATGTTGGAGGCAGTTCTGCAAAGTAGGTAAAACCCCACCATACGCCCATTGCCTCTCTGGCCTGAGGAGCCTTGGAAAAACAGGTTAGAAAAAGAGGATTCCTGGGCAGTGAAGGGAGAATTCCAGAAAGAAGAGAGCCAGAAAAGCGGAAGCCTAAATTCTGTACAAAATTAGACCAAAGCTCTGGCTGACACCTGAAACACATCCACATGAGACAAGTTAAAAGCAGAGCCATGAGTTTGCAGTTTGACTGTAATCACCTGTTAGAACAGAATCAACTGACAGCAATAGAACAGACGCAGAATCTCTAACCACCTAATGTTTAAAATGCCCAGGATATAATCCAAAATTTTTCAATGTATGAAAAGCCAGGAATATGTGACCCAGATTTAAGGGAAAATACAATCAACAGATGCCAAATCCAAGATGAGCCAGCCTTTGGAACTGTCAAACAGCAATTTTAACTACGCTTAATGGGGTAAAGTATATGTTCTTAGTGAGGGAAATAATAGAAAATATTAGCAAAGAAATAGAAAACTTTTTAAATAAAATTTTAGAATCAAAAAATATTACATCTGAAATAAAAATAATCAGGCTTAATATAATGGCAAATGGAGATCACAGAAAAGGGTCAGTGAACCCGAAAGTAGAACAGAAATAATCCAATCAGAAGAAGGGGAAAAAGAGACAGATAAAAATTAACAGAGCCTCAGAGGCTGCTGGGACAATTTCAGAACCGCCAACATGTTGAGAATTGGAGTCCCAGAAAAAGAGGAGATACAAATCGGGGCAGAAAAAACATTTGAAGAAAAAATGGCAGTTAACCTCCCAAATTTGGTGAACAAGGACATTCACAAGTTCAAAAACCTTAGCAGACTCTAGACATAATAAATTTGAGGAAACGCCGGGCGCTGTGGCTCAAGCCTGTAACCCCAGCACTTTGGGAGGCCGAGGCGGGTGGATCACAAGGTCAAGAGATCGAGACCATCCTGGTCAACATGGTGAAACCCCGTCTCTACTAAAAACTACAAAAAATTAGCTGGGTATGGTGGCGCGTGCCTGTAGTCCTAGCTACTCAGGAGGCTGAGGCAGGAGAATTGCCTGAACCCAGGAGGCAGAGGTTACGGTGAGCTGAGATCACGCCATTGCACTCCAGCCTGGGTAACAAGAGCGAAACTCCGTCTCCAAAAATAATAAATAAATAAATAAATAAATTTGAGGAAACAGATACCAAGGCACATTATATCCAAACTGCTGAAAGTCAAAGAGAAAGAGAAAATTTTGAAGCGACCAGAGAAAAATGTTATATACAAGGGAAAAAATTGAATGGCTACATACTTCTCATCAGAAATGGAATGGAGAAGATAAGGAAACAATATATTTATAACACCAAAAGAAAAGAAAAAGCTCTGCTGATCCAGAGTTCTATATCCATAAAAATTATTCTTCACTGGTAAAAAGGAAATAAAAACATTGTCAGATAAAAGAAAACTAAGATAATGTATCATCACCAGGTTTACAAAGGAAAAGTTAAAAAACTTTTTCCCTCTACCTTCCTGGTTTCTCTCCACCCTCCTTGCTGGGGTCCTATAAATTAGATCAACAGAATACAGATTAACAAGAGAAAAACAAACACAAGTTCTTGGCCAGTGCACCTGCTCACACTCAGGATAACTCAGGGATGAGAAACTCTGAGGAGTGGTTAGAACTTGGGATTCTAGAGCAACAGAGCAATAAATTTTTAGAGAAGCGACAAGACAAAATAAAAGCACTTTGAGGTTTTAGGGGAGGCAAATTGCAGCAAGGTAAATATATGAGGGAACAAATGAAAGAGAAGGGCTAGTGAGTAAGGTTTGTTAAGTAGATTTCTCTGGCTCCTCCGGGCTAATAAAAGTCTAGGATGTCTCAGGGGATTAACTCTGTTCTTCCTGGTAGAGAGGAGGCCAAACACCTTTACAAATGTATGTCCTGCCTTAGTAAATATGGGAAGGGTAAGAGCTTACCTATTAATAGTATCTACTTTTCCTAAACTGTCATCAGCTCAAAATAATCCTTACACCAAAGTGGCATATTTTGGAGTGACAGAGTTGGCTACCCTTCATCACAGAAAAACATTTCAAAATATTTGAACTGAATGACAGTGAAATGACATTAAAATTCGTGAGATGTGGCTAAAACAATGCTTAGAGGAAAAGTTATATATTAAATAGCTTTAGATGCTTAGATTGTAAAATACAGGGAAAATGAAAATGAAGACTTGATCAATGCAGCAGATGGCAGAAAAGAAAAAACAATAATAAATAGAAGAAAAGGTAGACAAATAGGGCAAATAGAAACCACAATGTAAGATGGCAGAAAATCATTCAAACATGCCAGGAGTCAAGTATTTTTGCATTAGTTTACTAAAGCCCCTGGTTAAAACACAGAGATTGTTAGATTTAATTTTTAAAATTTAAATATATACCATTTCTAAGTAATTCTGAAACAGAAAAGACTGGAAAAAAATACAGCAAGATTCAATAGAAAGCTGGGATAGCTCTTTCACTATCAGGCAAAGCAAATACTTTACAAGAAGTATTATTTAGGATAAAGAGGTTTGCAGCAAAATGATAACATGAACAATTTATATATGTCCAACCCTCCAGATATATAAAACAAAACTGGACAGACTTACAACACAAAACCTGACAATCCACAAACACAGTGGGAAGTGAACCCACGCTCTGCTGAAAGTGAAAAGTCACAAAGAATCAGTCAGACAAAATAAGGGAGAACTGAAGAAGAAAGATGATGCTAATATTCTGTGTTCACATACAAGTTTATCAAGTTCTTGCAATACTATCTTGACAGCATCCTTGTTAAAAACAAATAGGGAAGGCACACCAACTGTGTATAGAAGGCACACAATTTATACATTCTATAAAATGTATAAAGTCTACATTTTATAAAACAGGAGACAGAGAACTAGAGAATTCGGGTGTCCATGAGAATAAACAGCCACGCTAGCAACGCAGGCAGAAATGGAAACAGACCCTCCAGCTCCTCAGCAAAACCTCTTTCCCGTAAATCAAGCTTTCTCGCAGTTTGCTGATTCTCTCTTCTATCTCTTTCTTTTACTCCCACGCTCAGATGTTGAGGAAATAATTATGTTATTAAGTGAAAGTGCTTTGGGCACTTCGGAGAAATGAGCTTTGTAAATATGAGCCATTTCTATTCACTTGTGAAGCTGGTCGGCTTTTTCTTCTCACCCGGGCCCTCTATGTACCCGTTACAGGACATTTACATCCCCGAACAACAAGCTCATGCTGACCCCAGGAAAGGCACCAATGGCTCACCAAGGCCAGAGAGAAGTGTAAGCGCAGCAGCTCGCCACAGACACACGTCAGCCATGGGAGGGAGGAAAATCGCTGTTTGCCAGCAGTTTTGCTACTAATCATCGTCTTGCTGCCCGAGCCTCTCTTCAGTCCCCCACCAGATGCAGGTGGAAGCAGCATTCAAGTTGTAAAGCAAATGTACTATTTCTTGAAGTTTCTAGAAAACTACACCCCGTACTGTACCCTTACAGCGGCTCATCTCTAGGAAGCATTCTGTGTGGAACTCCATCCAGGCTAGCGGAAGTCACTGGGCAATGCCAAAGCCCACCCAGGATGGACCAGTGGGAGCCAATGGGCCTGCTCTGCGTGACGAGGGGATGGCAGACTCCAAGAACAGCCACCAACACCGAGACTCTTCAGTCTCAGTGAGATGGCCTCAGGGCAGGAGGATTTCTAGGAAGTTCAGAGGAAACAAGGAAAGAAGCCAAGATTCAACCTCTTCCTCTCTGAACCCCCTATTGTAGGGAAGTGGTCCTCATGCCTCCAGGGGACATGTCTGGAAACATTTTAGAAGGTCACAAATGAGGAGGGGAGTGCTACTGGCATCTAATGGGTAGAGGCCAGGGATGCTCTAAATTCCCCCAGAGCTCAGGGCAGACCCAAGGGCCAACGAAGGAATTACCTCACCCAAAATGTCAACAGAGCTGAGGATGGGAAACCCTGCCCTGGAGGGCCAACGTTTGGTGTCTTCACAAGACCCCCTGACATCTCAGACACCCCCTGGCATCCCAGAGCCCGTAGGCAGACAGGGGAGTTAAATTCAGGTTTCTATCTACCCCTCAACCTGCATAAATCCCATTACTGCTCCATTATCTGAAATGGAAAACAGAACAAAAACCTTCTCACAAAAACTAGAATGAATGAATGAATGAATGAACTAATGAATGAACTGGTGAACTAATGAATATGAATTAAAACACAGATCCAGTTTCATATGGCCTCTAATCTCAAGAGAATCCCAGCCCAGGCAGCTCTGGAAGAAGTGAGAGAGGGAGGTCCGACTTTCTGTCTCTGCAAAGAGGCTTAAAATAGGGGGCACAGTCTCCTCAGGTCCTTCCCCGCGATGGCTTTCCATGTGTTCCTCCAAATGCTCATGGGCTTTAAATCATTTCAGTAATTTCAGAAGGCCACTTACCTCTTCACCTAGAAGAATTTCATGAGAGGAGCAGCCGTCTGGGATGGGGGCTGGGGACAGCCAGCCGGCCTTACAGGGCCCCGTGTCATCAGCTCAGCCCAGTGTAAAGAGCACTCCCTGAGTCCAGCGTCAGGCCTGGTTCTCACCCAACTCTGCCACCCTCGGCCTTTGGGGTCTGGGCGGGTCACTTCTCGCAGCCCTTAGCTTCCTCATCTGTGAATAAGGGGTCACAAGACTGCAGTCCCCACATCTTCCCATTACGTATCGAATAAACTCCCAACTCTGCAGGCCTTTGGAGCACCTCAGTGCAGAACAGCCTCCTCACCCACTGACCTCTCCCTCCCTCGCCTGCCTTCCCTCCCATCCCTCTCATCCCTGGCTCTGTCTGTGCTGACCCATCCTTTCTGTCTGCAACCCCTCCTGCTCTCCTCTCCTGTCTTGAGTGGACAGGACTGCTCCCTTCTATAGCATTTTTTACCTACCTTTCTTTTTTTTTCCTTTTTTTTCTTCAAGATGGAGTCTCTGTCACCCAAGCTGGAGTGCAGCAGCACGATCTCAGCTCACTGCAACCTCTGCCTCCAGGGTTTAAGCGATTCTCCTGTCGTCTCAGCCTTCCAAGTAGCTGGGATTATAGGCACCCACCTCCACGCCCAGTTAATTTTGTTGTTGTTGTTGTTTTTAGTAGAGATGGGTTTTCGCCATGTTGGCCAAGCTGGTCTCGAACTCCTGAACTCGTGATCTGCCCGCCTCCGCCTCCCAAAGTGCTGGGATTACAGGTATGAGCCACCGTGCCTGGCCTTACCTACCTTGCTAAACCATGAGTGCCCTGTATGATCAGGGGCCACAACTTACTTATCTCTCAACTCCTGAGTATCCTGGCAATACCTGGTACACAGTAGGTCCTCAATAAATAGAGGATGCATAACGAGTAAAATCCAAGCGATTTCCCATGAAAACCTCTGGACCTCTGGGGTATGATGATCTCCATCATCATTACCCAAAGGAATGGTTGAGTTTCAGACATCCAGGGAAAAATGCAGGTGTAGAGCTTTGCCTCTCAGATGGATTAATAACTACATGGTGCTCAGTTACTTTTGTGGCAGGCTGCAGACACATCGTAAACGTTTGCGTTGTTTCACTGAGAAGAAGAGGGCAAGGAATGTAAAAGGAGAAACTTGCAAAATTAGACTTTATGTGGGAAGCAGGCACGGAGTGTGTAGCAAGCACAGGGACTACGTGTGCAGCTTGATGACGCTGCACGGCCAGAACCCACAAAACAACACGGCAGCAGTGGACTTCAAACCCCTTCTCTGCTTTTAAAGCAGGTCTGGGCTCTAGATTTCCAAAAGGAGTAGGTCAAGGGGAAGGTGGGGGAAGCTGAGATTAGTTTGAACTAAGATTAGCAATAAAATTCTTCAAAGACACTGCTTCTCACTTTACCAGGATTTTTGTTCTGTTTTGTTTTGGGTTTTTATATCTTTGTTGTTGTTGTTGTTCTGTTTTGTTCTTTGCTTTTTATCAATGAAGCAAGTTGCTAGGAAGCAAGAGGAGTGGGGGTGTGCCGGGAGGACGGGGTGGGAAGCAGAGGTGGGAGGGTCGAGGCTGGAGCACCTGTCATCTGCATGACGTGGACGGCTGGTTCTGGTTGTATTTTAAATGAAATCTCATCCCAGCGTAGACACTACGTCTGGAATTACGATCCACCCTGTGATCTGTCACTTTTATATACACACAAGGGAGGGGACCGGTTTCCATAGAGAGGGACTATCACAGCCCACTTAGGAACAATACCGGAGGAGCAGAAGCCCAGACCTTGGAGCAGCCCGAAGTTCAGGGGGATGCGCCTGGGGCCACCCTCCTGGCCCTGAAGCTTCGCCGGCCTCCCTGAGCCTTCTGCTGCGGAGTGAAGTCCACTCTCGGGTAAGCTGGTGGTCGGGACTGACTTAGGAAGGGTAAATGTACTTGCCCTAAGTTAAGCAGGCAGTACCAGGCACTGGACGGGTGTGAGAGATGAGAACGGCTAGGAGCCCCTGGGTGGAAGCCCAAGGGAGCGATGCTGAATGCCCCCCACCCCCATCAGCAGAAATCAGCCCCGAAGGGACCGGGGCAAGTTTTACAGGGGAATGAGGCACAATCACATCCCCTTGTTGGTAGAGAGAGACCTGCTTTCCAAAGGTGTTTGATCAGAGGCAGAATGTGTTCACACAAATCTATTTTCTCTGAAGAGTTCAGTTGTCCCCAGGAAAGTCAGTCCCTGGAGACAGTTTGCAAACTGCGGATGGGGTCGGGATGCCTGGGCAAATGGAAGCCACAGGACGTGACCCCACACTGTCTGCAGAGCAGCAAGGACACCTACACTTACTGCTTACCTGTGCCACAGACCTTCGCTATGCCATCTCCTTTCACTCTCGGGCACACCTGTGAGGCAGGTAACATCTTCTTCTTAGGATGCAGCAAATGAAACACAGGTTAAGTGACTCCCCCAGAAAAGTCAGCAGAGAGGGAGTTTTCCCAGCCAGTCCGCAGCCACCAAAGCCCAGAGTCCTTTGCCACACTGGGGACACTGGGGGGGTGTGTGCAGGTATCTACAATGGCTAACTGCTACTTGTGAAGGGGAAATGGATGTTTGATGCTCACATATTCTGAAGAACCCTGTTTGCAATTTACTTCCCAAGCGTAGCCACCTACCAAAAAGATAACAAATGTAAGATTTAAAAATTGTTTTAAGTGTTTAAGTGGTCTAGTTTTTAGTTTAACTTCTTATCAGTGTTTGCAGACAAACTGAGCCCACGGGAATAGCTCTGCGCTTGGCCGAGCTGTGTGGCCAGTGCTGCTTGCCTCCGGCCTTTGCTGCTTCACGCTCTGTCCTCTCTCCCTGCCAGATGCTGGGAATTGGAGGCTGACCCAGGTCCCTCACGTTTCCGTGCTTGGCTCTGCCATAGCTCTCAGAAGTAACTCTGTCTCTTTACAGCGCCCTGGCCGAGTGCTACTGTCATCGTAGCCCAAAGGAATGGCTGAGTTTCAGGCACCCAGAAAAATGCCTGTGTAGAGCTTTGCCCTTCAAATGTATTAATAACTAGATGGTGCTCGGTGACTTTCATGGTAGGCTGCAGAGAAATCTTAAACTTTGGTGTTGTTTCGCCAAGGGTATAGCGGAAGAGTGCAAGGAATATAAAAAGAGAAACTTGCAAAATTAGACTTTATGTGGGAAGGAAAGGGTGTCTTGTCTTTGGGGAAAGTTCCTTTTCTTTTATCCTATGAACGCTAAACACATCTAAACAGATCCTAAAAAGAAAAGTCCCAGAAACAAATCTGAATCTACCTTCTAGCCCCCGGCCATTCGTGCACTTTGATGGTGAAAATACCCAGGATTGCAAAGAACCCTTATATTTTAAATGATCTGGAACTAAGCCCAGCACCAGACATCCTCATCATGTCCAATTCACAGTTCTGGGAGGTTCCTTCGCTGTGTAACTTTGCATCACTGCTGATGGTAAGGGGACGCCTTCCAATTCCCACCCCCCAACCCTGTGCAGGCTGGAACTGAGGCTTTGCAGACAGAGGTCTGCTACCCTCGGATATACCGAGAACAGAACACCACACGGGACACCTTCTCCCTGACACTTTCACAGATCTTTTCTACACCTTCAGCACTCTGTCTGTGAAAACAGTATTCTTCTCTGATGGTGGGCTTGGGATTTCAAAGGTAAGAAGGCAATGCATTTTTTAAAGGCATGATATTTACATATTGACCCCAAAAATGTAAAAAAAAAAAAAAAAAAAAGTAAATATAGAGCTAAAAGGGATCTCACTTCCTCCCCTCAATGCCTTGCTTTTGTAACTGTGGTGAGACACAGGGGCCACATCCAGAGGCTAGCCCACTGCGAGGGAAAACCTGTATTTTTTCACAGGAAACGTAGACAGTTACTTAGACAAGGCTGCTTCATGTTCAGAAACGCTCCTCTTTCTAGGTTTACATGTATAACTTCATAATAGAAAACAAAACAAAAAATGTATGCCATATATTTTGCAGAGAAAATACACATCCAGAAATGAATTCAAAAGAGGTTGCTTTGCTTTGGAAAATAAATTGTCTTAAGTACCTGATACTAATCTGAATTTCAGTTCATTCAACAAATAATGATTGAGAATATGATTTTTATCAGGCACTGTTGGCCACGTCAGGCTTTCCCAAGCATCCTGAGTCACTCTGCTGAGAGCCAAATGACCCAGAGGGAATATCTCTGCATAGTGAAAGGCTTGGCATATTCAGCAAAATGGAGATACCAAAGAAATGTAACACCCAAAGTGTCTTTAAGGAGTGGGAATAGACAGGTAAACTCAGGTGCTGATTCATACTCAAGGGGCAGCCAGTGAGGGCAGAGCCCCACAATGGGCTTGGACTCAGAAAGTATTCTGAGTTCTCAGTAATATTTGCAATTATTGTGCAAAGTTCCAGGTGTTTGAGGGGTAAATGCAGAATGCAGCCCTGGGAAGGAAATAGAGAGGAGCAGGGAGGGGTTCCCTGGGCTGGGGTACAGGGTTTGAGGAAGTAAAACGAACAAATGGGGCAGGTGGGGATGGTAGGGAGACAGCTGTGTGGAACCTACGGGGGAGGCCTGAGGGTAGCTCCAGGGCTGCACCTCAGCACCATCTTTTTTTTTGAGACTGAGTCTAACTCTGTTGCCCAGGCTAGAGTGCAGTAGCACAATCTCAGCTCACTGCAACCTCCACCTCCCAGGTTCAAGCAATTCTCAGCCTCCTGGGTAGCTGGGATTACAGGCATGTGCCACCACACCTGGCAAATTTTTGTATTTTTAGTAAAGATGGGGTTTTGCCAAGTTGGCGAGGCTGGTCTCAAACTCCTGACCTCAAGTGATCCACTTGCCTCGGCCTCCCAAAGTGCTGGGATTACAGGTATGAACCACCTCACCCAGTCAGCACCCTCTATTTTAGTTTACATCTACCCAGAGTCCAGGCACCTTTCATTTGGTGAAAATCAAGAAATCATTTCATTCCCCTAGTCCTTTTCATGGAGGGACCAGGAAAAGCAAGAAATCAGAACAAAGATTCTCAGACTCAATCCCCTGCTCTCCAAGAGGAAAACACTGAGGCCCAGGATGGTTAGGCACAAGCTAGTGGGTGGGAGGGACAGGACTGAGTCTGGGGGGGAAAGGAATGAGGGGATGAAGGAATAAAGGGACAGAAAGACAAAGATTCCCCAGCACTTTCCCACCAGTATTTTTCCAAATTGGTTTTTGTTTTTTTTAACCCTTTCAGGGTTAGCAAGCCATTCAAAATAATTTCCAAGATTTAAGATGCCTTGAAGATATAAGGCAGCTAAAATCATGCTTCATACTCTATGAAATACAACTCGGTCGGTCCTCTGTAAATGAGAAAGCTGACAGTCTGGTTATTGGATGCAATATTTAAGGAAAGAAAAGCCCATTTTCCAGATATGGTTACTGCAACCCTGTAACTCCAGTGTACAATTCCAAGGAGCCCAGAGATGGGTCAGAGTACATACAGCAGTGGTTCTCAGTGTGGTCCTCAGACCTCAGCATCGGCGCCACCAGGCTGCTAGAAATGCAGCTTCTCAGGAGCATCCCAGACCCAGTGACTCAGAAGAGCTCTTGGGATGGGGCGCCATAGGCTGTGCTTGAACCGCACCTCCACATGAGTCCAGAGCACTTGAAAGCTGAGAATCACTTCTTAGACTAGGGGCAAAAGGGGTCTGCCTAGGTCAGGGTGAAGAGGGCAGCGCATAGCCAAAAGCTACAAGCCAGAGGTACGGTACAGCAAGAACGTGGGTTTGCAGGGTCAAATCCTTGCTCAGACTACCTGGTCTCTGTACACATGCGTATTGTGTATGCACATCTGTGTGTGTAAAATGCACTTCTGAGATGGTTGTACGCAGACCAGATCTTCTCCTGAGAAGACCTGGGGATTATTCAGGGATGGCTCAGCCTTGATTAAGCATCTGCTTAGACCAGGAGCTTTCACACACACATCCACGTTTTTCCTCTAATCCTTCACTTAACCTTTATGAGGTGGTTATTGTTATTCCATTTATCAGAGAAGGAAATTGAAATTCACAGAGGTTATCTGCCCAAACCCTCAGCAAATAAAGACAAAGAAGGAATTCGAGCCCGTGGCTGTCTAACTCCAAAGTCTGTGTTGTTCTCCCTGCACCAGCCTACGTGCCCAGATCTGGCTAGTTCATAGGTTTGGACTATTTAAAGCAAGGATCATGTGTTTTTTCATAAATTATGAAAAATATTATTACATAAAATAAGCTCCAAAGTTTTGTAATGCAAAATAAATTGAACAAACAAAACCAAACCTAATTTCTTAGAAAAAAATTAAAGGAGAGAAAGGCAGCAGCCTCAATGTGGAGAGCCACAGGAAGCAGCAGGTTTGACAGAAAATTTGCTGAGTAAATGTTTATGCATGTGAGTAGATGTGTGTGTATGTGTCTGTGTGTAAGGTGCATATGCATGTGCATATGTGTGTTTGCATGCGTGTATGTGTGAGGTGTATATGTGTGTGCATGTGTCTATATGTATGTGTGTGAATATGTGTGCACGTATATTTGTGTGCATGTGTCTATATGTATGTGGGATGAGAATCGCATATGTATATGGGTATAGTAAGTATGTGTGAGGAGTGTATGTGTGTGCATGCATGTATATATGTGCATGTGCCTATGTGTATGTGTGTATGTACGTGTGAGGTGTGTATGTATGTGCATGTATGTATGTGTGTATCTGTATGTGGGTGCATATGTGTATATGTGTGTATGTGTACATGTTTATAAGTATGTGAGTATGTATATGTGCTTGTCTATGTTTTTGTGTGTTGTGTGTGTCTGTCTTCAGGGTAAGTGAAACAACAGGTATTTACAGGATCCTCTTTAGAAAGAAACCCAGGCTACTTTTTTTTTTTTTTTTTTTGAGACGGAGTCTCACTCTTCACCCAGGCTGGAATGCAGTGGCACAATCTTGGCTCACTGCAAGCTCCCCCTCCCAGATTCAAGAGATTCTCCTGACTCAGCCCATGATTAGCTGGGACTTCAGGAGCACACCACCACACCTGGCTAATTTTTGTACTTTTAGCAGAGACGGGGTTTCACCATGCTGGCCAGGCTGGTCTTGAACTCCTGACCTCATGATCCACCCACCTCTGCTTCCCAAAGTGCTGGGATTACCAGCGTGAGCCATGGCACCTGGCCCCAGGCTTCCTTATTTAAGGGTCAGCACTGGTCCTTTTTTTAAGGGTCAGCACTGATCCAACTCAAGCCCATCCATCGCTCACAGCCTAAGGCTATCTGGATGGGCTTGGGTTGGGTCCACTGCACTCACGTATGGGAAATGGCCTGGTCAAGGCCACACTGACAAGGAGCTGCAGAGGGAGGCTGGAGCTGGAGCCCCGGACGCCAGCCCTTCCTGGCCCTGCTCTGCACCGTCACCACAAAGAATGCCATGACCCAATGCCAGCCTCATGCTGCTGAAGGCCCAGGTGAATCCCCAGGTGATTTACTTGCCCCATCGTTCCTATTTATTTTTAAAAACTAACATAAGAAAAGAATTCTCCCAAGTTTATAGTGAACCACGTTTCTTGCTTGCTTTTACGAAACTCAAGTGTGTCTTAGGTAATAAGGTAACTTTCAAGTTCAGGTAAAGCCCCCAAAGGCAAAGAGCAGAAACTTTCACTGCTTGTGTCTCACAGGATAGCCTGGGGGATGGTTCATCTTCACACTGCAGTGAGAGAACAGGCATGTCGGGGAGTGAGCGGCCGCAGACAACAGCCGTGCTTTCTCTAGAAGGAGTTTAGATAAAGCTCCTGGCATGGGCACCTCGCTGTTTCGCCCTCAGGCATGATGAAGGACAACAATGAATAAATAAATGTTATGTCCCTATTGCAGGGCTGGAGTGAATGTATGCCACAGCCAGGCAAAGGGGGCTAGCTGCAGGGTGGGTCTGGGCCCACGGCACAGGAAGTCAACCCCGCCCACCTCAGAATCCTAAGGGATAGTGATCACAGGCCACCCGAACTCTGACGGCCTCTGGCACAGCCACCTGCTGCCACCATGCAGGAGCCCCGGCAGGAGGTGCGGGTGGCTCAGCACAAGCCTCGCCCCGATGGAGGCGGCAGTTTGATGCCTTGTTTAATGCTGGTGGTTGGTGAGCCAGCAAGGGCATGTGATGCTCCGAGCCCGAACAGCCCACATTACATGAGGGCCACTGAGTTAGACTTTTTATTGCCACAACGTTCCCTACGCTAACACTTAGGGTTTTTTCTTTCCTTTTTTTTGAGACTGGGTTTTGCTCTGTTGCCCAGAATGGAGTGCAGTGGTACAGTCACAGCTCCCTGTCGCCTCGACCTCTGGAGCTCAAGCAATCCTCCTGCCTCAGCCTCCTGAGTAGCTGGGAACACAGGTGCACACCACTACACCCAGCTAATGTGTGTGTGTGTGTGTGTATGTGTGTGTGTGTGTGTGTGTGTGTAGAGATGAGGTCTTACTATGTTGCTCAGACTGCTCTTGAACTCCTGGGTTCAAACGATCCTCCCACCTTGGCCTCCCAAAGTGCTAGGATTATAGGTGTGAGCCACCATGACTGGCCAGTTTTTCTTTTCTTTTTCTTTTTTAAATAAAAGAATGGATTCCATTGGTCCGTGTAGACTATGACCCTTTCAGAGTTTTCAGTGTCTCCTTCTTGCCCTGGACAACCACTCTGACTCAGTCCGACTGAGAACCAGGATCCCACACATCTTAGAGACCACAGATAATGTTGGCATTGAGGTCCTGTGGTTAGAGGATGGTGGTGCTCCCTGGATGACACTTGGTCTGACATAAAGACCAAGCTGACTTTGGCTTCATAAATTTTGTAGTAAAACCAACCTAGTTATTAATAACAAATCTGATTGTTCTCATGAAACTAGGACAGCCTAACGAGAAACCAGCCTTAAAGATCTGTCTTCAAAACACTGACTAGACGCTCAGCCACGGTCTTTTTTTTTTTTGAGACGGAGTTTCACTCTTGTTACCCAGGCTGGAGTGCAATGGTGTGATCTCGGCTCACCGCAACCTCTGCCTCCTGGGTTCAGGCAATTCTCCTGCCTCAGCCTCCTGAGTAGCTGGGATTACAGGCACACACCACCATGCCCAGCTAATTTTTTGTATTTTTAGTAGAGACGGGGTTTCACCATGTTGACCAGGATGGTCTCGATCTCTAG
>NW_022437040.1:5818553-5916970 GCF_009761245.1 Sapajus apella | reverse complement strand
AGCCTCCTGAGTAGCTGGGATTACAGGCACACACCACCATGCCCAGCTAATTTTTTGTATTTTTAGTAGAGACGGGGTTTCACCATGTTGACCAGGATGGTCTCGATCTCTTGACCTCGTGATCCACCCGCCTCGGCCTCCCAAAGTGCTGGGATTACAGGCGTGAGCCACTGCGCCCGGCCTCAGCCATGGTCTTTAAGCAACAGGGATATATACAGTCAGCCTTGCCAATGATGAAGGAACAAAAAATTCACCTGCCGTTAAAATCAACGACGGTAGGCTGCTAAATGCTTACTTAATATGTTAGTTATTCGCTTTACAGGGGCAGTGGCTGCCTGCAGAGCTGAATTAAATAAAACCCATAAATACTAATAAGGTAACAAATAGTTGTCACACTTCAGTGATCATTGAGATCATCTGCAGGTTTGTTACAACACAGGCAGCCCGGCCCCAGAGCTTTTGATTTACTCATTCTGGAAAAAGACCTGAGAATTTCTTGCATTTCTAAGGAAGTTCCAGGCGGGGCTGCTGCTGCGGGTCTGGGGGTCCTGCTTGGAGAACCCTCTGGGAGAACAGTAACCACACCCTATCAGATTTGAATCCAGGTCCTCCGGAGCACCAAGCCCCTCCCCTGCCCCTGCCCACGTCCCTCTTTTCTGCTGCAGGGAGAGATGACAATGCCGATCCACTTCCTGCTGGTCCTGCTGCTGCTCCTGGGGGGCCCCAGGACAGGCCTCCCCCACAAGTTCTACAAGGCCAAGCCCAACTTCAGCTGCCTCAACACCGCCCTGTCTGAGACCGAGAAGAGCCAGGGGCAGGACGCATCCCTGCTGAGCAAAAGGAGCTTCCATCATCTGCCCAGCCAAGACACCTCTTCAGGAGTGGAGGAGGAGGGCAAAGGGAAAAGGACTTTCCTCCTCTCCGGGGCCAGGGGCGGAGCTGGGGGCACCCGGTACAAATACGTGTCCCAGGCACAGCCCAGGGGAAAGGCACACCAGGACACAGCCAAGAGTCCCCAGCGCACCAAGTTCACCCTGTCCCTCGACGTCCCCACCAACATCATGAACCACCTCTTCAGCATCGCCAAGGCCAAGAACCTGCGTGCCCAGGCCGCTGCCAACGCCCACCTGATGGCACAGATTGGGAGGAAGAAGTAGAGGCAGAAGCCAGACAGGAGGGAGGCATCAAGGATAGAGGGCGAGGGGAGGGCGAGGCGGGGGGCGAGGGGAAGGCGAGGGGGGGACGAGGGGAGGGCGAGGGGAAGGCCAGGGGAGGGCGAGGGGAGGGCCGAGGGGGGGGCCAGGGGAGGGCGGGGGGGGCCAAGGGAGGGCGAGGGGAGGGCCGGGGGAGGGCCGGGGGGGACCGGGGGGCCAGGGGAGGGCAAGGGGGGGGGCCAAGAGGGGCGAGGGGAGGGCCAGGGGAGGACGAGAGTGCCGTGTGCTGGTTTGTGTTTTGTGGGATCAGTCAGTTCCACAGGCTGCTGCACTGCCGCGCCCCTCTGACCTCTTCTGGCCCCTGACCCCGTCTCCCTGCTCCCCCGTCTGTACCCACAGAAGTGCAGTATCGTCCAACCTTCCCAGACACGAGGCGGCTCACGTTCCTCCCTGTGTGCAGCGTCTCCGTCCTCCCTCCCCACGGCCAGAGGCAAAGTTCATGCACTCGCCGCTCCAGTCCTCTCCCTGTTGACCCCATGCCTGAGAGCGTTCAGGCTCCGCTCCTGCACGCCAGACCCCGCCAGGGCGGACAGGAGCCGCAGCGCCCGCCCCCCTGCCACCCCTCCTACCTCCTCACCCCATTAAACCAATGGCTTCTTGAAGTCCTGGCTTTTCTTAGCTCCTCTTCCTTCGGCCCCACTGCCTTCAAACTCTGAGCTTGGGACAGGGAAGGGACGAGGGAGGGTCCTGGGGAGCCAGCTCCCATTCTCTCTCGGGGGGAAGTGTGTGGGAGGCCTTGGCAGGAGCAAAGGAGAGCTTGAGAGTCATTCGATGGAGCGCTGTCCCCGAGGCCTGGTCCCGCCAAGAGACATAACCCGGGAACTGTTTCAGAGGCATGTCGTGGCTAAAGGGAGAGGGAGCTTTCAATTACCCCTTGAAACATCCCCAACTCCTCCACGGCTTGCGAGGGCCTGGGGACCACAGGTCCGCGTGGATTTCTCACTGAGCCGCAGTGAGCGCCCTGTGCTGAGCTGGGTGTCGCAGGGACACTGATGTCCACGCCAGGCCTCTGCACCCCCCGAGTCAACGACCTCAGTGGATGAACAAAGCCAGAACTTAAAAAGAAGCAAACCCCGCCGGGGAGCATATAGATGAACTGCAAAGTGATAGCAATTAGTATAAAAATATAAATCTGAGGAGTGCAGACATGAGAACCTTCAATACGGGCAAAATTCCACCCGAAATGAACATCGGCAGGAGCCCTGACGGCCTCCGGGCCGCAAAGCCCAGGGCCAGCTTCCCGAAAGAGGCGCTGTGGTCCCTGTCACTTCTGTGTGGCGTAAATGAAACGAACTTCTGCACTTCTGCAGAGCAGGCATCTCCCTATGTTGCCCAGGCTGGTTTCAAACTCCTGGGCTCACCTCAGCCCCCCAAAGTGCTTGGATGACAGGAGTGAGCCAGGCACCCAGCTGAATAAACAATTTAATACTGTGTGTGGAACTTTCTCGAGTATAATAATTTGTTTTTCTGAAACACAATTTTTAATTACTCTGCAAGGCAGATATGCACGAATAAGTTATTTATCTAGTGAGTAAGCCCAGTTATTAGCCAGCGTCTCTGTCTCTAAGTGACTTGCTGTCTGCTAATGATTACGTCCGTCCCGTATCGTTTGAGTCCGAAGAGGACTGCTTAGGTTTTTCAGCTAGACATGACTGCCTTTTGCAGAGGAAATCACTGATGAATATGGCAACGCACAAAGCTCTCAGATATTCTCTGTACGTGTAGGCGCTATCTGATTGTTTCAGGGCTACATCCAAGAACCCCATCTGATCCTCTGCCCCACAACTGTAATACATGGACACATTAGAAACTGTCTAGGAAAGAACAGCCAGAGGGGAAAAGCTAATAGAACTGAATTCAATTAACATATTCTGGGTAATAAATATTTTTTCAAATTAAAAAATAAAAAGATTAATTTATCTCATAAAAGTTAGAGGACTTCCCAACAGAATCCTTTATGAGGAAGGTGACTCTGTTTGCCCTGAAGACTTCCCTCTAAAGCAAATTTAAATTTAAAAATAATGGTAGGCTGGGCACAGTGGCTCACGCCTGTAATTCCAGCACTTTGGAAGACCAAGGCAGGTGGATCACTTGAGGCCAGGAGTTCAAGGCCAGCCTGGCCAACATGGCAAAACCCATCTCTACTAAAAATACAAAAATTAGTGGGGCATGCTGGTGTGCGCCTGTAATCCCAGCTACTCAGGAGGCTGAGGCACAAGAATCTCCTGAACCTGGGAGGTGGAGGTTGCAGTGAGCAGAGATTGTGCCACTGCACTCCAGCCTGGGCAACAGAGCAAGACTCTGCCTTTAAAGAAATTAATTAATTAACTAAAGTAAAGTAAAAGTAAAATAATGGTGATAATAACATTTCCCTTTGTAAGTAGAGACACTAGGATAAGTGATATCAAAGGGGATGGTGATTTTTTTCCTTGCCAAGAATCAGTCAGATTCTTGGGGCCAAGAAAACACCAAAGCAGCCAGTCATGGCGGCCCACACCCATAATCCCAGCAAGAGTGGGCTGAGACAGGAGCATCACTTGAGTCCAGCGTGGGGAACATGGTGGGACCCCCTCTCCATTTATATTTTTTAAAACTATTTTTAAAATAGTTTTTAAAAATAAAACAAAAACAATAGTTTTTTAAACTATTTTATTTTTTAAAACTATTTTTAAAATAGTTTTGAAAAATAAAAGCATAAAGCACCAAGTCATCACAGACAGGAAAGGAATTTACACCATGGAAGAGAGAAAAACATGTAATAAAATAAAGGCATAGTAGTTTCATTAAAAAATAGGCTGGGCACAGTGGCTCATAGCTGTAATCCTACCACTTTGGGTGGCTGAGGCAGGTGGCTCACTTGACGCCAGGAGTTGGAGACCAGCCTAGCCAACATGGTGAAACCATGTCTCTTCTAAAAATACAAAAAATTGTCAGGCATGGTGGCACTCACTTGTAATCCCAGCTACTTGGGAGGTTGAAGCAGGAGAATTGCTTGAGCCTGGGAGACAGAGGCTGCAGTGAGCCTAGATTGTGCCACTGCACTCCAGCCTGAGTGACAGAGTGAAACTCCGTCTCCAAAAATAAAAATAATATAAAATTTGGAAGTGCTTTTTTGGGGCAACAAAAATCAGTTTGTGTAAGTGAAAATTCTCAACACAATCCCAGTCAGATTACATATTTTGGTTTAAATGCCCTTAAAAGTTAGTTTAAGTTCTCTGATACAAATAAAATAGGGATCAGTAGGCAAGTTAATCTCCAAGGAGACAAGACACATGAATGGATGATATTAGTCTGTTCTCACAGTGCTAATAAAGACATACCTGAGACTGGGTAATTTATAAAGTAAAGACATTTAATTGACACAGTTCCGCATGGCTGAGGATCCCTCACAATCATGGCAGAAGGTGAATGAGGAGGAAAGGCACATCTTACATGGTGGCAGGCAAGAGAGCTTGTGTGGGGAATTTCACATATGTAAAACCATCAGATCTCTGAGACTTATTCACCACCACGAGAACAGCATGGGAGAATCCGCCCCCATAATTCAATCATCTCCACCTGGCCCCTCCCTTAACACGTAGGGATTATTAGAATTCAAGGTGAGATTTGGGTGGGGACACAAACCATACCACGGTCTCTAGATATTCTAGCTAACAAGGAATGCTGAAAGCAAATATCAACCGCAAACAAAGGTACCTGCTTCATGACAGTTCAACAATTTTGAAAGCTGTAACCAGAGAGTCAGGGAAAGCTGAGAAATACCCAGCATTCAATCAGACATTTTATACAATTTCAAGAAATGTGAAATATGCAAGTTCAAGAGTAGTTAATATTAAACTAAAAAGACATTTACATATGTCAAGAGCCTAAGGAATATAAAATCTAATCAAATGATGTAGCTATCTACCTTCATAAGAATTACAGATGTAATCTGACTTGAAAATTAGATAATAACATGACTCACATCTGAGTGGGCTAAGAATGAAGGGAACACTTCATTCTTTAGTTAACGAAGTTCTTGTGATAGACGACTGCTAGGGCTCCATTAGAGTTGCCAAGAGCAGTCAGAGCCTGATCAATATCATTAAAAAACCTCAGCAAGCTAAGAAAGCAAGAGACGAAACATTAATCTGTGTAAGATAACCCAAAAGCTACGGGGTGACGTATTGTTTTCCTCAAGGGAAAGCATATTCGATATTCTCTCTCCTTCCCACATCAGCCATCATTCACCAGTGTGAACTGCAAGTCATCAGCCTGAATCTCCCCCACTGTCACTGTTTTGTCACCTACCAACACCTGGGTCAGGCCACCGTATTTCACTTTTTAATTTTTTTTTTTTTAGACGGGGTCTTGCTGTGTCGTGCAGGCTAGAGTGCGGTAGTGTGATCACAGCTCAATGCAGCCCCGTCCTTCCCAGGCTCAAGAGATTCTCCCACCTCAGCCTCCCGAGCAGCTGGGATTTCAGGCGTCTGCCAGCGCACCCGGCTAATTTTTGTATTTGTTGTACAGACTAGGTCTTGCCACGTTCCCCAGGCTGGTCTTGAGCTCAGGTGATCTTCCCCCCTTGGCCTCCCATAGCACCTCATTTCTTGGTCATTTTAGCTCTTGGCTCATCAGTCTTGCTCACAGGGCTCCTGTCTTAATTTGTGGTCATTTCAGCACACGTGTAGATGACCTCTCCTACACCCTGGCCCCTCAGTTCCTTAAACATTTCCACTCCCGTGACCCTGACCTGCATCATGCCCGCCACTCACTCCCATGACTTTGTCATTACAAGTCACAGACTTTCCGACCGCCATGGCCTGTCTTTCCAGCTTCCCCTTCCTAGGACAGCAACTCCAGTCATCTCTCAGCCCCACTGATGCCAATAATCCACAGGTCCTGCCACCTTTTCACCATCCCTCCTGCCACTTCCCGACCTTTCCTCTCTCCTTGCCAGTCTAAACGCCAGGGTGGATTTTACAATCGCTTGCTGCACACACCTGAGATTCCCTTGTTCCACATTTGCCTTGCCTTATTCATTCAAACACGCCATTCTTCCTGCCCTTGAACCCTCAAGCTTAACACAGCTTAAAACCCCCACACACACTCACACACACCACACACACACACACCACACCACACACCACACACACACTACACACTACACACATCACACACACACGCCAAACCACACACATGCCCCACATACATGCCACACACACACACCACACACACGACATAGACACATCACACACACACGCCACACCACACACATGCCCTACATACATGCCCCACACACACACGACATATACACATCACACACACATCACACACCACACCACAAACACACCCACCACACACCACACCAAACCACATACACACAAAAACACCACACACCACGCACACATACACACCTCACACACACACCATACACCACACACACATACCACACACCCACATATATCACAAATATACACACATCACATCATACGCATACACCACACTATACACACACACACCACACACACACACACGGACTGATCTCGCCTTAGAATCCTCACTGGACTCCTTAGACGGGCTCTTGTGACGGCCCAGCGTTCAGACCACGCTCCCTTCACCACCCCTGCTCCTGCTATCCTAGACGTTCACTCATCTTCTTCTCCCCTCAGACCTCTAGGGTGTCCTTCCCCTTCCAACCTCGGCTGGTGATTTTACTCCGTTTACGTTAAGAAAACATTTCAGAAGCACCATTTCACAGAAACCCTACCACCGTGTCTTCGCCCCGAGAGCACCTGTACTCACACGCTCTGCCTTCCTCCCTGTGGAGTTAGATGAGCTGTCCGTGCTTCTGTGAAGGGAAGACCTCTGTGTCACCCTCGAAGTTCCTTCCCCTCTCATCCATCTAAGACATGGATCCAACAACCTTTCTGTCTTCCTCCCACATCACCGACGCCACCTCCTCCGCTGCATCATTCACACTAGCAAGCAAACCCATTTTTCTTTCTCCAATGCTAAAAGCAACGCTTTTTAAAAAATAAAAATGGAGACAGGGTCCCACTGTGTTGCGCAGGCTGGTCTCAAACTCCTGGGATCAAGCGATCCTCCTGCCTCCACCTCCCAAAGTGCTGTGATGACAGGTGTGAGCCACCGCAGCTGGCCGACAGCCCTGGACCCGTCACCTCTCCCGGACGGCAGCACGTGACTCTGCTTCCTCGTACAGCAGCACCCTGACGATGTCCACTGAACCCGCTCTTCAAGGTCAGCTCTAAATCCAGTGGCCAAGCCTCAGCCCTCACTCACAGGACTTAGGACCATCCTTTAAGGCAGGGGACCAGGCCCACGCCATCCTCCTGAGCAGGCTTTTCTCCAACGTGCCTTTCAGGACATTGCGCTGGTTTCCTTCTCCCTCGGTGGCCCCTCCTAAATCTCCACTGCTGGTTCTGTTGCTGGAAAGGGATCCCCATCCAGACCCCACTAGAGGGTTCTTGGATCTCATGCAAAAAAGAATTCAGGGCAAGTCCACGGGGCAAAGTGAAAGCATGTTTGTTAAGAAAGCAAAGTGCTGAAGGAGCAGCTCCTCCGTAGACAGTAGGAACACGTCCACCCTGGGTACAATGCTTGTTTATGTATAGGATTTAAAAAATCACGGAAGATGTCCTCTGCTACAAGGGTTTGTGATAAAGGATTAATTTTCTTAATTACTATTTTTTGCAAGAATCAATATTATTATATTTAAAGCCAACTTACAAATGCTTCTGTTCTCAGGGTATCGGGATATCAGGACCCTCCCAAGTCGGGGTGTGTTTAGTAAATGTTATCCATCTATTCCGTTAGCCATAAACATCTAGAGGCCTGGAATACCCAACTTTCTGGGAGCACAGCCCAGCAAGTGCCAGCCCCGTTTTCCTAGCGCTCACTCAAGACGGAGTTGCTCGGGTTCGAACACCTCTGACAGTTCCTCTTGCCAGGAATGTTTTTCTCTCAAATATCTGCAGTCTCCCTTGTCGCTCCCTTGAAGTCCTTGTCAAAGCCTTCTGTCTCTGGAAACCACAATGCCCACTCATTTGAAGCTGCAATCTGTTCCCCCTTACCGTCCTCTTCGTTTTCCCAAGAGCACCTGCCATCTTTAACCTGCAGTATAACTGACTGACTTACCGTGTCGACTGTCTTCCACCCTCCTCCACCTTCACTGCAACGTAAAGTCCATGAGGGTAGGGCTTGTTTCTGTTTTGTTCAGTGCTGCATGCCCCGTGCCTGGAGCTGTGACGAGCACTCAATCACTGTAAGTGAATCCATTGAGTAAGGATGTGCTGGGGCTCCTGCGGGAAGGAAGCTGCGCCAACTTGGCACTTCAAATACAGCATTCATCATA
Source organism: Sapajus apella (assembly GCF_009761245.1). Taxonomy (NCBI): domain Eukaryota; kingdom Metazoa; phylum Chordata; class Mammalia; order Primates; family Cebidae; genus Sapajus; species Sapajus apella. The sequence continues at coordinate 5,908,402 of NW_022437040.1, read as the reverse complement.
CTGAAGAGTGTTTGGCCTGATGCAGCCATACTCGGCTGTGTCATTCCAATTTTTAAAAGTGTAAATGTTGTCAATAAATGTACACTTGTCACTTAAGTACAAATCTTAATCGCTTGTAGAAAGTTTTAGAACACCTAAGAGTACTTAATCACCATAGGTATAATTCAATTTATTAAATTTGTAAAGAATTATTTACAGGACTTACGAAAGTTTGTCAACGTCCTCAACAGAAAGTAGAAGATATTAAATCTATAGGCAACCTAAAATATTTAAGAGCATTTAACTAAGACTGTAAAGGAGACCCAAAATTCATGTGCATTCCCTTTAAAAATGATTATACAAATTTTCTAGATTTATAAATAATAAGATTCACAAGCTGAATGTAAAAGCTTAAGAAATACTTTGGTTCTTTAGTAGATTAACTTTTAAAAACAAAAGAAAATATATAGTCTTTTTCTCGATGTGTCAGTACTCATGTACACACACACACACACACACACACACACACACACACACACCCCCACCCCTAGAGCACCAAAAACTCAACTAGTTATTTAAGCACGTCACTAGTGCCCCCTAGTGGCTGAATGGAGAAACAACACATGTACATTGAAGAATAAATTTTATTTTATTTTACTTTATTTTTTTGAGACAGTCTTGCTTTGTTGCCCAGGGTGTAGTGCAGTGGTGCAATCATGACTGACTGCAGCCTCAACCTCCTGGGCTCATGTGATCCTCCCACCTCAGCCTCCCAAGTAGTTGGGACCAAAGGTGCATGCCTCGCCTGGCTGATATATATACACATTGTGTGTGTGTGTGTGTGTGTGTGTGTGTATAAGCACAGATGATCTCACTATGTTGCCCACGCTGTCCTCGAATTCCTGGGCTCAAGTGATACTCTTGCCTTGGGCTCCCAAAATGCTGAGGTTACAAGCGTGAGCCACTCGCCCCGCCAATAAATGTTAAATACTTAGTAAAAGCCTAATAAAAATGTAAGGCACTATGTATGACATACAAATTAAATTTTTTTCATCAATGAGTACTTGCTACAAATTTTCAATGCAGTGATAGATTTCATGGTGTGTCTCCACTGTCCATAAACCCTGGGATGGAACAGACCAGGGCTGTGGGAGCTAAGGGAGGACACAAGGAAGAAGATCCTGGAAGGCTCCATGAAGCAGGTGCACCCAAACTGGGCTCCAAAGTAGGAATCACATCTGCAGGAAATTAAAATGTTGGACCCATGTTGGCCGGGCAGCAAGCCCTTTGGCTCGGTAACAGTTTTCTTCTCACTTCAATAAAGAGCCAGCTGTAGACACCATCGGTCTATATTGGATATAGTGAAGAAACACTAATGTTGAGCAAATCATTCCTTTCGTTTGGACAAAGTAATCTTTCCTCCAAGTGTTTGATCACAGCAAGTCAGAGACATGAAAAGGAGAGTCATGGTCCTTTCCCTGTTGCCACACCAGGAATCCCGGCACAGCTTGATTAACAGGCTCTGTCTCCAAACAGAACCCCAGAACGCAGTTTTGTGTGAGCAGAAGCTGAGCCCTTGGAGTGATGTTTGGAAGTGGAGTCCAACGGGGACACAGCCAGACACTTAGAGACCTGGGGACTGAACAAAACTCAGTGAGAGCTGTCTGCGCTGGGGGAAAACACCCTTCTGGCACTGAAGAGGGGCTAAATGTCATCTCCACCAAATGGTGGTCACTGGCCTCCATGGTGAGAATGGTTTCAACTGAAAGCAGGCAAAAGGGTACATTGTTTGAGTGCCACCCTTAAAGGCCACATCTCAGGGGAGGGACTTTAGTATGTAAGAGAATCTCCCAAGGAACCGTCAAAAATGGAGGGTTATACTTTTCACTCAATGTTGCTGAGAACCTGTAAACACTCTAAAAAAAATAGATCTTACACACACACACACACACACACACACACACACACACACAGAGGGTCAGTTTTTGAGTCCAAGTGCACAAGCAAAAAGGTAGTAGCCTTGTAGTTTGAGAAGTCTCAAAACAGATACACAACTTCATACCTCCAGCCAAGGCTTCCGTGCCTCCTACCTTCCGACGTCCACCTGAGCCAAAAGCCTGTGCCCAGTTGAAGTGAAGAGTCAGTACAGCTGGGGGGCGAGGGCTGACAGGTTAAACAGCGCAGACGGACGTGGCTCGTGAGGACTGTCTACCATCCGTCCAAGAGCAACAGCTGAGCCCGACCCAGCGCCTCTGCAGCATCTATGTCGCCTTCATTCCAAGAATCAGTGAAAGTAAACATTGCGGTTACTTAAAATCTCGCCAGTGGTTTTAATGCATTTATAGCTTTGTCCAGAGTAAATTATTTTCTCAAATGGAACTATTCAGTACCAAAAATTAATTCCATTGAGTGTTTTTGTAAATCGCAAATCCTTAGGACACAGCCTCTCCAGCTTAGCAAGTCCATAGAGAAGCTCAACAATCTGCATTTTTAGGAAACTTCTGCAGTGACTCTGGCACAGTTAGGCCGGTAATACTTTGAGAACAGCACTTCCAGGACAGGGAAGTGGAAGAGATGGCTTTCACCTCTGACCTGCGGGACACCCAAATTCAAGTTTTAGAAAGACTGTAGTTTGTTTACATAACAAGCAAACTGATCCCTTTGGGTACATATTTAAAAGAAGAAAAAGAATCATACTGAAAATATTTATGATTCAATCAGTATAAAAATATAGGGGAAAAAACCTTTGTAATCAACATGTGCTGTTTCATACTTCAGGTACCAGAAAGAAAAAGGATGAACTTCAGGGTTTCATAGTCTCTTGGTTAAACAAAAAACCCCACCTAGAAGTGACCCAGCAGTTCAAAGGACTCGAAGCTTCCGAAGGCTCCCGGGAAGCAGAGCTGACTAGTACCAGTAGACCTGGGAATAATGCGTTCATGGTTGGTACTGACCCACTTAATTTCATGTGGAACCTAGACTCTTGCCTGATTTGATTTCATTTTTCTTCTCATCAGGGGAATTACCCACTAAGCATATAACAGCTTGAAAAGAAAACATGCCGTTTTAGCTTGACGTTCATTTGCACCCATCACACATGCATCAGAAACTCTGCCCCGCTTCCTCATAATCCCTCTCCAGGGCCGCCAGGTCTTCCCTGGCCTCCAAGAATTCCGCTTCTTCCATGCCTTCTCTGATGTACCAGTGCAAAAATGCCCTCTTGGCATACATGAGGTCAAACTTGTGGTCCAGGCGGGCCCAGGCCTCCACGATCGCCGTCGTGTTGCTCAGCATGCAGAGGGCCTGGTGGGCTTTGGCCAGGTCCCCACCTGGCATCACCGTGGGCGGCCGATTGTTGAAGCCCACCTTGAAACCCGTTGGACACCAATCTACAAACTGAACAGACTGCCTCGCCTTCATGGCTGCGATTGCTGCATTCGCTTCCCTAGGGACCACATCCCCTCTGTAGAGTAGGCAGCAGGCCATGTACTTCCCAAGCCGAGGGTCACACTTGACCAGCTGGTTGGAGGACTCAAAGCAAGCAGTGGTGATGTCTGACACGGAGAACCGCTCATGGTAGGCTTTGTCAGCAGAGACAATAGGGGCAAAGGTGGTGATGGGGAAATGTATTCTCGGGTAAGGTACTAGGTTGGTCTGGAATTCAATTAGGTCCACATTCAAGGGCCCTTCAAACCGGAGGGGGGCAGTGATGGAAGATACTGCCTGAACCATCAGTCTATTGATGCTGGCGTAAGAGGGACGTTCAACACCGAGTCTGTGATGGCATATATCATAGACAGCCTCATTGTCCACCATAAAGGTACAGTCCGCGTGCTCTGTGGTGGAGTGGATGGTGAGGACAGAGTTATAAGGCTCCACCACGGCAGTGGAGACCCTGGGGGCTGGGTAAACCGAGAACTCCAATTTCGTCTTTTTGCTATATTCTCCCGTGAGCCGCTCCATTAAAAGAGATGTAAACCCCGAACCAGTGCCCCCTCCAAAGCTTCGGAAAATCAAAAATCCCTGAAGTTCACCACACTGTTCTGCCTGAAGAAAGTAAACAGGATGTGAGAATTCGGCTGAACAAATCCAGAAGCGGTGAACTGGACGGTGGTGACAGGACCCAGGAGGTTTCCCCAAAACACAGACTTCCAGAAAGGACTCCTTTGCCATTATTAACTCCACAACAAACACAGCTGTTTCGAAATACTCTCAGGGGTACTTCTGGAGTAGGCAAAGCCCTTCAGAGCTTTGCTACAAGCAGAGCACAAATAGCCACCTGTCTTTCACTGTCCCCTGCGTGTCTATCTGTATGTGATCGCAAGCAAGGCCTTTATCCATAACAAAGAAAATGGCAAAACACTGGAGCAAAATAACATTCCCCCCACTTCTATGCTCCATCTGGCATGCTGGCGTAAAAGGCATTGTAGGAGCAAACAAATATGCCAAACACCAAAACCCTTATTCAGCAAAGGGTCTCCAGACTCAGGCCCTTAAAGAGGAGTTACAGTCACGCAACTCCAGGTAGGGTGTGCCTCTTGCTAACTTCATAAGCAGCAGTTGCTCTTGGAAAATGACGACAGGTTTTAGAGTGCGTGAGAGTGTGTCTCTCATTACAAGATAAACCCTGTGTTAGGAGAAGCAAGGATGATCAGGTGATCAGAGGACCCTGAGTAAGAGTAAAGGTTTCTGTCCCCTTCCTACTAACAAGGGTTAATCAAAGCCAAGATGAGGGCCCCTCCCCAGTTCCGAGCACCCAGGCCAACGCCCAGGGAGAGAGGGTTGGTGGCAATGGTGACAGCAGATAATGCTGGTCAATTCTGCCACAGGACCCCACATGCCCCAGGCACAGCCCCCTTGGAGGAGAAGGGGAGCCACTTGCCAGCTTCCGGGTCCTCTCCAGCACAAGGTCGATGACCTCCGACCCCACAGAGTAACGACCCCGCGCGTAGTTGCTGGCAGCATCCTCCTTTCTGCTCAGGAGCTGCTCTGGGTGGAAGAGTGAACGGCGCTCTCCTGTCCGGATCCCATCTGCAGAGGGCCAAAGGAGGTCAGGGCAGTCAGTGCAATTCAGCCGTCCACCTTCCGCTAGTCCTCCTGGGCCCTCCCTGGACCTGATGACCCCCGTGCTTTCTCTCAATGCTGTGGTCCAGGAATGGAATTCAGATGGTGCTGAATTAGCCTGTCTTAGTCCAGGAAAGGGTGGAATTCTTTACATATACATGGAAAGTATGTTTTTCCACCATGCACCCCTGATTAGTTTCCCAGGTCTGCCATAACCAATGACAGCAAACGTCGTGGCTTAAGAGGAATTTACTTCCTAACAGCTCCGGAGGCCAGAAGTGTACACCGAGGCGCTGGGAGGCTGGTTCCTGCTGGAGGCCCCGGGGAGCCCAGCCCAAATGCCTCCCCTGGCTCCTGGTGACTCACAATTCTTAGATCTCCTTGGCTCCTAGCTACCCCTTCCCATCTCTGCCTCTGGCACACAAGCTTTTCCCCTGTATGTGTGTCTGTGCTCTCCTGATAAGGACACAATTCTTCAACATTCGTCCTCCCTAATCCAGGAGGACTCATTTTAACCGATCACATCAACAAAGACCCTGTCTCCAAATAAAGTCACATTCTGGGGTTCCAGGTGGATATGAATTTGGGGGGACACTCTTCAATCCACTGCCCACCCTACAACACATTGGCATTTTGAGTCAAGTATTTTTATCTACAAATAGCCAACTGCGTGCTGGAAAATCACACAGAAAGGCATAACCAGGGTGCGGTGGCTCATGCCTATAATCCCAGCACTTTGGGAGGCTGAGGCAGGTGGATCACCTGAGGTCAGGAGTTTGAGACCAGCCTGGCCAACATGGTGAAACTCTGCCGCTACTAAAAATACAGGAAATTAGCCAGGCATGGTGGTGGGCACCTGTAATCCCAGCTACTCGGGAGGCTGAGGCAGAAGAATGACTTGAACCTGGGAGGCAGAGGTTACAGTGAGAGGAGATCACCCCATTGCACTCCAGCCTGGGCAATAAGAGTGAAACTCCTTCTCAAAAAAAGGAAAATAAAATAAAATAAGTTTTTAAAAAGAAAGGCATATCCATCTTTTAAATCCACTTTAAAAGAGGATTTAACAGGGAAGGATGGCGAACTCAAATGCCCACACGACCCAAATGCCATGGGCATAAATGCATGACGCAGGGAAATTGGCGTTAAGATGTTGGCAGTATCCAGTACAACTGAGGGCAACCCTTGCCAGGTCTCACTGCCTTCTAAAACCCTGGGCAGCATGCCCTACTCTGCACCTTAGAATTACTCAAATAGCATTATTCCTGATGATTAAGCAGCAGTGTTTCAGGGCTAAGCAGGCTTTGGGACCGCTGCCCTGGTTACCGCGGGATACTGCATTGCTTAGTAGTTAAATGCATGTTTCAAGAATCAGTTTCCTGGGTTCCTATCTTGCCTTCCTCACTAAGCTAGAGAGAAGTTACTTAGTCAGTGATTTTAGCTCATAAATAAGGATTATAACAAGACCTACCCCAGTGAGCTGTTATGAGAACATAAGGCACAACGCATGGCCCATATAACAACAACAATTATAAGGAAGAATGACGGAACTGGCTTCATGACATGCATTTATGCAGATTTACCTCATTATACACCACAGCCTTGGCACCAGATAGCCAAGCCAGTCCTAGAAGCTCACAGCCTAAGGAGAGACGCATTGTGTTTCTATTTAATCAGAGCAAGATCGTTCTTTCAATTCACCTCGCCTTCCTGTGCATGAATTTCTAAATTCCAATTTTGCAACCTCTCAAATAATATTTATTAAATTTGAGTTTAAATAACGTTTAACTAGCTTACATACAAGCCTCCCCCAGAGCTAAGATGTTTAAAAGATACATTTATAAACAAGCTATAAGTGAACGTGTATTTCTGTGTGGACTATTTCCTTCTCATCTGAAGCTGTAAGGCTAAATTCCGACTGGGGAAGTAATTTACAGAAGCTTCCTTCTTCATGACAAAGTTGAATCAGGATCTTGAGGGTCAATATGTTCATACGTTTTTTTCCATAAAATCCATTCTCTCAGAGGTTAGTGGTTGCACCTGCCATTCATAAGTAACCAAGCCTTCCATTCTAACTTCCCGGGCACAGGTTTCCCAGGGGCTTCAGTACCCAGCATGGTGCCCTTAATCAATATCCTCAGAGGCTTCAATAGTTTTGAACAATTATATGACAGCTCCTTAGCTTCCTTAACTACAGTGTCATTCAGCTGCCCTCCACTTCCATCATCACTCAGAACTCTCCCGCTTCCAAAATCTTAAACTCGCAAATTCCTTTCTCTGACCACAACTTCCTTACTTTGTCCTAACTTCACCCTTGAGCCTGCCCCGGACCAGCTTCCCAGCCTCATCCCCCAATTTGCGCTCCTGCTCACCTATGTCTGGCCACGGTGAACTCCTGGTTACACTTGCGGCATTCCTTCGTGGCTCTGAATTTGCAAATGCTGACCCTTCATGAGAGGGTGTGTGAGGCTGTGTGTGGTGGCCCATGCCTGGAATCCCAGCACTTTGGGAGCCCAAGGTAAGAGGATCATTTGAAGTCAGAAATTTGAAACTAGCTTGGGCAATATAGTGAGACCCTATCTCTAAAAAAACAAAAAATTGGCCAGACGCGGTGGCTCACGTCTATAATCCCAGCACTTTGGGAGGCTGAGACAGGTGGATTATTGGAGGTCAGGAGTTCAAGACCAACCTAGCCAATACAGTGAAACCCCATATCTACTAAAAATACAAAATTATCTGGGCCTGTCGTGTGCCTGTAATCCCAGCTACTCAGGAGGCTGAAGCAGGAGAATCTCTTGAACCTGGGAGGCAGAGGTTGCAGTGAGCCAAGATCACACCACTGCACTCCAGCCTGGGTGACAGAGCAAGACCTCACCTCTCTCTCTAAAAAACAAGCAAGCAAACATATTTCATGACTCCCTGGTTATTCATTCCTTCTGCCTTGCTGAGCAAGCTTGTCTAACCCACAGTGCACAGGCCGCATGCAGCCCAGGACAGCTCTGAACGCAGCCCCACGCAAATTCATAAACGTTCTTAAAACATTATGAGATTGTTTTGCAATTTTTTTTTTAGTTCATCAGCTATGTTAGTGTGAGTATATTTTATGTGTGGCCCAAAACAATTCTTCTTCTTCCAATGTAGCCTAAGGGAGGCCAAATTATTGGACATTCCTTTTGTAGAAAGTTCCATTAAGTTATATCATATATAATAAAATTAATTTTTTAGGTTAAAAAATAGTCATACACTGGCAATTTTATATGACTCCACTTAAACAGTGTTGTTGTAACTATTTATATTTTCTTCTTCACTAGATTAGGCTACTTTTCTGTTAAAAGGCAATAGATTTAATAAGAAGGCAAACCTGGGACCAAACCCAGCTCTACTCTAATAGCTCAGTGATCTTAAGAAGTTCCTTGACCTCCCCAAGATTTCTGAAATTCCTCATCTATAAATTGAGGATAATAGTGTCTCCTGACAGAGTGCTGAAAGAATTAGAGGAACATACCTGGGCAGGTCCTCAACTGGTAAAGAACAGCTGCTGTGGGCTAAATGGCTGTGTCCCCCCAAAATTCATGTGTTGAATCCCTAATCCCCAATGCGATGGTATCTGGAGGTGAGTCTTTGTGGGTAACTAGGTCATAAAGGTAATGACTTCATTATGGAATTAGGGCCCTTATAAGAAGAGACACAGGCTATTTCTCTGCCATATGGGGATACAGTGAAAAGGCGGCCATCTGCAAGCCGGGAAGACAGACTTCACCAGAAGCCAAACACCAGGCACCCTGGTCTCAGATTTTCAGCCTCCAGAACTGTGAGAAATCAACAACTGTGGTCTAAGCCACTGGGTCTGTGGTGTTCTGATACAGCCGTCCCAGCTGACCAAGGCAGGCAACAGCATCTTCACATCAAAGGCAAAAATCAGCAGTTATTCATCTTAGAACTCCCGTCACCCAGCTGAAGTGTTTATGGGGTTGTATTCAATTCCCTCTTATCATGACCTTGAATTCATCAGCCTCTCCTTTTCTCCACCCCTCCCACTACCTCTCAGCCAACAGCCAGCCCCCAGGGGCCATCGATGGAAATGAGTGACTTTCAAAGTGATGCCCCAGCTCCCACTTGAGCCTTCCTAGCTAGTACCACACGGAGCAGAGGGGAGCTGTTGCCTCTGAGCCCCACCCAAATTGTAGATTCAAACCAGTAATTATTATTGCCTTACACCACTACATGTAGGGCCGGGCACAGTGGCTCATGCCTGTAATCCCAGCACTTCAGGACGCTGAGGCGGGTGGATCAACTGAGGTCAGGAGTTCAAAACCAGCCTGGCCAACATGGTGAAACCCTGTCTCTACGAAAAATACAAAAAAAAAAAAAAATTAGCTGGGCGTGGTGGCAGGTGCCTGTAATCACAGCTACTGGGGAGGCTGAGGCAGGAGAATCCCTTGTACCCAGGAGGTGGAACTTGCAGTGAGCCAAGACTGCATCACTGCACTCCAGCCTGGGCAACAAGAGTGAAACTCCATCTCAAAAAGTAAAACATAAAAAACCACTAAGTGTAGGCGAAGTTTATTACACACGAACAAAGGATGTACAATAGGAAACGTAAATCTACCCCAATCTCTAGCTTTGCTCTTAAGTCAGTAAGAGCCCCTCTCTCCTGTATTTTTCTAGCTCCATTTTAAGAGTTTTGGCATGACATATTATGAAGTATATCATTAGTAATCATAAAATTGTACTGTTTTTCCCATAACTAGAGTATATATTTGCTTCTTGTTCTTTGGGATCCTTTTCAAATATTCAACTCTTTTTAAGTAGCTATCGAAAAACTTTCCGATTCTTTGCCAGTGCCTTCTAGCAAATGGCTCTTGAACCCAAGAAAAGACTTAGTGTTCTGTTACAATCCATGTGTGGATCAATTAGCAGGTCTTAATTCATTTCATCACATAGGTAAAGAAGGCTAAACTAGGCCAAGCGCAGTGGCTCACGCCTGTAATCCCAATACTTTGGGGGGCCAAGGCAGGTAGGTTGAGGTCAGGAATTCAAGAGCAGGCTGGCCAACATGGTGAAACCCCATCTCTACTAAAAATACAAAAATTAGCCAGGCATGATGGTGCATGCCTGTAGTCTCAGCTACTCGGAGGCTGAGGCAGGAGAATCGCTTGAACCCAGGAGGAGGTGGTTGCAGTGAGCCAAGATTGTGCCATTGCACTCCAGCCTGAGTGACTCCGTGTCAAAACTAATTAATTAATTAATTAAAATTAAAATTGATAAAGGCTAAACTAGTCTTCCCTTTAGGTGTGTTTGTCACGTTAATCACCCTAAATGGCCATTGAGTAAGCCTCTACATTTGGGAAAGGTCCATGTGATTTCATTCAGATGGACCGTATAATCTGATCATCCCATCCGCTTGATTTCTTTGAGTGTGGCTCCAGTTAAGTATACTAGAATGCGACGTTTATGGTACCTATAACAGTTGGCTCCAAGTCCACGAAGAGTGCCCTAGGCACATGCTTCCCAGCTCTTATCTCCCGGAAGAAGGTATCGAAAGATGCATTTGTGTGCTCCGTTTTCGCATTTTCCAGCTGATTCTGATGACTGTCAAGAACAACTCCGTCTGGCTGGATTCCATGTTCCAGGCAATAGAGCTCCCAGCAAGCATCCCCAATCTGGATGCCAGCTTGACCGATGTGGATGGAAAGGCACTCCCTCTGAAATAAGCCATGGGGAGTTGGAACTGAGCAGGCGTTTAGACAACAGGAGATCTGCTATTCAGCACTTCCGGTTACAAATGGCAGAAACCAAGCTCACTTAAGGACACAGAGGAATGTGTAATAAGGATTATCAAAAGTGTTTCATGGAAATGAGGAGCCAGAGTACAGCTAAGCTTCAGAGACAATTACATAGGGATTTAAATTCCATTAAAATGCTTATTAACAATATAAATTAAGCACCTACTCTGCACTAAGCTTGGAATTAAGACATACACACAGACACTTACAACGCAAATCAAAATATAACTGCTTTCACTTTATTCGTTTAATATAGGTGAGATGTGTGTGTGTGTGTGTGTGTGTGTGTGTGTGTGTGTGTGTGTGTGTGTGTTTAGTTATACATATCAGCTGGACTTGCCTAGAAAGAAAATTAGCTAGTTTTTGGAAAGAAAGAAAACCAAAATCAATATAGAGCCTTGTCAGGTACTAAAACTCATTGCAGATAAATTTAAAATGTTATCTTTACCATCCATGTGCACTCTGAATAAGGATGGATATACACACTAAACTTAAAACTAGTGGGAAATTTTATAAGGCAAATGCAATGTTTTTAACAACTCCAAAATGTAAAAGCTTTATAATAAATATATAGAGATAAAAATTGATTTTTATGTGTATCAACTTTCTAAAATAAACATGAGACATCCACTAGATGGGCAAATGACATAAACAAACAAATTACTAAAGAAAAGACTCTAAAATGCAAAGATGCAGGCTGATGGCATTCACAGCATCATAATTCATAAGCATGAAAACCAAAACCAATTTACTTAATCTAACCATTCGCAGATTGCTGGGCATTTAAAGGATGGTAGATCAATGCAATAGCATGTTATGCAGCCCTTAAATGTTCACCCAAAAAAAAGATTTATGACATGGGAAACGCTTATGATAACATATTAAATCAAAAGCATATAAGATACGTAATTGTATGTAGAGGATAATGTCAAATATCTTCAAAAATAGGCATAAAAAATCTAAAAGAAAATGCATCAAGATACTAAATCTAGTTATATTTGGCTAGTGATTTTATTTTCTTGTCTAAACTTTACTATTTCTTCCACCTTCATCAGCGTTCACACTCCCCCATCCCACTTTTAAATCATCTTTTTTTAAAGGCTAACAACTATTCTGTTAATTTAAACAGACAATGATCTATTCTTTTAAGAGAGGGAAAGAAAAAGCTAAATCCTAAAAAGCCTAAGGTGATAGCAATCGCTGATCTTAATATTGCTGTGGTTTGATTGACAGCGGCACTGAAACAGTCTTACAGAGGGAGACCCTCCAGTCTTCTGCATCATCAGGACCCTTTGAGCTGTTTGAACAGATAAGCTGAGGGGAACCCCTTCCTTTGTTCATGTCTACACTGCCTCAAAGCCTGAGATTCTACTACTGAAATACCTCAGGCCTCCTGTCAATCCCGACCTGTGGTCTACACAGGGGTCCCTAATCCCCAGGCTTCTCAGCAGGAGGTGGGCGGCAGGTGAGTGAGCATCACTGGCTAAGCTCTGTCTCCCGTCAGACCAGCAGCCGCATTAGATTCCCATAGGAGCACTAAACCTATTGTGAACTGTGCATGCAAGGGATCTAGGTTGTGTGCTTCTTATGAGAATCTAAGCACTGTAATGCCTGATGATCTGAGGCAGAACAGTTTCACCCAGAAACCATCCCCCACCGCCGACTCCATGGAAAAATTGTGTTCAACGAGATTGGTTCCTGGTGCTAAAAAGGTTGAGGACCACTAGTCCACAGAGACCACAAGTCAGAGGGAAGTAGGGAGAAGGCTCTGGCCGGCCACACCCCTGCAATCTGACTTGGACTCTGCTCATGTCCAATGGCATCAAACCTTTGTACTTTGTCTCGGTAATTCACAAGGCATAACACAGCCCTCTTTGCTTCATGACCAATTCAAGTTCACTAACTTAGTAGGGCTTCCATCTTGTTTCTTTTCTGAGCAACTAACAGTCTCTTCTGACAAAGGCATCAAACTTAATTAACTTAATTTAGAAAGCACTTTGCTTAGGACCAGCTAATATTCCACCGCTCAGAACAGCACATTCTGTTCTAAGCAGACTTCAGATACCCTCAGTCGTATTCCTCTCAGCTGTCGGACTTAAAGTGCTGTAAATACATTAGCTGCTGTGATCTGTTCAAAACTTGGCTCTCTAAATTTAAGTTAAAAATTTTTTTAAAAAGAGGGTGAAACATTGTTTCTACATCATTAAAACCTCTTACTTTTCTCTGCCTTCTCCACTGGCTACCACCCAGTCCTGTGCTACAGTGACAAGGAAAATTCAGGTGTACATGTGGTATTTGTTCACAATATTCACAGTAAAAACAATCACTAACATTGAAAAAAGATTGTCCCTCTTCACATGGTCTGTTCAAGCAACTCAGAAAGCAGGGTGATGCTGTTCTTTTTGAACTCAGCATGAATAGCCTGGCCTAACAAGCATCCTCTGTCCAAAAGTATAGAAGACTATCTTCGCCTTATTCTTCTCTTAAGCCTCTCCCTTTTTTCCAAATTCTCTATTAAAATATTAGTCACACTATAAAATAGATGATGATAAAATGCCCACTGAATGTCAGAACTGACAGGTCATAGTACATTATTAAATGCTGCTATAAGGATTATTTGAATTACTAGAACAGCATAACTCTTAATTAAACTGTTAATGTTGAGCTCTCTGTAGACCGACACGCAGTTGTAAGGAGTAACTGCGTATCAATCTACAGGGATCTCAACATTAACAGTTGAGATCTTGTAGGAAGATCCCTTGTTTCCCCTACCCATTTCCCCCAGCGGAAATATCTTGCAAGATCATCATACAAAATCACACCCAGAACGCTGACATTGATAGTCAAGATACAGAATATGCTGTTATCACAAGTCTCTCTCATGTTGAAAGGCATAATTTTAAAAAGCAAAACAATTTAAACATTTGTAAAAGGTTGGACAGAGAGGCCAATGGGGTGAGAAATCAAAGATGAAGCAGTTTGAAATGTTGCTTCCATCGAAGAAATAAAAATTCAAAGATACTGAAAAACTAGCACAGAAGAAAATAAAGGGGAAGTGGATCTGAAAGGTAGTCCCCAAACAGAATTATTGTAAGTTATTCTAGTCATTGTGGTGCCAAAGAACTAAACTCACGGAAGGAAAAGAAGATGTCTGTGCACTTTACCCTGCCAGGCATTTATGAGGCTAACAATGGTTACCTAAGACTGAAGTCCTCAGAAACTCTTAACAGCATAACTAAAGGTGAAGCAATTATTAAAGAAAAATCAGCACTCTGGGCCTAAAACAAAGGTGAAACTAAGAGAAGGAGAGATTTCTGCTTCAGTGCTTCAATTAGTGGCAGTGAAATACTACGAATACCTTGAAAGAAGCAACACTGCAGAGGAACAGATGACAGCCTGCCCACATCTGACCCCAAAGCATCTACACGGATGTTGACAGAAGCAAATGTTTCTGTACAAATTTCTTGTCTGGCATTGCAATTTTATCAAGAATTGTTTGCTGTGAGAAAAGGCCCAAATATGATTAGTAAAATTTCCTAGAGCAACGCACAGGCATGTAGCCACTTACCATGCTGATGAGAACGGGCCCCTCCTGCTCTGTAGTAATGACTGAGGAGCCTCCCAGCTGAGCTTTATCACAAGGCCCGGAAATAACTCCACCTGAGGGCTGGAGCGTTCTTCACTTAAAGCAGAACAGCTTCCTTTTAGTTTTTTAGTTATCTGGTCCCTGAGTAGCTGAGTTGGGCCTGAACAACCTGGGATGAAGTTTGTACACAACTACAGATGAACTACTGAGAGCTTATCCAAATCTGCATCCAACTTATACTTATGTTGAAAAGAACATGTGTCTTTTAAAAATCCCCTTTTGGGTTAAGAATTTACTTAGCATTGGCATGGAAAAAGGAAAGAGTGTGAGTGAAATTTGCTACTACAGTAAAGCAGCTTTTTCTACTGCATGAGCACTACGTGAATATCTTCTCAAACAAATTTAAACAATCCCTGAATACATGGAGCAAACCAAGACAGTGTCCTTTTTACTTCTATATGCCCTATTCATGTCCCTCATCCAAACATAGAGGAATTTTCTATGTTTTTATTATTATTATTTTTTGAACTTTTATCGTGCATAATATATACTTATGTTATTTTTTATTAATTGCACTAGGATCGGATAACACATCTTAACTGATTTTTCTTCTTATATATTTGCTAAAACTTCCTTTATATTCTACTACACAGTCAATTTTTGAAAATGTTCCATGAGCATTGAAAAGAATGCACATGCTGCATTTGTTGGATGCAGTGTTTTAGATATATCGATCATTCCATCAATCTGTCTATTAAGTCAAACAGCTATATTATGTAGTCCAAATTTGAGTAGCAATGATTTCAAAAGATGTGTTAAAATTTTTCATTATAACTTGAATTTGACCATTATTTCTTTTTCTGGCAATTTTTGCTTTATATATTTTGAGGCTGTGTTCTGAAGAGCATATAAATTTTAAATTATCAGATTTTCAAAAACTTTAAATTTTTTTGTTTTTAAATGACCCTCTTTAGCTACATTAATAATTTTTACCTTAAAATTTTTATGATCGAATATTAATATTACTACTTTGATAGAGTTTTTTTGGTTCACATTCGAATGATGGTATTTTCCCATCTTTTTACATTCTTAGAAATTTAAAACCTTTCCATATTCTCCTATTTGGGATGTGTTCTTTGTATGCATGATATAATTGAATTTTTTCTATTTTTATATTTGAATTGGAGAATTCAGTTCATTACATTTAATACAATAACTAATATAGTTGGGTTTAGATATAGAGTACTATTTTATTTTGAGCTTTCTGCTTGTCTCCATTTTCTAAGCTCTCTTTTCTTCCTGATCTTCTTTTGAATTGATGACATGTTATTTTAGCACAGTAACAGTTTTATTATTCAGTAATCAAAATAAAATGTCTGTTACTCAAGAATCTTGGTTTCTACCAGTTCTTCCTTATGACTTTGAGAGCACCTTGTAGTGTCCTTCAGCTGTTTTCTCCAGAACTTACAAATTATACTTTCTCTCATTTTGATCTCCATAAGGTCAATCCTCTCTGTCTCTGTCAATAACTCCCTAAATGTTTAGCATCCTGGTAGTTCCATTATAATAAAAGGAAAAAATAAGCCAGTTCCATTTTATAAAATCAGAATGACATTTATGTTGTTGTTGTATCAAATATTCTTTCATTGGTCCCAGATATTTTCAGTTTGGAACAAGAGGAGGGAAAACTCAGATAATTTGAGTATCTCATTTCTAGTCCACTGGTGCACTCAGTATCTCTCATTGACTTTTAAAAATTGTCAACCTTACTTGGGGCTATAATTAACTCATATTTACACAGGAATTAGAAGTAAACTAGAAAAATCTCTTTTGTAGATTAATTTTAAGAATGCATGTTATCTTTTAGTAATTCCTATTTTTTTAAAAAAAAAGACTAGGTCTTTAAGAAAAAAGCTTCCTCAAGTGATAATAACTAGAATTTCAAGCCTGAAGAGGCCTTCTGGGGTGATAGTTTTTTGTGTCAACTTGGCTAGGCTGTGGCACCCAGTTACCCAATCTAACACAATCTGGGTATTGCTATGCAGGCATTATGGAGGTGTGGTGAGTGTCTCCAGTCAACTTTGACTTAAAGTAAAGGACATCACATTAGTGAGTGGGCCTCATCCAATCAGTTGAAAGACGATAAGAGCAAAGTGAAGATTTCGCTGAGGAGGAAATTTCACGGCACCCTTAGTTTCAGCTTTAGCTGTTACCAGGAGTTTCCAGCCTGCCAGCCTGCCCTACTGCTTCCAGACTTTACAGTCCCACACTCACACTAACCTATTCATTGAAATAAATCACACACACACTGCTGGCTCTGACATACTTGGTGCCCACCGTAGGTCCTGAGAATTAAAAAATGTCCAAGGGACAAAAGTGTGGTATTTATACTCAGGATTTCCTTGTTCAATGTTCCTTTCTTGGCCAGGCGCAGTGGCTCACGCCTGTAATCCCAGCACTTTGGGAAGCTGAGGTGGGCGGATCACCTGAGGTCAGAAGTTCAAGACCAGCCTGACCAACATGGTGAAACCCCATCTCTACTAAAAATACAAAAAATTAGCCAGTCATGGTAGTGGATGCCTATAATCCCAGCTACTGTGGAGGATAAGGCAGGAGAATCACTTGAACCTGAGAGGCAGAGGTTGCAGCGAGCCAAGGCCAGGCCATTGCACTCCAGCCTGGGCAACAAGAGGGAAACTCTGTCTCAAAAAATAAAAATAAAGAAGTTCCTTTTGTAAGTATTTTTCAATGTGAGCCAGTCAATTCACTGTCTAAGTAATGAGACAAAACCTTCTAAGCTAAAAAAAAAAAAAAAGTTAAAAAACAGATTATCCGACTCTGAGCAATAATTCTGATTGACATCCTGGCATTCTGACATTTCCGAAATTCTCTTTGGTAATTCTTTGTTGGCAGCCTCACCACCACAGCCAGGTCACTGTCCTCTGCCATCCTCTCTGTCCCCGACCATTGCGTGGAAACCCCTTTCTCCTTCCTCCTCTATTTGCCTCTCCCACTACTAATATAAGTCAGTTTTTTAGACCTGCAATGTCACCAGGAAGATAGTCTAAGCATTAAGAAAAACGAATCACAGTCGACTTTGGATTAATAGCACCTTCTCTGGCCACACATATTGAATCTCAAGTTTCATGCTTTTTCTCGAAGCTCAAAAGCTACATTTTGGAATTTTCCTCATTGGAATACCTAAGAGTAAACCAACATGGTAAATAAATGATTCATAGATATTGATTGATTGATTGATTGACAGATAGATAGATATAGACAGATAGATAGAGGCAGCAAATGAAACAACCTCTCCCCACAC
This sequence comes from Sapajus apella, assembly GCF_009761245.1. Taxonomy (NCBI): domain Eukaryota; kingdom Metazoa; phylum Chordata; class Mammalia; order Primates; family Cebidae; genus Sapajus; species Sapajus apella. The sequence goes on along the minus strand of NW_022437040.1, from coordinate 5,890,668 downwards.
TACATATACACACAGTGATAGATTTTAAGGGATGACAAACCTGATTTCAAATAATCCACCCTACTGTGCCCGTGAGTACGCTTCTGCTTGTCAGGATGGCCATGCAGTCCACGTGCTTAACTATTGAACTACACTCCCTTTCATTTGGCAGGAACGATTATGTTTGACCCAATTAAAAATTAGTCTAATTAACGGTTTTATAAATTAATCAATGGTAGATATATAAAATATATTTTTAAAAATTTCAGACTTTATTATAACATTCTTTATATAAATATATGTATATGCGCATACACATACATTCACTCTCCTGAATGTAATTGCTGTTAGTCCATGAGAAGCTATGAGAAGATTCAGACTAAAAAGAAAAACGTTGATGCAAAGAGAAATTCTCTAGTTATGAAAGCTACTAGTTTTCTTTTTTTTTTTTTTTTTTTTTTGAGACGGAGTTTCACTCATGTTACCCAGGCTGGAGTGCAATGGCGCCATCTCAGCTCACCGCAACCTCTGCCTCCTGGGTTCAGGCAATTCTCCTGCCTCAGCCTCCTGAGTAGCAGGGATTGCAGGCACGTGCCACCATGCCCAGCTAATTTTTTGTATTTTTAGTAGAGACGGGGTTTCACCATGTTGACCAGGATGGTCTCCATCTCTTGACCTTGTGATCCACCCGCCTCGGCCTCCCAAAGTGCTGGGATTACAGGCGTGAGCCGCCGCGCCCAGCCCAAGCTGCTAGTTTTCTAATGGGAAGTCATTGTTCGCAAATTTACTACATTTTTCTATGGGAGCCTACAGACCAAAGGAAAATCATTTACCTAGTGGTAGTGATGGCAAACAAAAGATCACATCAAAATCAGCAAATAATTTGGAAATTAATAGAATGTTTTGATGAATACTTTCTACTCATATATATACACAACCTGGTAAGCAGTTTTGCAAAAATAGTTTGATTTACTTAGACAATGAAAGAAAATAGATTTTAAAATTATTGATTTACATAATAATTTACATTAATTTATTGATTGTTGAATATATTTAATATCAACCTGCAAAAAGACTGGTGTCATCACATAGGGCTGAAGGTTTTGGAAATAATCTTTGAGAAAGTTCTCCAAAAGAATATTTGTTTTGCAAATCCATGGTTGAAGAAGTTTGAGTAACACTTTGCTCCAGTCAAGTTATAATAATCTTCTCAGAGAGGGAGATCTGGAGTCTGATTTTATATATATATATATGAGAGGTGAAATCTAAACAATTTCCTCAAACCCTGTCCTGATGAATATTTAAGGGAGAAGGATGATTTGTGTGGAGCTGAGTAGAGAGGTTTCAGAGAACATCTGTCATGGTTTTGGAACTGCTCTTCTATAGAGTGTAAGATGTAGAATGTGGGGACAGTGGCATTCAGACGCCAGAAAGTTGATCTCGTAGGATCGACCAATGTCACCAGCCTTTCCCAGGTCTTCAATGACCAACCCTCAGAGCAGTCACTTTTCTTTGTTCTTCTTCTATGGTACCTGGCAGTTTTCTGATCAAAATTTGTCTTCTATTCCTTATTTCCCTAATGTCTAAAACACAGATCCTGGCATCTTATAGCAGGAATTTAATAAATCTCCTTGTGAATAAACAAAATCATAAGTTCTCAAAGAATGAAACTGGAAACAGTTGCTCTGCATAAAACAATAGTATTCAGGTCACTGGAAAGACGTACCCACCCCCACCACTGGAATCCCCACATCAACATACTGCAGTATCTATCACTTTGTGAGTAATTATTGCAAGTTACCAAAGAACTGACCACCTCTGATTACACGATCAAAACCAGTTTCAGGACCTGCAACGCTGAGAACAGACCCTGAATTCTGAATATCTCACTGAAGTATGTTGAAATGATTAATATGAAACTGCAGTTTCTGTGGGTAAGAAGACCAAATGTCAGCGAGTCACATGGTCCTATCTTGTAAACAAAAGTTCTCTGAAAAGAAATTTGGAGAACAGAGACTTTATTCCTGTGAAGTTTGCAAACCAGGGAGATACAGCCAGCAGAGCCTTCGGGGTAAAAGCAAGGTGATTCTGGAGAACAAGGGGAGGATTTGGCTTTTATAGAAAAGTCCTTGCCCAGGTTTCCAATGAGATATGTTTATGCAAATGAAAGAGTCAAACTTGCTCAGATCAGATTGGGTGATACAGCTGAGCCCTGACTGGTTAAAACAGATGAGTTCTAATGAGAACACATGGACACAGGGAGGGGAGCACTACACACTGGGGTCAGTTGGGGGGAAATAGGGGAGGGACGGTAGGGGGTGGGGAGCTGGGGAGAGATAGCAAGGGGAGAGATGCCAGATGTAGGTGATGGGGAGGAAGGCAGCAAATCACACTGCCACGTGTGTACCTGTGCAACAATTTTGCATGTTCTTCACATGTACCCCAAAACCTAAAATGCAATAAAATAAATAAATGGGGAAAAAAAAAAACAGATGAGTTCTGATGAGCTCTGATTGGTCAATTCGGGTAAACTGTGGCAATCCCAAAGGCGTGTGGTTGAGTGAGAGCAGGTGTGACCTCTAGTCAGCAGATAGCCCTTGGCTCTGTTTAAAATTTAGGCCCAGTTAGCCACTTGGGATCTGACTTGAGGCATTGCTCTTTCAGGTTTATTTTTGCTCCAAATCTAAATATCTGCATCCTATGAAGCTCTGTCTGGGTGGAGACGAACTCCCCAAATATTAAGAACATTTCTGTATTCTTACACTCTAATGCTACAAAGCAATACTTTCTTCTTTAATTTTTGGAGAGGGATGGGGAAGGTAGAACAGAAGTGGCTCTTGACTAAGGTCATCTTACTAATTTCTTACTCTTTTCAAAATTAAAACATTTTTCCCTCATATTATAAAAGGTACTGCAAGTTCAGTATGTTCTTATTTTAAAAAAAATTAAATGCAAAAAATAAAAATAAAAATTTTGAATACCAAAAGTCTAACCATTTAGAGACATTTTAATACATTGACTTTATCTTTTTCCTTTGTATAATCTCTTGTCATTCATAACTTTGAATATAATGAATTTACCTCTATACTTCATGTTTTTATTTCAAATTACAGTATACCATTCTATTACACAATGCACACTTCATTTTTGTTGCCTGAAAATATTCTTCTCAGTAGATGAGCTGAAGTAGCCATTTCCCTATCATTGTTGATTTAGGATTTCTTAAATTTTTATATTATAAACAACGTCATTAATAGCTTCATGTTTATATAATTTTATTTTTTAGGATAAATTTCTAGAAGTGGAATTACAGTGCCAAAGGAGAAGCTATTTTTAAAGTCTTTGACACATATTAAGCAATATTTAAAATCAAAGAATGTGTGATTTAACAATGTTTTTTTACTTGAGGTGGTCCTTTATGTTGTGTCTTTTGCTGACTTTTTACAAGCAGAGGATGAAGTCACTTCATTCTGTTTTGCTAGGGAGAGACTGTGTCTTCCTTACTGGAAGACATGAGGGCTCATAATTAGATTTTGCTGGTTTCCTAGAGACAGCCCTGGGAAACACACTTGCATAATCTTTGGTAATTGGAATTTAGTGTGCATATGGCCAATAAACGAGCCTTGTTTACAGGTCATTACTTTCAATCTCCCTTCTCCCCAAATGCTAAGAAAGAACTGGTGACTTAAAATGCTTCCAGTCTATTTGCCTTGGCCTGTTGTGAAAGTCCTAATGGACAATGAAGGAGGAACCGGACCTTGGGGACTCAGGGATGCGGTCAAGAGTTAAGGGCAAGTTTTCCTAGATTTTTTTCGTGGCAGGTAGATCCCGGTAGGGGCGGAGGGACGGAGGGGCGGGACTTCACGTCTCCTAGGAACCGCTGCGCACTCACTGATTGGCTGATCCCTGCGCAGCCGCCATTTTCAAATCCCCGGATGACGGCGGTGGCGGCGTCTGTGCGCTGACAGGCGCTTTCTGCCTGGCAGAGGCTGGCGGGCATCGTGCCCGTCCCTGCCGGTCTCCCGGGCACCCGGCCACCGCTCCACCCCCTCCTCCGTGCCATGGAGCCCGGGCTGGCGGCTCAGAAGCAGCCTCGGCCACGGAGGCGAAGCCGCCGGGCCTCTGGGCTCAGCACGGAGGGAGCGGCGGGGCCTTCAGCCGACACCTCGGGGCCGGAGCCGGACGGGAGGTGAGTGGGGGGAGGGGAAGGCCGGACGGGAGGTGAGTGGGGGGGGGGGAAGGCCGGGGGGGGGGGGAGTGTGGGGGAGGGGAGGGCCGAGGGGGAGGCGAGTGTGGGGGAGGGGAGGGCCGAAGGGGAGGTGAGTGTGGGGGAGGCGAGGGCAGGGGCGAGGTGAGGCCCGGCCGGGAGTTGGGTGTGGGGGTGGTGAGGGCCGCTGGGAGGTCGGGGGGGGAATGGGGGAGGTGACTGCAGCGTGTGTGTCGGGGGTACCTGGGCCGCTGGAGGGAAGGGTGACACAAGCCTGAGTGACAGTGTGCCTGGGCTTGGACTGAGGTGGGTCCTGAAACCCCAAATTGCGATTTCCCTGCCCGGTGGGAAAGGGACTGGCTTGAGTCTCCTCTGCTCCTGACTGCTTCTCAGGGGAGACGGGAAAAGCCACAATGGTTCTGTTCTCCACACACAACTGGCTGTAGGCTGGCGTTCCCAGATACCTTTGCTCAGACCGAATCTGTCATGGAGCATCACGAGAGTGGGCTTCCACGTCCCGAGCAAGAAAAGGCTAGGGGATGAGTTGGCTTCGGGATATGGGTCATGAGGTGCCTATTGGAGAGTTCATCACAACCAGTTTCGTGTTTTTTCTTTTTACTTTTGTGGAAGTACACATTGAAGTGAGACTGTATGACTCGTGTTTGGCTCAGTGAAATTTCGCAAAGCGAACCCACCTATGTAAATCAGTTATACATTTGGGAATTGTCAGCAAGACTTGAAATCGAAAGTCGTCTTAGACTGTGAGTATGGCGGACGAAGGGTTTGAGGACCAAACCCTGAGGCTCTCCCAGCGTTTAAAAGCCTAGGTACTGAAAATAATGCTCGGGGGCAGCTGGTGAGTTAGGAGGAAGAAATCAAGTGAGAATAGGATCCAGGAGGCCAAATGGGGAAAGGATTTCAAGAAAGAGGACGTGGGGAGCAGGTGTCAGGTGTTATTGATAAGTCAAATAAAAGGATTAGGTAAAAATAAGACGAGGATTAGGCTAGATGAGGAATTGAAATTCAATTTGGTAATGAAAAGAGAGTATTGATTGTAGATGGTTTCCAAGAGTGGTTAGAATATCGAACTTAGAGTGGTTTGCAACAGGTCGAGAAGAGAATGTGCGGTTTGTTCAGGAAATAATGTGAGTGCCAACACTAGGAATATGGAAATGGAAAATACTATTCTTACTATTTAAGATTCATAATCTAGTGGGGAAGAAAGATAAGTAGGTTAATTATTATAACGTGTTTTAAGAATTATTGTAAGCTGGGCGTGGTGGCTCATGCCTGTAATCCTAGCACTTTGGGAGGCTGAGGTGGGTGGATCACCTGAGGTCAGGAGTTCAAGACCAGCCTGGCCATCATGGTGAAACCCCATCTTAAAAAAAAAAAAAAAAAAAAGAATTATTGTAGTGGTGTACACAGAATGCAGTACATTAGAGAGCACACTTAATCCTGACTGGAGAGAACAGGAAATGATTTCCTATTGCAGTCCCTGAGTCTTTGAGGACCAGTTTAGAGAACAGATGTAAATGGGTGATTTCAGGCAGAGAAGAAGCGTGTAGAAAGGCCCTGAAGCAAATGGGTCTGATGAGCTCTGGGTGTATATTGTTTTATTACTATGTTAATAATACTAGTTGTACAGAGGAGGGAGACCAATATAGCGATAAGGAGGAGGTAGTCATGAGAGATTATGCTAAAGAGGTAAAAGCCACATCAGGAAGGGGCCTTGTATGCCATCACAGAGTTTGGGTTTTATCTTCACGGTAATGGAGAAATACTGAAAGGCTTTAAACAAGCCAATGGCGTGACGTATTTGCATTTTAAAAGATCAGTTTGTCTTCCATGAGAAAAATAAGCAACATTTTGGAGTCATCTCACCATTCATATTTTGTGAAAACTATCCCCCAAAAACGTGCTCATATACATAAAAATTTCAGGAGATTTGTGGATCCAGCTGTGTATACCAAATGAAAATTTCCAAGTTTAGAAGGTGGATTGGTAGGAAATCAGTCTGCAGTAGTCTAAATGAAAAAACCATGACTGTTCAAATCTGATAGCTGGCAGTGGGACTGGTGAAGAGAAGTTTCACTGCAATACCCCTGTGCCATTACCATTACTGTATGATCACTGTTGCTTTGTAGAATAAGTTTTGAAATTGGGAAATATGAGTCCTCCTACTTTGTTCTTTTTTCTCAAGATTGTTGTGACTATCCTGGGTCTCCTGCAATTCTATGTGAATTTTAGAATCAGCTTATCAATTTTTACAAAGGAATCCAATGGGATTCTGATAGGGATTGCATTACATCTTGTAGATCATTTTCAGATGTATTCCCCTCTACACAGAGTTAAGTAGTCTGATCCATGGACAGGGGATGTTTTTCCAATTATTTAGATCTTTAATTATTTTCAACAGTGTTTTGTAATTTTTAGGGTATAGTTTTGCAAATTTTCCTAACTGTATTCCTGAGTATTTTGTTCTTTTTGATGCTGTTGTAAATTAATTTCTTTCGAAGTGGGAAAAGTTCCCTTGTCCCCCTTGCAGGGCATGCGCTGGGGGTATGCGCGCTGATTCAGTGCCCTGCTGTTCAAACCTCGGGGAACAAATAGATGAGCAGGCAGTAGGACTCCAGCCCCATGGGGGTGTCTGGGCGTGTATGTTTACAGCTGAAGCCCCAGTGGGCGTGTGTTACAGGGTACTCTTTTAGCTTAGCCATCTATAGGTGGCTTGTGTTCATCAGCTCAATTAGACCTGCCTTATTGCAAGGACAGAGGTCTTTCTATATCCTGGGGTTCTTGCCTTGAAGTACTGAAAGAATCAGATCACATGTGGACTTGGAGAGTGAGTGCAAGATTTTATGGAGTAGAAGTGTAGCTCTCAGCAGATGGGGGAGCCAGAAGCAAGTTGGTTTTCCTCTTGGAGTCAGGTTGCCCAATTCTCCTCCAACCTCCCTGGCCAAACTCTGCATCGTTCTGCAGCTCAATGGCCTGCCGGCATGCTGGTATGCTATGTCGGTGCATACCTCTCGACATCCAGCTGCCTGTGTGTCTGCCTTCCAGGGTCTCCAGGGGGGTTTATAGGCACAGGATGGGGGCATGGTGGGCCAGAGTGGTCCTACGAAATGCAACATTTGGGTAGGAAAACAGAAATACCTGTCCTCGCCTAGGTCCATGGGCCCTGGTCTGGGAATGGAGCCCTATTGAGGGACCACGCCCTCCTCTACCCAGCATTTCCCTGCCCCACTTAGTATCACTTTATTTTCAGTTTAATCATTTCAATTGTATAGGAATACAGTTGATTTTTGTATATTGATCTTGGATCCTGCTATCTTGCTGAACTCATTAGTCCTAATAGTTTTTTAGTGGTTTCCTTAGGATTTTCTATATACAGGGTCACATCATCTGCAAATAAAAAGTTACACTTCTTTTTCCAATCTCTAGATGCCCTTTTTTTTTTCTCTTTCCTAATTTCCCTGGATAGGGCTTCCTGTACAATGTTGTACAGAAGTGGAGAGACTGGAAATTCTTGTTTTATTTCTGATCTTAAGGGGAAAGCGTCCAATCTTTCACCATTAAGTATGATGTTAGTTGTAAACTTTCTTAGACGTCCTTTATCAGGTTGAGAAAGTTCCATTCTATTTCTGCTTTTTGTGTGATTTTTACCAGGAAAGATTCGGGGGTTTTTTTCCTTCTGTTTATTGAAATGATCAGTGGTGGTGGTTATTGATGTTACATTAATTGATTTTTTTTTTTTTTTTTTTTTTTTTATGTTAAACCAACTTTGCTTTCCTGGTATAAATCCTGCTTGGTCATGGTGTATAACATTTTTCATATATTGTTGGATTCATTTTGTTAGTATTTTGTTGAGTATTTTTGTATATATAGTCATGAGATGTTGATCTGTAGTTTTACTATCTTGTGCTATGCTTGTCTGGTTTTGGTATTGGGGTTAGTACTAGCCTCATAAAATCAGTTGAGAAGTGTTCCCTACTGTTTTGATTTTTGAAAGAGTTGGTGAATAATTGATATGTATTCTTTAAATGTTGGTAGAATTCAGTGTAAAGCCACCTGGGCCTAGACTTTTCTTTATAGATTATTATTAATTCAATCTCATCTCTTGTTATGGGTGTCTTCTGATAGTTTGTTTCTTATCCAAGTCAGTTTCAGTAGTTGTTATCTCTAGGAATTTGTTTCATCGAAGTTATCTAATTTGTTGGTGTACCCTTGTTCATAGTATTTCTTTATAATCCTTTTCACACAATGTCAATAGTAATATCCCCATTTTTATTTCTGATTCTTATAATTCGTGTCTTCTTTCTTTTTCTAATAGTCAGTCTAGCTAAAGGCTTGTCAACTTTGATCTTTCCAAAGAATCTGATTTTGCCTTCATTGATTTTCTCTGTTCTTCTATTCTTTATTTTCAGTTTAATCCGTATTGTTTCCTTCTTCCTGCTTAGTAATCTGAATAATCTGCTCAGATTAGTCTGCTTGCTTTAGATTTAGTTGGCCCTTTTTGTTTGCAGTGTCGTGATTATAGATTGTTACTGATTTGAGATCTTTTTCTTAATATGGGGATACAGCTATAAATTTCCCTTTAAGCATTGCATTAGCTGCATCTCATATTGATATATTGTCTTCACTATCATTAATCTCAAATTATTTTCTGATTTCTCTGAGTCATTAATTATTTAGGGATGCTTTGTTTAATTTCCACATAATTGTGACTTTTTTTTTTTTTTTTTTTTTACAAAGATGGGGTTTCACCATGTTGGCCAGGCTGGTTTTGTACTCCTGACCTCAGGTGATCCACCCACCTCAGCCTCCCAAAGTGCTAGGATTACCAGTTCACAAATTTTTCTAATTTCATTATATTCTGGTTAGAGAATATACTTTGTATCATGTATTATTTCTATCCTTTTACATTTATTTAGATTGTACTGTTTTTAGATGCACATGTGTTTGTAATTGTTGTATCTTCCTGATGGCTCAATCCTTTTATCATTATAAAATGTCCCTTGTTGGTAACATTTTTTTCTTTTAAGGGCTACTTTGTTTGATATTAGTGTAGCTACTCCAGCTTTCTTGTGGCTTGTCATTTGCATGATATATTTTTATCCCTTTATTTTCAAGCTGGTTATATCTGTGAAACGAAAGTGTCTCCTGTGGATAGCACATAGGTGTTTCTTGGTTGGTTGATTGGTTTTGATCCTATCTAGCCATCTCTTTCTTTTGATTGGGTTGTTTACTCCAATTACATTTAACATTATTTATTGATATAGTTGGATTTATGTCTGCCATTTTTATATACGTCTTTTGTTTCTGTTCCTCCTTTATTGCTTGCTTTTGCATTAAGTGAGAATTTTCTAATTTATAGCATTTAAATTCCTTTACTATTTTTTTTTTTTTTTTTTTTTTTTTTATCATTGAAACTGCTTTTACTAGGGCTTTTGGTTTTGTGTATGAACTCCAATTACTGTCTGGGGTCACTTACTTTCAACCTGAAATAATTCTTGTAGTGTTTCTTGTCAGGCATGTCTGCTAGCAACAAATTCATTAAGTTTTGTTGTTGTTGTTGTTGTTGCTGTTGTTTTAATATGGGAATGTCTTTGTTTCTCCTTCATTCTTGAAAAATAATTTTGATAGTATAGGATTCTTTGCTGAAACTTTGTTTTTCTTTGAGCACTTTGAATATGTTATCCCACTGCTTCTTGCTTCCATTATTTTTGTTAAGAAGTCAGCTATTAATCATATTGGGGTTCCTTATAAATAACAAGTCCTTTTTCTCTTGCTGCTTTTCAGATTTTCTATCTTTAACTTATACCATTTTTACTATTATGTGTCTGTCTGTGGATGTCTTTGTGTTTATATTACTTGAAGTTTATTGAGCTTTTCCAAATGTGTAGGTGGTTGTTTTTCAATAAATTTGAGAAGCTGAGCCATTGTTTCTTTGATTTTTTTTCTCCCCTTTTCTCTCTCTTTCTGGTACTCCAGAAATAGACGAGAGAGAAAAGGGAAATGTGGCAAATAAAACAAAATTTTAATGTAAATTTTTAAGCCAAGCAGTTCTACCCACAGAAATTTATCTTTAAGTAATTGAGCAAGCATACATGAATGTATGTACAAGAAAGTATATCCTAGTACACTTGTGTAGTAGAAAGGTTAGAAAAAAACAGGAGGAGGGAGTTAAATACATTATGGTATTCTGTACAGTGAAATTCAGATTAATAAGTTAATCTGAATTTATTTGGTATGTTGTATAAGATGTATTTGGCGTTTTAGGTTGTTTGTTGCTACATCTCTACGCACCTGTGCAAGTTTCTCTGGGGCAGCAGTTCTGTGTTTTGGACCTCTGGACCTTTTTATACTCTTAAATATATTGGACATCACAATGAGCTTTTATTTATGTAGATTTTATTCTATTAGAATTAAACTGATACATTTTTAAAATTTAATTTTCTAAATTTGAGACTCATTACATATTAACATAAGCTATATACTTTGAAACATTATTTCACAAAACAAAAAAAATTAGAAGAATGGAGTTGTTTTACAGATTTCGCAATTACCCAATATCTGGCTTAATAAAAGAGAACTGGGTTCTTATCTCTGCTTCTGCGTTTAATCTGTTGCAATGTGTTTTAGTTACACCATATGGAGAGAAAATCTGTACTTAACATAGAGTTTTAGTTCAAAAAGGAATGAGTACTTTTAATAGTCTTTTCAGATAATTGTGGATATTTTTTGATAGTACATCAGAACTTTTTTTTGGAGATAAGGTCGGTCACTGTCGCCCAGGCTGGAGTGCAGTGGCACCATCTCAGTTCACTGTAGCCTTAACCTCCTGGGCTCAAGCTATCCTCCCACCTCAGCCTCCTGAATAGCTGGGATTAAAGGTGTGTGTTACCATGCCTGGCTAATTTTTTTGTGTTTTTTGTAGAGATGGGGTTCCATTATGCTGCCCAGGCTAATCCCAAACCCCTGAGCTCAAGTGATCTGCCTGCCAAGGCTAATCTCAAACTCCTGAGCTCAAGTGATTTGCCTGCCCAGGCTAATCTCAAACTCCTGAGCCCAAGTGATCTGCCTGCCTTTGCCTCCCAAAGTGCTTGGACTTACAGGTATGCACCACCATGCCCAGACAACAAGTGGCGATTTCTTAGATGTTGGCTGCAGTTTGGAATCTGAAGTTGTAGCAGTGAACTTTTCACTTTCTATTACATTAAAATCTGTTGATCTCTTTAAATTTTGAGTGGATCTTTTACTCATGCATGATTTTGTAACGGCATTTACCATTTGGGAAATATTGGAGGACTGAGTTATGCCGAATTCTAAAGGTTGACACATTTTATTATATACTTTCAAAAAATCACAATCATTAATATCACCATCAATCTCATGTAAAAGCTTTTAGGTATTGGGAAGTTTTCATGCTCATGGTGATGGATACAAGTTTCCCAAAATTCTAATTGAAAGCTTAAATGTTATCATTAGCAGCAACACTTTATTTTAGAATAAATGTCTGCAAAATACCCAGGTCCAAATAATGGTAGTTTATCTGTTGTTCACTCAAGTAAAAATGGTGTTCTATGAGAACAAGCAGCTAAGTTGTCTCGCAACTCAATCACAGAATTGCTTTTTCTCATCACAGCCTTATTATGCAAACTATGTTTCTTACCTAGAGGGATCTTTTTCCTGACAATCATATCTTTAATTGTAGCATTTGGTCCATTTACATTTAATGTCTATTTCTTATTTTATTAAAGTTAATGTGTTTTCTTTCTGGCTTTTAAAAGTAGAGAAAAGAAGATGGAGACCAATGTACAAATAGAGAATTTGGCCTTAGATAATACAGGTTATCCATTATAACAAGAGAGAAGAAAAGGTTTATGATAGGTTGGTAGATTGGACAGTGTACATACATGGAATAATAGTAGATATAGGGTCATAAGCTGAAAGTGAGGTGGACATGGAAAGTGAGTGTTAGAAGACTAAAGAAGAAGAAGAGATTTTAAATAGTTATTTCAGGGAGTGGAAAAGCAAATGACTAGGGAAATTTAATAGCCTTGCTGGTCAGAACTGAAGACCCACTTGAAACTTGTGGTCGTGAATTTAAAGTGAAAATAGCACAGGTGTGTGCACTACTCAGTTTACAGGGCCTGACCCACATGACTGGAGCTCATTTCCAGCCACACTCATTGCTGATGACTAATGGTGACCATCCAAGCAAGAAATGTGCTAGATTCAGTGATGAGCCAGGGAATAGAAATAGGGTGTGTAGAAGCTAGGTGGGGTTGCTTAATGTTTTAAATCTGTACCAAGTTAAATAAAATATTATAAACCTGGTTTTGTCTCTGCTAAGTATTTGTTGGTTCTTGAGATTTCTTCACACTGAGTTAAAACATTTTTTCATCATAATGTAAGTGTACTAATTGCTATAGGACATGGCAAGGGAGAGATAATTAGAGGGGAAAAGAGGAGAAACATCTGGAATCCATTGGAATATATGTTTTCTTTGTAGATATTGCCCATTATATGACAGGCCTTCTTTCTCCCTACTTCGCAGTTCTGGGTAGCAGGCAGGGGTCTTCCTAAACAACTCTAGGTTATACTACATGGTTGAGAGCTCAAAATAAGGCCTGGTTTTTTTGATACCAAATTTGTTTTGACCGCAACTTTGATTTATCTAATTATTTTCTATCTTTTCCGAGAATGTACATTCTTTTAACATTGTTTTAGACTAGAACCTGTAGACAAAGAGTAATGTTTAAAGAGTTTAGGTTTTAAAAGCAGTCAGACTTCCTAGGTTCAAATTCTGGCTCTTGAGGACCTTGGGCAAGTTACTTAGTCTCTAAATCTCACTTCCTAGTACCTATGTCTAAGATCCTGAAAATTGGACACAATGTTTAAATAATTTTATTTCTGTCTTTCAGGGCCTTAGATAATCCATAGAACTTTACATATCATCCATATGGCAGAAATATAAATACATACTGATCCTTTTAAGGGTTTTATAATATTTTCCCTTTTTGCAGATTTGAAATAATGCTGTCCATTGGTAGCAAAATAATAGTATGACCTATGATCTACCAACAGTGATAAGGCTTACTCTTTGAATTTTGTTTTTCCAGTAAAATTAATCGATGGATTTGTACAATGGATATCCAGAGTTGAAGGTATGGTCTTAAAGCCAATTCTTGACAACCCAGGATTTTTATTAGTAGTAGTAGTAATAGTTGCCAAAAATAAAAAGCATGCTCACAGAAGTTTATAAGGCCACGTGCGCCCACATAAGTTGAATGCTTTTAAATAGTTTATTAAGTTGTGATTTGCATATCATAACATTCATTCTTTGTAGGTGTATAATTCAATGATTGTCAGTAGATTTATAGAGTTGTGCAGTCATCACCACAGTCTACTGTTAGAACATTTCATTACTCCAAATATCCCTGCTCCCACCCCAGCCCTAGGCAGCCGCTGATCTGCTTTCTAGCTCTATATATTTCTATTTTCAGGACATTTCATATAAGTGGAGTCACAGAACATATAGTCTTTCTGTATCTACCTTCTTTCACTTACATCATATTGCCAAATCATATTCTATTATATGAATATACCACATTTTGTCACTCCATTTACCAGGTGTTGTACATTTGATTTGTTTCCAGTTTGGTGCTTTTATGGATAATGCTGCTATGAACATTTGCATGTAAGTCTTTGTGTGGGCTGGGTACAGTGGCTCATGCCTATCATCCCAGCACTTTGGAAGGCCGAGGCAGGTAGATCACCTGAGATCAGGAGTTCGAGACCAGCCTGGGCAACGTGACCCATCTCTACTAAAAATACAAAATTTAGCTGGGCATGGTGGCATGTACCTGTAATCTCAGCTACTCGGGAGGTTGGGGCAGAAGAATTGCTTGAACCTGCGAGAGGCGGAGGTTGCATTGAGCCGAGATTGCACCCCTGCATTCCAGTCTGGGTGACACAGCAAAACTCCCATCTCAAAAAAAAAAAGGCGTGGTATAGAGGTACATTTTCACTCCTCTTGGGTAAATTCTTGGGGGTGGAATTATCAGGTCCTATGGTAAACTTATTAACATCTGAAGGAATTGTCACACTGTTTCCAAAGAGTGCTAGATTTTTAACGATGTATGCCTTCAGGATTTCTCTTCCCTTACTTTTACTTGCTGTTGTCATTATCCCGTTTCCTCTTCCCTAAATGTGCTGCTGTGGACAAGGCCTGAGGAATGCAGGACATTAGGATGTCTGGGGTATGGTGGGGGGGCTGGTGGTTGGTCTGCGGTGTGGTGGGGGGTGGTTTCTAGATGCTCAACTGTGTTCTAGACAAGATATTCCAAGATGTATTAGTTGAGACTCATACGCAGATGAGAAAACCCTAGTATGATAGGAGACATAGCCTACATGCTTGTCAGCTTCCTCTAGAATCTTTATGAAGTAGAAGAAGAGACAACTCCTTAATAGCAAAGATGCTGAACAGTCAGGACAGTCGTGGATGTTTACTACATCAGGCATTTGACCCAAATAAATGAATCATTTCTAGAATGATTTTGGTTTTGCCCGATTTGCAAAGGAATTGAGAACCTCAGTTGCTTAGCACACCCCAAATATAAAAAATGTTAATTGCAGAGGATACATTATATGATTCTTTTTAATGTATGGTACTCTTGGCATTTACAGGTTACATTTTTTATTTTGGCTATGTATGAGTTACACATAGTGGTTTGTAATGAGACTGACAGAGTTGCCTGAGTTGCACTTGTGGCTGGCACGTGAGAGCAGCTTCCTTAACCAGCAGCTGCACTTCAGTGCTCCTGCATTCTTTTTTCCTTTTCACATTGGAAGTAATTCTTCTTAGATCCGGAGACATCTCAAACAATTTTCAATTATGTATGTCTTATTTTGAGTGTCTCTATGCTAATTTATTGCTAATGTGAATGACATAGTCTGCTCTGTTCCTCTTATTAATCTTTTGTCCTGCTTGCTGTTTAGAAATGTCACTTTGCTAACTCATTCTGGTTGTGAATGAGTTAAGGGTTTCATTGTAAACCCCTAAACATCTACTTTATGATAAGCCAATATCTTTATATTTTTGAAGTTTGCTTTCCTTTTTAATTGGAAAAACATATTTTTAGGATAAGAGTATATGTATAGTGCTTGTCACATAGTAGGCACCCAATAAATGGAAACTATTGCCTTTTTAAAAATCTTTTTCTGAAACTCGTTTTCATTCTACTTTCATTTTTTTTTTTATAATGAATGCATCTTGAAGGTAAATTATGCTTTTAAGAATACTTTTTTCCTGTTGGTAATAGTAATATTCAATACATTTTTTGAAAATGAACGTTTATAATTTCAGGTCAGGTGTTATCTGCCATGGTGGAGGAGGTCATAACACACCCCAGAATCTCTGAAAACATAATTTGGCTTAAGAATGAATTAACAAGATGCTTTTCTTTTGAACAGCAGCTTTACCATTCTAATTATGATTTCTTTAGACTAAAACAAATTTACTGTAAAAATAATTTACATTGTTCAAAAACATACCAAAGATATGAAAGGAAATGCATTAAAGGCCAAGGGAACATCTACAGGAGTCAAATAAGGAACTTAATTTAATATAAGCTACTTCCTGAATGTATTGGTTTATTTTATTCCTTCAATGTTATAATTACTTGGATATATGAAAAAATACATTGGATATATGGACAAAAATTCTTGAAAAGGTGGACTGCCACTTTTTGCTCTACATTTCATCCTTTAAGCCCTCCTTTTTAGGAGGTTGTCCTGTGTATCTTCTGGAAAACACTTAATGTTTTATGAAATTATTTTTCCCCCACAAGGATTTAAAATAGCTATTACATTTTGAGTCTGACCCTTGTGAAAAATGAGTATATATCTTTCCAAGATTTGTGGAAGTTGGCACTGTCTCACATAGTTTCTGGGCACAGTTTGTTTTTTGGGTTGCTTTTTTCCATGGGTATTGAAAATAAATAGGAACTTGTTATTGAAGTGAGAAAAAATAGCATTATTGTAAAGCTGGTTACAGATACTGCTGGAAAGAATTTTACAATATGATTGGAAATATTTTTCCAGTTAACCTTTTAAAAATTCTCTAGCCATTTTTCTTTCCAGCTTTCAGATAGCAAATGCATTCTGAGGTCAGTGTGGTCATTTCTAGGGAATAAAGAAATTAATAGCTTTGGTTATGTAATACTCCCTAATACTTAAACCCAAAAGGAAGTGTCACGGTGAATACCACTTTGTACTGTATATTTGTATTAGATTTAAAATAACCTGAAAAATCATAATTGCTGCTGCTTAATTCAGTGCCCACTGATGGCTCCTGATAACCGTGTAGCATATGATAGCACTTAATACACTAAGAGTATTTATTTCTAGAGCAGTGTTTTTAAAAAGTGTCATCTGTGAACTCATAATAGAAAGGTCCTGTCTTTCCCATAATCTTTTACCATTTGTTTATGATAGTAATCCTATGTATTTCTTGATACAAATTATAATTTGTTCAGATGACTTTTTGTTTAAATACCTTCTTCCAGTGTTTTCTTAAGAAAAAAATACCATTTTCTTTGTTGTTGCTTGACTTTTCTGCGGTAGTAAGAAAAGACAGAATAATCAGCTTCTTATGTTCTTTTGTGCCACTGGAGAGGCCCTCAAAAAATGTTTGAGCTCCATGAGTAGTCTTACTGTGTTTTGCTCTTTTGCAAATAATTATTTAGGAAATGTTTGCTGTAAATATCTTAAGATCTTTGCATCTAATTCCTGTTAGTGGCATCATATTTTCCCCAGGTCAAGAACCTTGGTAGTAACTGAACAGGTTTAGGGAGGAAAAGGGAAAAGTCTGTCTTGCCAGTTTTGATCAGTCAAACGCTCTCTCAAATCGGCTTCTCCTCTCTAATCTTGTTACAACTGTCAGAGCCCCAGTCATCTTTGGTAAGCAATATTGGAGCTGCCTCCTAACTGAGCAGTCTTGCCTTCTTACAATCCATTGTTCATGTTACTTAAGATTCAGTGGCTGCCACACATACTCAAGATCAAGTTCATTCGCTCCGAGTGTAGTAAGTGAGGCTTTTCATGATGCTTTAGCCCTTCCTTATTTATTTACTCAGATGTAAGGAACTACTTACAATTTCCGGAATGTAACTCATTTCACTCTACCTTAATGCTTTGTTAATTACTATTTTTCTTTCAGAGTCAGTAATACTTTGTATTATTTAAGTATTAATTCATCTGTGACGCTTTCCAGACCTCCTCTTTTACCTTATAGCCATTTTCCTTTGTGTTCCTTGTCAAAAACAAACAAACAAAAAATTCTCTTTTATAATTAGCTTAGAAAACTCCAGAAGCCCTTATGTTTGATTTAAGCTTGTACATTTTTGCAGGAAAGACACTGATCAGTGGTGTTTCTATAACTTTTGATGAACAAAGACTATGAGGCTTAAGGATCAAATGTATAAACCGACAATAACCTGACAATCCAAGAAGCCGAATAATAACTTGTGTAACAATTGACCTAAAATGTCCAGGACTTCATTACTAACTGCCAGCTTCCTAATTTTTGTCCCACTTCCAATTCATAACCAACCTGTGAAAGCCAGATACACACCCTAACCAATCACAGTAGGCTGCCCCAACTTCTAGTTAGCCTGCCTACAGCTTCCCAGGCCAACAGCCTCCAGTCAGGGCATACCTGAGCCTTCTCTTTTTTCCCCACTGTGAAACTTCAGCTCCTCTGTGTGTCTTTTAGTCTTTGTCAGGATGCAAATGACAGTAGCTGACTCCCTTGCTACAGCAAGAGCTAAAGAAACAGCCTTTGCTTTTCTCATTTGGTTGATCTTCATTTATTTCCACAAGAAAAATTTAAAAATCTGCATTCATTCTACATTTGTTTACATCTGAAGTGATTAATAATAAATATAATTTATAAATTGCCTTTATCTCCTGTGCTAGCTATGTTTTTGTGATTTTCTACATATTTTATAAACACAGGTTTATATTTTATAAACATAGTGGCTTATATTTTAGAAAGGTAAAGACAGTTTTGTCATAGGACTTTCTTGCTTTATGTCTTCGCATTGAGTGGAAAAAAACCACAGATTTTTCACTTAACAGTAAAGAACAAAATTCTAGTCAAATGTAGTTATTCATAGCTTTGTATTTTGTTTGTTAAATCGTAGTTTTAAAAAATTCAGGATTTACCTGAAATGCAGATACTGTCAAGTTAGGTTTTGTTAAGAATATCCTTTTATTTTTGTTTTTTAAAATACTAGACATGAATATGTTGCTAAAATTTTTGCACTTAGGAAGTTTGTTTGCTGTTTTTTATTTAACCTATTGTATTTCATGTTCTTGAAGTATGTTTATGTTCCTAAGGTAAACTCTACTTGGTTTGGTGAATTCTTTTTTTAAATGGTCTGTTAAATATAAATTTTCTATAGGTGCTTTCACTGTAAAGATCCTGAGAATGACCAAAACCTATATCCTGTTTTGTTTTTTTAATATACCATCTCTCATCTTACTCAGATTGAATGACAGACAGATCAGGCTACTTCAAACAGTTTTGAAACTATGGAAAAGATAGCTTTTTATCTGTTTAGTGGTCTATTATGCTAAAGTCACTCTCTTTCTTTATTGTTTGAATTTTCCGTTAACAGATATTCCCTTCGGAGAGGCAGCTCTTTCACATTCTTAACACCTGGCCCAAACTGGGACTTCACTTTGGTGAGTAGATACCTGGGTTTTTATTTCAGGATATTAGTTAGGATTAATTCCCCAGTTATCTTTCAATCTATTATACAGCTTAGTGGTCTGTACTTCTGAGTGTCTTGAGGAACAGAATTCCTATAACCATTTTTGGCAGCCTAATTTAGTTCTTCTTTATTAGCAAACTGTAATAACTTTTTCTTCCAAGTAAATATAAAACATACTTTGCAACTCACATCTATTAATCTTTATGCAGTCCTTTCCCTTATTCTTCTCAATGTTAAATCTGATATTTTATTATGAAACATGAAATTATTTTTATACATTTGCTATTGCCTTTTTTATTTGGTTGAAAAATATAAAAATGCTTGATTGCAGATTATTTATATATATATATATTTAATATAATGAATAACATTCTGCTATTAATCATCTCAGAATAGAGGGACTTTATTATTTTTACAGCAAGACTTTACAGAGGCATTTAATTTTGTGTGAAGTGGCAACAGAAAATTGATTTTTTGTACTTAAAACTTATTAGCTCATAATACATATATAAATAAAGTATATACAAGCAGATCATGACTCTTATGCTTATTTGGGAAAATAGCAAAAATGATTCCAAATACAAATAATTTCATATAAATGCATAAGTATGATCATGTATGTGCTTTTTTCCCCCCAGTACAGTCTTATTTTGCTAGGCAGTTTTCTTCCCCTTTCTTCTCCTTCCCCATATTAGTCCATTCCCAGCTTCTGCTCTAACCATGTCAGCAATACCATATGTGTCACTCATATAATTAATATACACACACAGGTTCATAGATAAATACACATGCAGGATTTTTGGTTGGTTGACTTTTCAAGCCTGGGATCATATTATTCATAATTTTCTATATCTCCTGGGTATGACCTTGTGATCAGTAAAATATTTCTTGAGTTCCATCACCTGAATTCTGATCTATATTGTTCTTTCATGTCTTAGATGATTTTCTTAATGTCTTTTAGCTCAATTCGAAACATTGTGTTATGATTTTGCTCTGCTTCTTGGAGCATTTCCTCCTGGTATGCCATCATTTCCTAGGGGGTAGATTTTGTTCCTTGTTTTCTTTTTTCTTAGAGTGATACTGTGTACAATTTGAGGATTTTCTGTTCATTTTAGTGTGAATTTAGTTTTCAACTTGTACACAAAATCTTGGTTCAGGTAGCTTTTCTGAGTTCACAGCGCTCCTTCCTGTTTTTATGGTAGCTTGCTTTCTGAGACCAACTGGCTCTGTTACTTTCTCCACTTCTGTCTGGACTCTGCCTTTCTGTTTTTGGGGTTTTTTTTTCCTTCTCTATTGTCCCTATCTTGCTCAATTTTGATTCAGTTCCCAGCAGTTTCTCCTCACTGTGGGGCCAGGAAGTTAAAGGGAACCCTAGCTAGTCCCTTTTTAAAGAATTCCCAAGAGCTAAGCTGTGTAGGTAACCTGAAAAGTTATTTTGAGATGTGGAAGAATGAAGTGTTACTGATGGGTGCTTATTCATTATTGATTAAGTACCAGAAATAGTAGATATGTACACAGTTTTGCCAGTACTGGCGCCAGCAGGGCTGAGTGAAGGTGATAAATTATTATTGGAAAATATTCCAGGGACATGGCTCTTCTTCCACTTAATCAATCCTGCCTCAGGCAACAAATCTTAATTACATTGGGTCATGAGGAAAGGATTTTTTTTTTCTAGTCAAGACCTTGCTGCTAAGATAATGTGTTCCTTAAAAAAAAAAAAACTTGCTATTTTTTATTTTAAATTTTTTTTTTTTTTTTTATTTTGCTTTAACAAGTACAGACAGCCCTTGATTTACATAAGAGTTCTGTTCTAAAAAAACTTGCCATAAGTAGTTTTTTAATAGGATAGCCACTTCACAGCAAAGAGATGACTTAGTCAAGGGAGACTGCTCAGACAGTATCTGTTCCAAAGACACTTCATGAGCTTCCCTTTTCAAAATTATATTTTTTTTGTTTGTTTAAGAGGTAATCTTGCTCTGCCGCCAATGCTGGAGTGCAGTGGCGTAATCTCGGCTCACTTTGCCTCCCAGGTTCAAGCAATTCACCTGCCTGAGCCTCCCAAGTAGCTGGAACTACAGGCGTGTGTCACCATGCCTAGCTAATATTTTTTTAGTAGAAATGGCATTTTGCCACGTTGGCCAGGCTGATGTTGAACTCCTGACCTCAGACGTGAGCCCCCGCACCCAGCCTCAGAGTAATTTTCTTGTGACTGCAGTCAAAAGCTTAACTTTTTAAAACTGATTTTTCTAGTTTTATAGTCTTTGTTTTGTGATATAATATGCCTTCCTTTAAATGAGAATGAAATCTTTTTTTTCCTTCTAGAAAAGAAAACGCAGAGAGAAAGATGATGATGTTATAAGCCTTAGCAGCCTTGATCTGAAGGTAAGCCTTGCTGCCCTGTTAAAGAAAAGCATTTTAAAATATGCAGATAGCATTTTATTTTTGTGCTCTAAACCCAATGCTGGGTTTTGTTTTGGGGGTTTTGTTTTTGTTTTTGTTTGGTGTTTTTTTTTTTTTTTTTTTTTTTTCATTTCATAAGTGCAAAAGTGAGTAATATTAGCCCAGACATTGTCTTTTGTGCTATTCTACTTCTTTGTTAAGAATGAGGGGGAAGCTACTCTCAAAATGTTAGGCCGCAACTATTGATCACAAATACAAATGCCTAAGGAGACAGGCTGTAATCTGTGCAAAGGAAGGAGGTAAGAGAGGGCCAGTCGTGAAAAGGAGAGCCCCAGGCTCTAGCCCATTGTCGCATGTAGGACTGTCAAAACCTGGATTTTTATATGAAATCTCCTGAATTTTAAATGTTGAGTCAATTTTTCTTAATACATGCAAGCAAAACAACTTATCTGTAAGTCATATGTGGCCCGTGGGCTTCAAGTATGAGACACAGGATAAACTAACACTTGGCACACACTTTAAAATACTTAAAGTTTTCTTGTGTACTTAAGTCCAAAAACCTGGTATCTTTGGAATTACTTACCTCATTTTTGCCAGTTTTCAAATTTTACCATAGCATCTTGGTTTTAGAGAGTCTTTTTTTAAGGTTATAAAAGAGTTGTACATTTTTAAATGCAGTTTTAAAAAATGTTTCATTTTATGTTTAACAGCAGCAGCTGCTGTTTCTTTTTTCTAAAAATTAAATTTTTACAATCTACTCATCAACATTTTAGCAAATCTAGCAGGTTGGATTTTTTTCTTATTTTTAGCACACTGTCTTCATAGAAGTTTTAAGTTTTAGGCATTTTGCAAAACAGTTTTAGTTGGATTTAAAATATCTTGTATTCAAAAAAAAGAAAAAACATGAAAGACAACCTTGATTATTTTTAGGTATGTTTTAAATCAAATCAAATACAGAAATAAGACTGTTTGTAATTTGCCACAGTAAAATACATGGTCTTCGATAAGCTCTAGCAACCATCAATATATGGATTATTTTGAAGCAAATTCTAGATGCCATGTCCTTTCATATGTAAATATTCCATTCTATTTGTTATCTTTACTCTCTTAGATAAGAACTTTTTGTTGTTGTTGAAAGAGTCTTGCTGTATCTCCCAAGCTGGAGTGCAGTGGCAGGATCTCAACCCCCTTCAACCTCTGCCTCTTGAGTTTAAGCAATTCTCCTGCCTTAGCCTCCTGAGTAGCTGGGACTGCAAGTGTGTGCCACCATGCCCAGCTAATTTTTGTACATTTAGTAGAGATGGGATTTCGCCGTGTTGGCCAGGCTGTTCTCTAACTCCTGGCCTCCCAAAGTGCTAGGATTACAGGTGTGAGCCACCGCACCCAGCCTTAGATAAGAACTTTTTAAAAGCATAATAAAATACATTTTTTACGAAACAGTACAAATAACAGTAATTCCTTAATATCAGATTCAGTTCAGAATTGACGCATTTTCTTGATCATCTTGTTTATGCTTGTGGGGTTGCTTGTTTACAGTTTTTTTGTTTGTTTTTGGTTGATTTTTGTCTGTTTGGAGTCCAAATAAGACCCATACATTGTCATTAACTATATCTCTTAAATCTTTTTTATTTAGTTCATTAGTTTCCCCTGTCTTTGTTTCTTTTCTTATTCTTTTTTATTTTATTTTATTTTATTTTGAGATAACGGTCTCACTGGTCGCCAGGCTGGAGTGCAGTGATGCGACCTGGGCTCACTGCAACCTCCCACCTCCCAAGTAGCTGGGACTACAGGCGCACGCCACCACGTCCAGCTAATTTTTGTATTTTTAGTAGAGACGGTGTTTCATCATGTTGGCCAGGATGGTGTCAATCTCTTGACCTCGTGATCCTCCCAACCCGGCCTCCCAAAGTGTTGGGATTACAGGTGTGAGCCACAGCGCCCAGCCCTAACTCTTTATTTTCTTGGAATTTTTTTGTTGTTGAAGAAACATGTCATGCAGGATTTTCCTGCAGATCTTTTTATAGCCTGAATGGTTATGATTGCATCACTGTGGTATCATGTACTATGTTCCTGTTCCCTGTATTTCTGATCAGTTGGCAATTAGATCTGAAGACCTGATCCAATGTGTTTGTTTTGGGCCATGTAATTCCTTCAAAAAGTATATAATGTCTTTCTGCGATGCTCTCAAAGTGGATGATCGTTGCCTAGATGTATTTTTTTTTTCTTAGAGGTTGCAAAGTAATGACATGCCTTTATCAGACCTCTGTTTATTAACTGGAATACTTTTGTAAAGAGAAAATTCCCCTTATCAGCCATTTGATTACTCTGAAGCTCTGATTTATAATAAAAGCCAGAACAAGTGCTTGATTCCTTTATCAGGTTTCAAAAATAACAAGTTCTATTCATTAGCATTCTCTGAAAGTAAGGATTTTTTTTCCTCTTAGTATTATTATGAACTCATGGATATACATACTTGTTTTACATGGATTCAGTATTGTTTTGCTTTCTTTTGTTTTTTAGCATAGAAAAGACAGGGTCTCACTATGTTGGCCAGGATGGCCTCAAATTCCTAGCCTGAAGCAATTCTGCCACCTCAACCTCCCAAAGTGCTGGGATTACAGGCATGAGCCACCAGACGTGGCCTCATTTCAGTTATTCTTACTGATGCCTCGAGTGTCTGTCTTCAGCTGTTGGATGCTGTTTCAGAATGGTTCCTGTGTCCTTTTGACATGACCTTTATCTCACATCTAGTGGCTTAATAGCCTCCTTGCCTTCTAGGATGACAAATTATTACAAGTTCTTTGTTTTTTGCTCTATACCTGGAATCAGTCATTTCTAAAAGGAGTCTGGTTGCTTTGGGAAATGGTAGGCTAAAATCTGGGCATTAGGAACACTCCCTTCTACTGGATTGGTCATTGTTGCTAGGACTTTTTAATGAACAAAGCTATGAGATAAATATAATTTTAAAATATATGAATTGATATTGAAATTTCAAATTCAAAGATAAAGGGATTTAATTTAATCTTAGTCTTACTATGTAGAGTTTCTTCAACTTCACCAAAAGTCCAGAGACACTGACTTAATTACACATTTGATTTATACCACAGTTCAAAGACAACAGCTTGCATTACTATTAAAAATGTGATTAATATGTTTTTCCATCATTAGTGCAGTTGGAATGAATGTGTATAGGTCAGAGGTCTTCGTGTTCACATTTTAAAATTAGGTAAATGACCTCATCTTTTGAGCTTGAATTCATTTTTAATTTTAATTTTATACAATGTGTAGACAGTTCCCTGTTCTCTGCATTTAGAAGTATACACAATATAAATCTGTTAATTCTGTAAGTAATTTTTATAATTACGATGTAACTCTATCTTATCCTTAAAACATTTAAAATCCTTTATGTGCAAAAATGTGATTAATGAAAGCATTTTGTTTCTTGCATTTTTCATCTTTTTTTAAAAACCTTTAGGATTACTGTGTTTTTAAATTATTGCACTAACATCTGTGTGTAATTACACCAGCAGCTCATCAGGGTTTTTTAGTTACTATTTTTTAGTGTTTAAGAATTAACTGCTTGTTAAATTTATCTTATAATTGTGTAACAAAATTATGTAGACTTTTGAAGTCATTCTGCAGAGGATTCTTGTCCTATTTCTGACTCTTCTACCCTACTCCCTCTTTCAGATGAAATCTCTTTTCCATATCCTTCCACTTTTAAAATATAAAGCAAACACACACACACACAATTCCACTTTCTTGCATGAACTGCATGTAGCCTACTGTCTTTCATTACGTTTTGTTTGTATGTTTGCACTTTGCTTTGGTATATCTTTTCATATTTAGGTAGGTTTGTGTTCTAATGGTTATCTTCATACTGATACCTTATATAATGCCTTTGGGCTACTATAAATGGGTTCATTCTGGTGAACCCATTTTAGTTAACTAACACTTCTCCCTACCCTCTTTCCCTTCTGATTTGAAGTACTGTTGCCTGACTTGTAGTTAATGCATTTAAGGCAGTAAGTGAGCTTATTTTACTTTTCATGTACATTCACCACTTTCCTCCCATTTTAAAAAATAATTTGCTATATCTATGGTCAGAGCATTTAGCCATTACAAGCTACACTATAGACCCAGATAACCATCAGTTAGTCTTAGTTCTACAGGTAAATATGTTTAATTCTCAGCACCAGTCCTCATGTTGAGTCCTTTCTAGTTTTTTTGTTTGTTAGTTTCTGAAGCTCATTCTCTAGTACGGGGGTGAGCAAACCAGACCCACAAGCCATATGTGACTGGCATCTCTGTCTGTTTTGTTTATAGCTGCCTTTGTAAACACTGCAGCATCTGTGCTGAGCAGTTTTAACAGGAACCATAGGACCTATAAAGCCAAAAGTACTGCCTCTCTGGCCCTTCGCAGAAGAAGTTTGCTGACTCCTGCCCTGGAGTCAGATTCTCAGGCAGTGTTCTTGGTATTCCCCGAGTACTTGCATGTCACCTGTTCTTTTCAGTTTGTTTGCACCCTTTATACTTGAAGGTTCGTTTGGCTAGATAGGAGACCCATGACTCAGCTTTTCTTTCCTTGAGTATATTTAATAATTTACTCCCTTGCGTTCTGGCATAAAATATGTCTGTTCAAAAGTCATAATAAATATGTAGTTTCAGGTCATCTTTCGTTTTAGGAGCTTTTTTTTCTTGAATTATACTCTTTGGTATTTTTTTCTATTCTAGTTTGTTTCCCCCTCTCTATCCTTTATATATGTTGGAACTTCATCTTTTAAAATCTTTTCTGTTTATTACCTTTTCTCAAAACTTTTTATCTTTTTATTTTTAAAACCATTTTCCTTTTTTTCTAATGCATTAAGCATTGTACTTTTAATTCCGAAGTAATTTTTCTTTTATTTTTAATTCTTAGTTCTGTTACCTCTGATTTCAATTCCTTCTCCAGACACCTAATTTCTGAGTTTTATGTTTTTTCGTAGCTTCTGTAATTTTCTTAATTTACTTCACGCTGTAGAGACATTATTGTACTCCAGTCTCTATTTCCTTATAATAGTTTTAAGTGGAAGTCTTGATACTTCTGCCGCTCATGTTTCAGTGCATTAAGTTTTCCTGTATGGTGAGAGGAATAGGCTGGGGCACCCTTTTCAGCTTCGTAACTCTAGAGCTCCCTCTTGTGTTGTGTTCACAAGGTGATTTTTGAAAGTATGGTTTCATCCTAAGATCTTTTCTGTTCCCTTTCTCTTTTATCTGGAACTTTCCTGTCTTTGCTTCTGTTGGCCTGTTCATCTCAGTTTGGAGTCTACTCCTAAGAGTTTTTCTCAGAGAAGTATGAGTTTTGAGGGCTTACATGGCCCAGGCTGCTCCAGCACCATTTGCATGGCATTGTTCTTGCTTTCAGCCTGAGAACTGGATCCTTCAGAGCCTTTCCCAGATATATTCTGAGACTAGTATGCCATGGAGGCTGAAGGGATTCTCCTGTTCTCAGGGCCATCAGAAAAGCCCCATGCCTTCCCTCTGCCTCATGATTCACAAATGCTGCTACCCTATGGGCCTCATAACTGAGGTTTGAGGGGAATCTTTCTCTCTTTGTGGTAGATTTTGTCTGTGGGTTTTTTCTTTTTTGTTATGCTAGTTGCTCTTTTTTTTTTTTTTTTCTTTAAAAGCCCTGTCAAAGAATTAACTTATTAATGAGTTAACCAACATTATAGAAAAATTGATCAAAGGTCTAGGAAACACTGACATACACTAATCACTGAAGGAAAGAATGGTAGACTGAGATTGCCAAATGAGATACAAAATATTAATATCCTCGTCTGCGTTTCTACCTACAAAATTTATTTGCATTGCCATGAGTTTTCTGGAGTTAACTTTTACCTTTTCAGATCTCTAGAAAAGCCTGCTCAATAACAAATCGTGAATCAAACAAAAGACTTGAAGTTCTGATAATCCCAGTAGCAATAAGCTGTATTTATACTTTGAAAATAATGATTGGCTACAACAGAGAGACTCAACCCTGGCTGCAGGTCAGAGTCACCTGAGGGTGGCTTTTGTAACTGCGGAAGTGTGCTGCGAGACCCTATTCCAGACCAATTCCGTATATGAATGGAGGGATGAGGGAAGAAATGAGGATGGGTCACATTGGGACGTAGGAACATTCATTTGATTTTTGTTGTTTTTTTAAAGCTACCAGGTGATTCTCGTGTATAGCCAGAGTTAAAAACTAGAATGTGACATTTTTAAAGTTCTTTCTCTCTCCCCCTGATTTTTGCTTGGACTTGCATCTAAATACAACAGTTTTTATGTAATAAGCTAAACATAATCAGTTAGTATGATTATTTGATGCCTGTTGCTAGGAGCCATTCTACTTTATTTGCCTCCATGCCTGATATATATTATAGATGCTCAGAAAGTAATGAATGAATGAAGTATTAATCATATAGGTAAAATGAATGACATAAAGCTTTATCAGATTTTTCTGAAAAATCTCAGCATTGTCCTATTAGATTGCCTTGCTTCTGTATTATATGTACAATTATTCATTTTTAAAAGAGCATAATATTAGTTTTCCAAATGTGTTTCTCAGCTACGTATGTTAGCAACGACAGCCTTTCCTTTTGATTCTGATAGGAAGAGTCAAAAGTGACTGTTGACTTTGTTAATGTGAAATAACACTGGGATGAGTAATACTGAGCATATTTTTGTGACATAAGGTTCTTTAACTCTGATAGTTAATGATTATAACACAAACCAGAACACTTCTAAAGAAATGTTTTAAATAATGTTCTTTTTCTGAAGGTTCAAATTTAGGATCTCAGTTTCCTAGAAGTTAAAAGGTATATTTGAGGGGGGGGGGGTGTGTGTTTGTTTTTGTTTTTGTTTTTGTTTTTGTTTTTTGAGATGGAGTTTCACTTTTGTTGCCCAGTCTGGAGTGTAATGGCATAATCTTGGCCACTGCAACCTCCACCTTCTGGGTTTGAGTGATTCTCCCACCTCAGCCTCCCAAGTAGCTCCCATGCCTGGCTAATTTTGTATTTTTAGTAGAGATGGAATTTCACCATGTCGGTCAGACTGGTCTCAAACTCCTGACCTCAGGCCTTGGCCTTCCAAAGTGCTGAGATTACAGGCATGAGCCACTGCACCCAGCCTGGGGTTATATTTTGAGTATCGGTGTACTCTGCCATTTTTAGATTAAACATAATAATTAGTGTTTTAGTCCTAATAAAATAACATAAATGATAAATCTAAAAGCATTGTGATTGTTTATAATTATTATAATGTCTTGGCAGTTCCTGAGTTAGCATTCCAAGTACCACTTTTGAGAAACAATCTCTTAGAACCATGACATGTAATCTTATAATTTTCCAAGGCACAGATTTGAATAGTGTGAAGCTAGTTGGCATGTGAAAGCTAGGGACTTTCCTAGCTTACTGTTACCCTTCGCCTGTACTTTAACTGTCATTCCTGCTGGTTGCCTTGTAAGATGAAACATTGTTTTTCTGTGACAAAGGTCCAGAACATAAAGCCAGCTGCTGGTTCAGGTGTTGATACAAGAAAATGGTGGTTCTTGGCCAAAAATATCAAAGTTAAATATAAAACAATTCTCAGTAAGTGCTCTGAGAAGCCATGGAACAATACAGAGCTACTTATTTCTGAGCTTAATCATTCCTGGACTGCAATGCATTTAAATACTCATGTCTCCTTTTTAATACATGAATACATTGTTCTGGCAAAAAATTGAAACAGCTTTTTTAAAGACCTGTTTCACTGCCTCCAACCTCTGAAGTATCTACAGCTAGTGCTCGACTTAACGACCACGATTGGTTCCAACAGACCGGTCGTAACACGATTTGGTCGTAAGTTGAGTAGGCTATATGTACAGTACTGTGAAATGATGTTATAAAAACCTTTAAGTCATATTTTATCATAATTTTCTTTCATTATGTCATAATTTTCTTTGTTCATTTTATGCCATTTGTATCATCTCTACACCATTTTGTTTCTTATTTTTACATTCGTCAGGTTTAAGTAAAACACTGCATTACCAGTACAACTGGTTTAATATTTGCAAAACATAACAAAATTACAAAATATAGGTGCATACAAAAATACAAAATACAGCTGTAAAAAATACCATAGGAAACATTTTCCCAATTGCAAAACATATCAAAATTTATAAACATGTACAAAACATTTTATTGGCCGCTGGTGCTTGGCTGCGGATCGTTGATGTCGTCATCTTAGGCAGCAGTTGGGGTTACCGGAGTTGGTTTTTTCATAAACATGGTGAGCTTTGTCTGAATTGTATGTTTCTTTTTTTCTTCCTAAATTTCACAATACGGACGAAACACATCGTGCGCCATCCGTTCAATCTTTGCAAATCGTTCGATGTTTGGGTCCATTGCTTTGAAATGTGTAAGAAGTTTATTCAGTAAAGATAAACCGTCTGATAATCCCTTAGTGGTGAACTTTCTTTCTGGCTCCTCCTCTTCTTTCTCTGCTTCTCTTCTTTCTTCTTCTGCCACTCTTTCTTCTTCCAGTTTGATTAGCTCTTCATTTGTAAGTTCTCCGGATTCTTTGTCTAGCAGCTCTTCTACCTCTTCCATTTCACACTCCAAAGAAAGGTCTTTAGCGAGTTTTACTATTTTTTTTTTCCCTGAATCGTTTTAAGTTCATGTTCACTGTCAAATCCGTCAAAATCATTAACATAGCGCTTAACACAATTTTTCCAGATGCCATTTGTGCACTTTGTCGTCACAGCCTCCCAGGCAGTAGTGATATTCTTGATACACATCAAAATGCTGTAGTGTTTCCAAAAATCTACAGCGGAGCAGTCGTGAGCGATTGTGGTTGTAAAGTCGAATGGTCGTAAGTTGCATAGGCCGTAAGTCGATCAATACCTGTAGTTACTATTTGATGTGTGTCCAAGTCCTTTTCATTTATCTACTTTCAAACAATACGTGTAATGACTACAGATATGTGATTATCCTGTATATGTGCTATAGCTTGCCTTTTTAAATGCATGTTTTATTGGTACATATAAAGCAGGTTCCCTAATTCTTGGTTGCTATATTGTGTTCCATAGTGTGTTAAAGTACCGTAATCTATTTTTTCCCCCAGGGAAACTAATGCATTTATTTTAAATAACAGAGGTCGAATCAGTATTTTTTTTTTTTAAGTTTTAACATATACAGTCAGGTTTTCAGTGAACTGGTGTTGGAGCCTCATATAGTCTCTGTACAGCTAGTTCCACCGTTTTTCAGAGGGGTTCATCATCTTCACTTCCTTCTTCACGTTCTACGAAAGTTCCCAAAATAAGAAAAGGTTTCTAGAAAACCATAATCTGTTTAACTAGTCTGTTAAGAATGGCCATTTTTGTATATTTCTAGTTTTTTTCATATTAAAAACAGTGCTGCAGTTTACCTTCTTGTGCATAAGTAGGGACCATTTTTATGTCTCTAATATAGATGTTTAGAAATGGGTTGCAAGTTTTACTTTTGTTAATGTTGTCTATTTGCCTTCCAAAATGTTTGACAAATTGATACTTTTCTGTGAGTTTCTGATAATATTCATATCCCAGTACCCTTGTCTACTCTGTATTTTCCCCAGTGTTTTAATTTTTACTAACTACTGAGATAGACAACCTGACAGAAAATCAATAAGCAAATAGATTTAAACAGCACTGAGACCAGATGGACCTAACAGACATACAGAACACTTCACCCAACAACAGCAGATTATACATTTTTCTCAAGTGCAGGTAAAACACTTCAAGATAGACCATATGTCAGGCCACAAAACAAGTCTTCTTAATATGTTTATGAAGACTGAAATCATACAGTTCATTTTTTTTTTTTTAAACACATGGAATGAAACTAAAAAGCAATAGCAAAAGGAAATCTGGAAAATTCACAAGTATGTGGAAATTAAACAACACATTATTAACCAGTGAGTCAAGACAAATCACAAGGTAAATTAGAAAATACCTTCAAATAGAAATGAAAACACCACATACCAAAACTTATAGAAGGCAACAAAAGCATTACTGAGAGAGAAACTTACGGCTGTAAACACTTTACATTAGAAAGTAAGAAATATCTCAAATCAGCACCCTAACTTTATTCCTTAAGGAGGTAATAAAGAGAAAAGCAATCTTAACCCAAAACTGGCAGATGGAAGGAAATTAAGAACAGTGGAGATAAATAAAATATTTATTGAAAAACAATAGAGTAAAACCAGAATATGGTTCTTTGGAAAGATTATCAAAATTAACACACTTTTAGGTAGACTAAGAAAGAAAAATTAGTAAAATGAGAAATGAAAGTGGGGATATTACTACCATATTGTATGGAAATTAAAAGTACTATGAACAATTGTATGCCAAAAAATCGGTAATCTAGATGAAGTGGACAAATTCCTAGAAACACACAATCTATCAAGACTGAGTCATGGAGAGAAAATCTGACTAAACCTATAACTAGTAAAAAGATTGACTCTGTAATAAAAAGCACCAACAAAGAAAAGCTCTAATTGAGAAGACTTTAATGGTAAATTCTGTGGTATATTCTATCAAACATTTAGAAAAGAATTAACATTAATCCTTCTCATCCTCTTTCAGAAAATTAAAAGGGAATACTTTCTAACCCATTCTGAGAGACCAGTATTATTCTGATAACCAAAGCCAATATTACAGGAAAAGAAGACTATAGACCAGTGTTATTTCTCAGCTGCTGGCAGGTTAGACATCCACAAGTGGCAGTGACTAAACCAGCCTTGGTAAAAGAGCATCCCTGCTGATGGAGTACACTGAACCTTCATGCCTGGCATTATGGCTGCTGTGTTCATGGGTCTATTGCACCAGCACCGGAATCCACAATGTAAATCACTAGTACCTTAGAGTCTTTGGTAAGCATTAACATGAGAGACAAAGGTCCTTCCACTTTGTGACCATTCTTATAGGCCCATCCATATGCCTCTTCTCCAAAATTTATTTCTGCCTTCCCAATCTTGGTCCCTTCTAAGCTCCTGACCAAACATCCAAGCCATTTGCTACTGCACAGGAGCCTATGTGTATCTGTATGTCATGCCATTTCTCCCTTCACATAGAGTGAACAACCAAGTGCACTACTGACACTGGAAGTGTTTCCCTTGCCAGTCTCTTTAGGATCACCCCCGAATGGGATGCAGTGCAGTCATGGTCCATTTTCTGCTCAGAGCAACATATGTAGCTAATTCGTGTGTGAACAAGGGCCAAGTTTTTCTCTTAGTGGTTTTAGAGACCTACTCCACCCCTAAATGAGTAGTTGAAGGAGAAGTACCAGTGTAATATACTAGGTTACATGGCAGTCTGGGCCATGTGTTCATGTAATTTACGGATGCCCTTTGGTCTTCCGTAAGCCAATCACAAATGGACCATTTCCTTTGTATCACAGATTGCTGCTGTACCTCCCAACCTTCTGACTCAGTTGATTTGACCCTGTTTGTTTTGGGCACCTCTGACTGCACAGTTACATGATGTCCCATGGCCAGGGCCTCACTCTGACTAGGTCTGCCCCACACCTGGGCTGCTTTTCAAACTGGAGTCGTTTTCTGCCGTGGAAGGCATAGCTCTGCTCTGGAGCCCTAAGGCTCCGCATTGCAGTTCTCTTCCTGGCCTTGCCAGAGCATCACATAGCATCTTTGTCTACCACAAATACCCCAACCTTGATGTGATATCCCAGGTCATATGACCTGAACAGCAGGACAGTTTGCACCAGACTGGAAGACCTGCTACAGAGACCTCTGTTGCTCTGGGACCTACTCAAAACTATCAGAGCAAAATTCCCAAATATAGCAGATGCTCCCTCCAAAAGATGAAGAGTCCTGCTAGAACTGTGCCTAGGAGATGCAAGGTGGAACACCTGTCCTTTACCAAAGAAGGGAGATCCCCAGAAAGCCTCAGGCTGTTGGAGCTATTAAAACTTTTCCAATGTGGCAACCCCTGAATGTTTGTGGCGTGCGTTTGATTTACTGAGGTATCCAAAATACTTGCCACTTCCTATTCACCAGGTCTGTTTGCTATAAAGTTATTAATATAATGGACTAGTATGATGTTCTATGGAATATCCAGGTCCTTGTTTATTCCGTGACAGAAAACAGAAAATGAATAACTTCAGGATATGAGCAAACACGAGCTTCTGTCATTCCCACCTAAAAGCTAACTACTTTTGACCCTTCTTACTAATGGGGATTGAAAGGAGCACACAGGCCAGATCAGCAACCATAAGCATATAACAAATGCTAGATGATTTATTGGTCTGCTCCAGTAGACTCTACGTCTTGCACAGCAGCTAAGGTTAGAACTACCACTTAAGTGTTCCACTGTCATTTACCACAGTCCACCTCATGATTCTAGGAGGCACTCAGATCGGCTGAATGAGGATATAATGGAGACTATCACTTGTGCAGTCTGTAACTTTGATGGCTAATCTCTCCATTTTCTCCTGGTGTGCAGTACTGCTTCTGACTTACTATCTTGGCCCAGGTGTAAGGGGTGAAATTTCAGAGACTCCTACTTAGCCATTCCCACCATGATCCTGAGAACATTGGGAAGGTTCTGCCAGCTGCTTTTTTTCTTTTTTTTTTTTTTTTTTTGACTGGGGATGGAGTTTCACTCATGTTTCCCAGGCTGGAGTGCAATGGCGCGATCTCGGCTCACCGCAACCTCCGCCTCCTGGGTTCAGGCAATTCTCCTGCCTCAGCCTCCTGAGTAGCTGGGATTACAGGCACGCATCACCATGCCCAGCTAATTTTTTGTATTTTTAGTAGAGACGGGGTTTCACCATGTTGACCAGGATGGTCTCGATCTCTTGACCTCGTGATCCACCCGCCTTGGCCTCCCAAAGTGCTGGGATTACAGGCTTGAGCCACCGCGCCCGGCCCAGCTGCTTTTTCAAATCTTTTAAAGCAATTAACAAAAGCCAGCCAACGCTGCAATCATTACAATTACCATTGCTCCTTTCTTGATCATTTGCCACCACGACTATGTAAGGCATTGCCTCACTACTCTGTGTCTCATCCCTATTCATACCTGTAGTCCTTGTCACCATTTTACTAGTCTGTTCCAGAGTATCATCCTGTGTTTCTGATCTCTAGGACCAATCTCAGTGTCCATGTCTTAGCCTAGATTTCCTCCAGAAGTCAGAGCTTAAAACGAAGACTCATTGACAGGTGGTTTTTCTTGAGGTATGATCCCAGGGAATAAGCTGGGGAAGTGAAAGACAGGAGGCCTATGCAGTGTCTAATTAAGCTGTCACCACCGTGGACAGTGGGGTAGATCTTGCTGGAACCCTCTGAAGAGCCGTGTAAAATATACTGCGGACGTCTCCTCTCGAGGGACTGAAGAAAGGAGCTTTTATCCTTCAGCTCCTGTGCTCTGTTAGCCAACAGGTGCCTTTCGGTGTCCATTCCACACGCTTGAGGCCACATGTGCACACATGCCACACAGCAGCATCCAAGAAACCCAGGGTGGAAGACGAGATGTACAGTACAGCTGAGGCAAGGGACTGTGGGGCCACACCTGTGGGGAGCCAGATGCTATGGCAATGTCAAATTGGATTGAGGAAACAGGAGCCTGAGCACAAGACACAGTATCGTTTTGTCTTCAGTTTGGGGCCTTAGCTGAAGTTCAGGGGAAAAAATGTTCAGGGAGGAATCCCATTCAACAACCTATTACAGAAGAATAAGTGTCTTACATATACTGAAAGTGTTTCGTTACCTGAGATAAAAAGTCACCGCTAACAGTGCTGATACCCCATTTGATTGGCTACTTGTGTTGTCATTGCAAAAATGAACCATTGTTTTGATAATACCAAACTTACTAGCCTATGAGACTATTTTATTTAAAGTATGTCTAATAATGCTTAACTGGTCTGAACTGATGATTTTTCCCTCAAACCAAATTCTTAGTACTAAGCTTGGAGACTCAAATCCACATGTAACTTCATTATTAATTTATTTCATACTCATCTAGTTCAAATGTAACTCTTTCTGTTTTTAAGTTATTACTAGATATTTTGGAGCTCTGGTTTCTTAAAAGTTCCACTTTGCAATTAATACTTCCTTTTTAGTAAGATTTTTAATTTTATTTTTAACCTATTTTTAGTGAGATATAGAGTATATGCTCGGAATCTTGAACTCCAGAGTTTTAAAATAGAATGTAGTTTTCTTATATATAGAAAAAGTCTTTAAAGCATTTCTTGTGAGTTGTGGAATCTTTTTCATACACTTGTATCATTTTAAATGTGTTTAGTAATGTAGACATGAAGGCTGTACAAAGACTGAAAATACAGATCTTACTGTTCGTATTTTTCCACATACTAAGAGATTGTTTATGCAGTCATCTATATCATGTCCTTACAAATATAATTACAAAGTTGAAAAACAGGTTGACAATTGCATTTCACAATATCTCTTGTAGAGGGCAGCAGAGAACTTAGATTTTGTTTTCTCTTTGCCTGTAGTATGGCTTCCCTAGTCTAATTTCCAATTGCTTGTTATTGTTCCAGGTAAAATAAATAATAATAACTAGACCAAAAAAAGTTTTGAGTATTCCTAAGCTCTAATTTATTTCTAAATTCCAGGCAGTTTTTCACTTGTAAGGGGAGAACAGGTGGCCCAACACTCCTTTTCTATACAGAAGAGAAACGTTGTCTTTCTCGTTACCATTACATAATTCAGTTAAGTTTATAAATGCTAGATGTTCTACACAGAGAAAAGAAACGAATCTGTACCTCATTTATGCTATTTATAGAAAGTCATACAAATAGTTGCTGTTGGCCAGGCAGGGTCTCTCATGCCTATATTCCCAGCACTTTCGGAGGCTGAGGCAGGCGGATCACTTGAGACCAGAAGTTTGAGAACAGCCTGGCCAACGTGGTGAAACCCCATCTTTACTAAAATTACAAAAATTAGCCAAGCATGGTGGTGCATGCCTGTAAACCCAGCAGCTACTAAGAGGCTGAGGCACGAGAATTGCTTGAACCCAGGAGGCAGAGGTTGCAGTGAGCTGAGATCATGCCACAGCACGACAGCCTGGACAACAGAGCAAGACTCTATCTTTTAAAAAAAAAGGAAACTAGAAAACTTAAACAACTGGAGCTATTTTATCCTTTTACTTACGCTGTGTCTTATAAAAAGACTATACGGCAGCTAATCTCTCAACCTTTTTTATGGTTTCCTCCTCTATGAAGTATTGGCAATTTAGTGAACACTATTAGCTTGGGACTCTGAAGACTTTGGTTTTAAACTTAGGCCTACTGTTAACTTAGGTCAGCTAACATCTACTGAGCACTCAGTGTGTCCCAGAATATGTGCTAAAGGTTTTACATGGGCCATCTTAATCTGGACAGTGTGCCACCACAGCTGAGCAGACCAGAGTCGGGTCTGTTAAGCCACTGATTAACAAGTACCTTTGGACAAGTTTCTTAAACTTGGTCAGTCCTACTTTCCTCCATGTCTAAAATCGAGATAATAAGTACTTCATAGAGTTGAGTAAGTAAGATAATATGTATAGAACTCTAGCACAAAGTAAGACCTTAAATTTTTCTTCTATTTTTCACCACCACCCATTAAGTTTCCTCCTGAGAAAACTGAAGAGGATGAGTTAATGATCTCAGAGGGCCTGTTTAGCCCTCTGGTTTTATGGAGCACTGTGACAGGACTCAAGATTCTTGAGTCTAGCTGACCTTCCACATGTTCATCGTTCCTTTTTTGGATACTGTCTACATTTAGACCCCAAACCTCCGCATTCAAAATGAAACTAAGATTTTAGTGTTGGTGAGCTGGGATTTTTGTGAACATGGCTGTCATCAGTAGACCCTATTTGTTTTCTGTTTCTGTTTGTACATATAAAGACTTCTGTGTTTACCTCTTGTGTCCCCAGCTGAAGGAGAGATTGAAAGATACCCTTTCTCCTCATTATCTTGGTCTCATTTTTGTCAGAACTACGTGGAAAAACGGTTTCAAGAAGGACATTGGGTAAGAATTCCAGGAGAACTCCAAGCTGCTTCTTTCCTAACTCCCACTGCACGTAATCCTTTATTCCCTTAGAAACTGTGTGGCTGTAAAGTATTGGCCTTACTTATGCCATATTTTAACTGATGAACCAGACTGCTGGGGTCTAGCCTAGGCTGTTCAGATTAGAAATTAGGCTGTTCTGAGAATTTAGGCAGATCACTGTTTTTACCTGTAAAATTAGGAGTCCACAATCTCTCAGGTGCTTCTTCTTTCATGCTAAATGGAAGTGTCCTCTACAGCCATCTACTCTTAAGGCCAACCACATCACACATATTGCCCAGGACAGACCAGACAGTAGAAAGTAGATGATGAAACAGAGCCAATCTCCATTACTTTAAAAAATAAACTCAAAGAAGAAGGATGAATTATTGACATCATCTTGTGTATAAAACCATGTTTTATACAAAAGGGCAGTGGTGGTCTTCCTGCAAGAAATAGCACTGTCCTGCAAACCTTAGGCAATTACTTTCTATAGATTATTTGTCTTTATGAGTAGTCTGCGCCCACTGTTCTTCTGCATTCACTCTTCAACTCCTGTAGTTTGCCTCTGTCTTTACTGCACTGAAATAGCACACTTGAGACCCTCATTTAACTTGTAATCACTAAATCTGTGGCTCTTTTCTTACCCTCCTTACCTCTTTGCTGTAATTAACATTTTTTATTCCCTTGGCTTTTGCATTGTTTCTTTCCTTCTAACTATTCCTTTTGCAGAATTCTCTTTCCCTTGGCTTTCCTTCAAAGTTAGATCCTTGGACCATGTTCTTTTTTGTCCAGATTTTCTCTCCCAGGCATCTCATTCACTCCCATAGCGTTGATTTGGATCTCTGCATCTGACTCTCCAGTCTGTACTTAGCCTCCAGCCTCAAGTTTTTGTCCAACATTTTCACCTACCAGCAGAATATTTTCATTTGCATGTTTTTCCACTGCCTCAGACTCAGTATATCTAAAATGTAACTTAGAATTTTCTTTCAAAGCTTGTTCCTTCTTTATTTGCACTAACAGTTACCCCTCCTGTTTAAAAAATTGTAGGCATCTGTGACTTCTTGCTTATATCTTTTTCCTTTTCCCCACTGCTCCTACCTTAGGCAAAGTTCTTGCTACCTCATTGTGATTTTTGCGTTATGTTTTCAGTCATCTTTCAACCATCTTAAACACCGGTCACATTTGTATATCTTATTACAACATAGCTGTCATTATGCCTCTCACCTGTTCAGCATAGCCATCTGCTCCATCTTTACCCACATTTCATGACTTCACAGTGTGGGCTCACTCCCTCATCCTCCTTGAAATTTTCTCTTGCTCAAACCTATGAAAAGCATTACATTCAAGGACCCACAGACGTAACATTTTAGACCTCTTCCTGGTATTGTTCCCAGCCATGTGTTAGCTTAGAACACTACCAAAAGTGGTTTCTCCTCCAGAACTCCTGAATTTGCAAAAGCTGTCTGCCATCAGTTATCTCTTCATGTGGCCTATCTTTACACAGTGGTCTCTCAGCAGATATGAAGCCTATTTTTTTTTTTATTACCCAAGTATCTAGAATACTGCCTTTTATATAATAGATGTCTCTGATTCTAATAAATCCTAACAATAGAAACATTTTTCCAATATACAAGCATCGTTATAGTTTATAGAATAAATTTACCATTCAAAATAGAATAACGAATTTTGTGTTTAAAAGGAAATCTGCTTCATAGCAGGCCTGCCAAACCAACAAAAGTAGTGTTGTTCCATAGAAGAAAAGATATAGGCTAGAAACTTGGAGACTGTTACTGGTCACTGTCATTATTGTCACTTCACCTCTGTGAGCCTCATTTCTTCACCTGTAAAATGCCAGACTTCTTAAGTAGTCTTTTGACCCTGTTAGGACTAGATCAAAATCAGTTCATTCAGTTTAGAGAAGGACCCTGTTACATTATTACACATTTATATATATTATATATATTTGGAACAGAAATCACCTTTATGTTATGAAATACCTAGTACACAGATAATCAAGTTGTTAAAACATACTGAAAAGTATCTGCCTCTAAGAAATACTGAATTTTCAAATCTGAAGTATTCCAGTTTACCCATAACCTCACGAGAGATTTACTTCTGGAATAGAGGGAACAGAAGTGCGCCTGCTGTATTTACCCTGCTAGTCTTTAGAAAAATTGGTGGGAACTATTTAAAGACTTAAATAATTTTATAATTGTGAATATGCTTACATTTCTGTAAAATAAAAACAAGCGTCCTGGATAATTAGGCTTTTCTTCATTGTATACGTTGACTTAGCCCTATTGAATAAGAATTTCTATTTCCTTGAGTTGTCAAGTTGTTCAGGCAATAGCGTTTTATAGGAAAAGTCTGTCTGTGACTAAGCACTAGAGTAGATAACTTAGCGATTTGTTTTCCTTTGGGAATGCTTTTTAAATCAGGAAGAGAAGCTTCTGCCCTACTTGAACCCAGCTTCTCTCCCCCGCCCCCGGACGAAAGCTGAGAGGCCTAGGTGTGCCCAGCTGTCAGTTAAAGTCACGTGGTGGCAGGTCCCGCCCCCAGGGCCCGGTTGGCTGTGGCCCCGCCCCAGAGCCCTGGAGTCAGTGCCTGCTGCCTGCGGCTCTCAGAAGCGTTTGCTCCACCGCGCCAGAGGCATGGGCACGTGGCTGCCGAGGGTGGCCGAGCTCTGGGAAGAAAAGCCCGTGTGCCTCTGCCTAGCTTTGGTACAGGGCTGACTCGGTGTGGATTGATTGGAAAGGTTTGAGGGGGTACTTGGGAAGCATGGTGGCACATGATGAGAGTGGAGGTCTCCTACCTATTAAAAGGACCATCCGAGTCCTAGATGTCAATAACCAGTCCTTCAGAGAACAAGAGGTAAGACTTTAAGAGAAACATTAGGCAAAAGGAGTGTTTTCTAACTCCACGGAGCTTTTAAGATCTTTTAACAAGTCATTAACAGTATAATTTTAAACTTTTGATCTTTTCTTTAAAATGTATGTTCTTGGTTTATGTGCAAGTTTGAAATGTGTTTAGGGACTGTGGTCTAATTTTAAATAGCTTGTACGTAGCATAGCTTGAGTGTACACCGCTTTTATACAAAAGGAAAAAAGATTTTAAATGTATAAGTTACTCTGGTTACATTTGTCATGTTTCCGATGCTTAATATATTTTTTTAACTTGAATTTATATCATCCAGTCTTAGAAACTACCTTAATGGAGTAAGAGGAAAAGAATCCCCTCCTTGTAAATCAGTGCTAGTGGACGAATTGCTACTGAAGTGCAGTCTGACCTGGTGTCGGTTTTTCGTCCATCTGATGAGTTCATTGTATGCCACTTTTTTCTTCAGAGACCTGTTAGAATATTTAAACTAATGACTCATTCTTTTTACCCTCCTTGCTTTGTCTGAAGTCATTTTTTTGTCTTTATGAACATTTAGCAATATAAATCAAATACTTTGTGCCATTTTATGTAATCTGATTTAATATTGTGTGGTATTGTTTATACTATATACTTGCATACTGCATTGTCACTTTTGTGCTCAGAATAGTGTTCCTGCATTAACTGTGTATCTCTTGTTGGTGGCAGTGGTTTCCATCTCTATACACACGTCAAAACTTATCTAATTGCATTTTAAATATGTAAAGCTTATTGTATACCCCAGCCACGTTGCCTGTCGCGTGTACACATACACACACCTTCTAGTAGTACAACAGCTGCTGTCTCCAGGAAGTACACTTCTGTCTGGTGGTGTTTGGCTTTAGTTTCTGTGTTTTTGGTTTGGGTCTTTGCCTATGTGTCTCAGGTTTCTCAAAATGTATAAGCATTTCCTTTGAGTAAAGTAGTCATCCGCGGTCACTAGTGTGGATCCTGCAGCTTATCATCTATCTGTTGGGCCCATAGAAACCGATCTTTAGTACTAGGCATGGGCTGTGTTTCTGCCTCACCTTTATTCCTAAGTTGAAAACACTAGGAATGTTGTCCGGGTTTTAGATCTAGTGACACAGCTTTAAATAGTTTCGGTATTTCTAGAAAAGGAAGAAATCCCATGTGATCATAACTCATTTTTATCTTTTTAAAAATAACTTTTCATTCTTTTGATTTTAAAGTTTTTGCTAAGCAGGAGAGAAGATTATCTATTTATTAACCCAAAGAAATAAACTCAGACACATACTGTTTTTTATTCAGTGTCGTGGTATGATTGATTATAGAAGAGACCCTCCTAAAATGTTCTGTAACTGGCATCATTAGAAGAAAAAATTTTTCTATAAAATGCTGAATTCTCACCAGGATTTTTCCATGTTGCAGTTAGGTATAAGGGAATAACCTGATAAAATAAGTTATTCTCAACAATTTTCTGTTTATAGATATCCAGAAATTAAGGCACAAAATCTAACTACAAGTAGATTACTATCATTAATTAAAACGCTGATCTGTGGGTAGATTGCCTATAATAATGCATGTGACTGGCTAGCTAACCTCAATCATCTGATTAAAAATTAACCTAAATTAACAACATAAACTTACGTTACAGGGTGCTGGGTTATTTCCCCTCCAAGTGAACTTTAGCCCTGGTGAAAGGTTCCCTGCAGCAGAAAATTCACTGGGCATGTAAAGCTTGTTGGCATTCTTTGTTTATTCCCATGGATTTTTGGATTTTTTTTTGAGGAGAGTATGGTTCCAGTATCCCTATCTGTTCTTTAAGCTTGAATTTGCCATAACATGTTTTCAGCACTCCAAAACAAAAATAAACAGTGTTAGGAATGGAACTATTGGTGAGCCTTCCATTTGGTGGTGGTGCGATGGTGTGCACCTATTCCACTCACCCTTCATCGCCTCCAAATGCTGTGTCCGGTCTGTTCTAAATACTGTGTTAGGAATCTGTTTTGTGACTACAGATACTTAGGTTCTTAA
This sequence comes from Sapajus apella, assembly GCF_009761245.1. Classification (NCBI taxonomy): domain Eukaryota; kingdom Metazoa; phylum Chordata; class Mammalia; order Primates; family Cebidae; genus Sapajus; species Sapajus apella. The sequence continues at coordinate 5,848,347 of NW_022437040.1, read as the reverse complement.
TAGTCAAACCAAGATTATTAAGATAGTTCACATGGACCTCTAAAGAAAACTACTGGCTGGGCGCGGTGGCTCACGCCTGTAATCCCAGCACTTTGGGAGGCAGAGACGGGTGGATCACGAGGTCAAGAGATCGAGACCATCCTGGTCAACATAGTGAAACCCTGTCTCTACTAAAAATACAAAAAATCAGCTGGGCATGGTGGCGCATGCCTGTAATCCCAGCTACTCAGGAGGCTGAGGCAGGAGAATTGCCTGAACCCAGGAGGCGGAGGTTGCGGTGAGCCAAGATCACACCATTGCACTCCAGCCTGGGCAAACGAGCGAAACTCCGTCTCAAAAAAAAAAAAAAAAAAAGAAAAAGAAAACTACTTTTGGTTTCAGCTCACATGGGCCAATTTCTAACCTGTATTCCAAAAGACATACATTTTTGTCCCAATCTTTTAGGTGGTCTGTGAATGCCTAATCCATATCACTTTTCCATAGAATTTTTCATGTATGATGCTTTTTTCAAATAGTTTATGTATCCTGAAATTAGTAGTAGCATTACACCTTTACATTTCATAATCACACTTTGTTAGTCATTAAAATTTTTCATACTTTTAAAATATATATGCTAAATGTTTTGTATTTGCCAAACATTCTTCACGTATGTCCTTTGAGGCAGGAAACTTACCACCATTCAGTTTCTAAAACCATGTGCAGAAAGCGCAAAGTGCCCTTTTCTCTCCCTCCCCCAACCTGTATTTCCTGAGTAAGCGTCATACTCACCAAGACCTCTTAGACTTGATAAACTCTGAAGAGTAGCATTTCCTTTGTGGAGAAGTGTGATTGTAGTTGGGTTTTTTAAAGGACTGTGAAACATATTTAACCACCAAATACCACTTGGCATAATCTGCCACCCTGAAGAGACTGCATCAGCAAAACCTGTGTTCGTTTCAGAAGTATGCTTTAGATATATTTACATTCACTTATCTAAATATAAATTCTGTAATTTCTAAATGTCACATAATTTTGAGTTACCAGAAAGCTGGTAGTTGGTAGTTGGTAACTGGTCCTATAAAGATAAGAATTGTTTTGTCATTAATTTGATTTTACATGATAAAATAGTTATCAAAAATTTCTTTCCTGCTAACTAAATTTTCCCTTCATAATATTATATTTTCTGGGAAGTCAAATTTGTTATTCATGAAACAAGAGTTAACCTCTTTTCCCAAAAAGCAGAACAGAACTTTCTGACAACTGCTTTGTTCCTGTGAAATGTCGGCATTTCTTACTCTGTGAGGTAATTCAATCTTCAGTCCAACAGGAGACTCTTTGTGCTGTCTTTACTAAATGGAAAGGAATGCTTGTGCTGGCCCCTGCACACGCGTGTGTCAGTCAGTCAGCACAGATGTACGTGGGGGAGGCATCCACACGTGCTCAGAAGCACAGTGTGTGCCATCTTATTACATATCACCAAGGTTTCTTTTTCAGTTCATTTATATTCAGAGTTTTACTTTGGAGTTGATTATTTGGTCTGAGGGGTTGGTCTATAACTCTGCCTCTTAAAGCCGTCAAATTTCTAAATTCTCTTTATCTACCAAGTTTCCTTAATAGTTCACATTCCTTTCTGACATATATGTATACATTTAGGAGCTTTAATGAGTCTAACTGTTTCTTTGGATATTTAAATTATTTACATTTTTTTCCAAATAACTTTTTCTGTCAGTTTATTTAAAATATTTTTTTACCCAAACCAAAAATGGTCAATATAGTCTTTAGTTGTTTAAAGGCTTTATTTTTACTCAGTTTCTACACCCCTTCCTTTTTATATGACTTTAGTTATGTCAAAGAATTTTTAGAAAAAGTTGCTTCTTCTGTTATTTTTAAATACCTTCTTTTTCAGTGATAATTTAAAATTATATATCCTCCTGGATTCTCATGAAAATTATTTTGTCAAGTATGCCACGGCTGTCAGAGGCACAAATACAAGTAGTTATGCTCCATAGACATTATGAGGAATAGACCTGCTAGTTCTGTGATACGGCATTCTTCATTTCAGTAACTGTGTGAGTCACCTAATGGATGCCTCCATTTTTCTAGCCATAAAATTAGAATAATGCAATGTTTATGAAGTTTTGAAGTCCTTGAGCAAGTGATGTGTGTGCGATATTATTTAAAAGCAATAATATGGAATCATAGCTATTTCTTCTCAATTTGTCTATACTTTTAATAAGTTACTGTTTGAGAATCTATTTATGAATCCCACTCTATGTAGTAAATAGACATGTTCCTAAAATATGTTAGTAATAGCTCAGACTTCATATTTGCCAGGCTTTGTTTCAAGCCCTGTTATTCATTTACTCTTCACCACAACTTCATAAGAGAAGTGCTACTGTTAGCCCCATTTGCCAGATGAGAAAACTGAAACCCAGGGTGTGCCCTAGCAAGCGGCAGAACCAGGATTTGCACCCCGTCAGATTTCAGAGCCTTGGAGCTCTTTTAACTCCTCCCTGCCTTCGCTTCAATATTTTTCAGCCCATTCCAGTGTCAGACACGTTTATTGAAAGGTTATATTTTCTAACTGAAGTAGTTAAGAATGAAATGATATCATGTCTGAGATTTGCTTTAAAATATTTAAGTAGGGACAGAAATGAAACAAATTGTTAGACCAGACACTGTGGAGGCCGCATGATAGACACATGGGATCCATTATGCCATTCTCTGCTTTCATGGATTTTTGAAAATTTTTATAACAAAAATGCTTCTTTAAAATAGTTATTCACCACATTAAACTAAAAAGTTCTGTTGGATTTGAGGATGTAATTTCCTTGTTTTAATTTTTCCCCTAATGGTAGTATTTGTTATGTTCTCAAAGTGATATTCAAATATTTGACTGGCCTTTCTTACTCACTTGTTTTAAAAGTTACTGCTGTGCAATAGAGTTCTTACTTTTTTGACAATAAAGAACTATTATTTTCCTGTTTCTGTATTTTACAGTGTACAAAAATTGTTTTGTGAGAGGGCTTTACTTTGCCCAAGTTTGTATGAAATCATTTCACCTAAACATACATTTACTGTTATCTGGCTTGTTTTCATAGGAGCCAAGCAATAAAAGAGTCCGACCTCTGGCTCGTGTCACATCGTTGGCAAATTTAATCTCTCCTGTAAGAAATGGAGCTGTCAGACGCTTTGGTCAAACAATACAGGTAAAAAGAGAGGAGTAAGAGTCATGTAGTCAGGGGACTTTCTATAGAAGCCTGGAATTTGTATTTTTCTTTGAGCTGTGCAAACAGGTTTGCATTACTATACTTAAACATAGTTTTCTTTTTGGAATATGCTAGTGAGGAATATTGTTCCAGAACAGTGTGTCACCTCATATTAACTTGCATCTTATATCAATGCATAGTCTTGGCTAATTTTTATTCCCAAAAAAAAGTAATTTTAGCTGATAAATATGTAAGAATGATAGGTGGAAACGGATAAATTATTGTTTTCTGCATTGAGAAATTCTCGGAACTTTAAAAAAAAGAAAATGAGAATAATTCTGTCTCTTCCAAATCTTATTTTGTCTTTTGTTCACCTGTTTTTTTTTTAAAGTCATTTACCCTTCGTGGTGACCACAGATCCCCAGCCTCTGCCCAGAAGTTATCTAGCAGGTCAACAGTCCCAACCCCCGCCAAGAGAAGGAGCAGCACGCTGTGGTCAGAGATGCTAGACACCAGCATGAAGGAGTCTCTCACCACCAGGGAAATCAAGCGGCAGGAGGTACCTGGCACACAGCACCGAGACTCTATTTATTGGCCTGTACTCTAAAAAGAACCCCGTTTTTTAAATATATGTGTTCCCAAAAGAACAGCAAACTGATGCCTATGATAAAACTAACTTCTTGTGTTTGAGCAACAATTCCTACTACATGATGAACAAAACCTAATGATGGATGGTGGTCAAATTAAACAACTCTAATAGAGTAAAATTACCAAACATATGGCAACTTTTTATTTGGGATTCCATTCTGAATTATAGTTTTCAGACTGAGTTACTTTTTAAAATGCTGTTCAAAACATCAAATAATATAAATATCAGTTGTATATAATTTTCCTTTCTCAAAGGAAGAAATGCCCTCTGATGTTTGCTGGATGTTTTTTAGGCAATATATGAAATGTCTCGAGGTGAACAGGATTTAATTGAGGATCTCAAACTTGCAAGAAAGGTCAGTAAATAACTTGTTATCAGATGCCCTAGTTTTTTAAAATTACATTTCACAAAATCTAAAGGATAGTTTTCTTAACCTTTAGAAGTAGAAAAATAGAAAATATCTACCAGTGAATACATTTTTTAGATGAGGTCTAGACACATCTCCTCAAATATAAGTATTAGTAAGAGTTTATTTGGGGATTAACACATACTTTCTTTGATGTGTAGCAAACAGGATCCATGCTGGCTTTTATATAATTAACTCTGTTTCCAAGTATAGATCCCTCATGTTTCCCTCGCATGATCTCTCCATGACACATTTCTTCCCTCTGACAGGCCTACCATGACCCCATGTTAAAGTTGTCCATCATGTCAGAAGAGGAACTCACACATATATTTGGTGATCTGGACTCCTACATACCTCTGCATGAAGGTTAGATGTGCCACTTAATTTTCATTAAGGAGTAGTAGTGCAAGTAATTTTCAGTCCAAACTTAATGTAGTGCTGACCTGTTTTTTAAATAAACCTGTTACTGGTCTTTCTGCTTTTTTATTACTTCAGATTTGTTGGCAAGAATAGGAGAAGCAACAAAGCCCGATGGAACAGTGGAACAGATTGGTCACATTCTCGTGAACTGGGTTAGTGAGTTGTTGACCCCAGATATGCCATGTTGCAGTTTCTGATGAATATGAGATTGATTTGATCCCATAACTGTATTCTACAAACACATAAGGCATTAAAACTAATTTACAGTGATATAAGAAGTTACAGTCTGTTTAAAAAAAAAATTTCAGTAATGCTGTAGGTTCATTTGTGTTACAAATATGTTCCTGCTTGGATAGAATTCCCACGTTACGTGTGATTATCTGTTGCATTCTTTCACTTAACGTTTAAGTGCGTACCAGACGCTGGGCACTGTTGGAGGAGTTGTCGCTGGGGATTCAGTGACGAAAGGCTCTCTGCCTTTACAGCCTAGTGAGGGCAGTCTTGGGGCTGGTGGCAAATGGAGGACACTCAAGTGTCCTGGGAGCACAGACTGCCAGTATCTGAGGTTGGAGGCAGGTGGAAGTCATGAGTCTTCAGTTGGATTTGGCCAAATTACAAAAATTTGAAGAGCATTTTAATGATTGCTAAAATACTATTCAGTTTCCATTATTATCTACAAGAAAATGACCACAGCTTGTTAAAACTCTCAAGAATAGCCGTACATTCTGTGTGTCACATTCACAGGCCTGTTCATGCACTCGGTTGTAACAGGAACATATCATACCTTTTATTACTCCTCAGTTACCACGCCTGAACGCCTACAGAGGCTACTGTAGTAACCAGCTGGCAGCCAAAGCTCTTCTTGATCAAAAGAAACAGGATCCAAGAGTCCAAGACTTCCTCCAGCGATGTCTTGAGTCTCCCTTCAGCCGAAAACTAGATCTTTGGAGTTTCCTAGATATCCCTCGAAGTCGCCTAGTCAAGTACCCTTTACTGTTAAAAGAAATTCTTAAACACACTCCGCAAGACCACCCTGATGTTCAGCTTCTGGAGGATGCTGTAAGTAGTCCCATAAGTGATTCTTTTGTTTTTCAAGTTTATACATTAGGTTGCTTTAGAAAGATATAAAATGATACTTTGGACTCTTTTGAAGATACTGATTCACATCAGCATAGTGAATTGTTGTTTTACATACCAGTGCATTAGTACACTGTGCACTAAGCGATAAGGAGATGTGTGCTGGAGTTTGCACATTTTATATCTTAAGGGACAGGATTCTCATCTGAACTCACCTTTTTGCCTTTGGACAAATCACCCAGTTTGGTAGGACTGTTTTTTCTTGATCTATAAAGTGAACAGACTGACAGAATTCACTGGTTTCTAGAGTCCCTTCAAGCATGGAAGTTCCTCCATTCCATGTGACATGTGTGCCCTGCAGAAAGGAACAGAATGAGTTAATACACTGAAGTTGCTCTGTCAATTTCTCATTTTCAGGTATTAATAATACAGGGCGTCCTCTCCGATATCAACTTGAAGAAAGGGGAATCCGAGTGCCAGTATTACATCGACAAGCTGGAGTATCTGGATGAGAAGCAGAGGGACCCCAGGATCGAAGCGAGCAAAGTGCTGCTGTGCCACGGGGAGCTGCGGAGCAAGAGCGGACACGTAGGTGCTGCCGCGGCGCGGCCTCCCTCCCACACGTTAGTTATCAGGCAGGTTTGGGAAGGGAAAGTCATGACAGCGTAAAAGAAGGTTGCCGGTTTTAATTTTGTGTTACCAACTTTGATAAAGCCAGCATTTGGGTTCCATGACTAAGAGTAAATAAGATGCCTTAAATGTCTCAGTGGAGAATCAGTAATACTTTATTTTTTAGTTTTAAAGTATAAATCAACTTGCTGGGCCAGGAGTTCCTATTTAAATACAGTATTAGTTCCATACTGTTTAAAGTATCCTTCAAAACATATTTTAAGAGTTTATCTTATGCTTATGGAAGTGGTTTTTAGCACTATGTAACAAATTTCTGAAGCAGATTAAATGAATGCTAATTTATTATAAAATGCTAATTACAAAAGTACCTGCTAAAGCTAAGTACAGCCATGGAATGGTATTTTTGTTTCATCATGCATTTTCTAAGTTGGAGTTTTGTTTAAAAAAATTTGAAATCAGACATCTCTGATTTTTCTTTCATGAGGCCTGATTTTCTACAAAGGCATAAATTTCTGTGGGACAAAATAGCACCATTGCCATTTCTAATCCCTGCTTCGTGTTAGAAAACTGGTACACAACACTAGTGTCTCAAGTCATGTTACTCAGTCAGGTCCTTGTGACACAGCGCTCATGTAGCTGCTGCTTAGTCTGATATTACATACCAGTAAGAAACATGTTATTTCTTCTGAGATTGGAAAAACTTTCCAAATAGAACATAACATGCACGCGTAGCCTTGAAATCACCGCCTTTGTGATTACTAAATGTCACTTAGTAAGAGGGCTCTTAGAAAGTGAATCTGATGAAATTAATCATGTCGTCATTTCAGCAATGTATTTCAGTTACTGAAAAACACGAGTTTAATATTCAGAAAGAGTTTGTTTCCTATTTCTCCAGAAACTTTACATTTTCCTGTTTCAAGACATCTTGGTTCTGACGCGGCCGGTCACACGGAATGAGCGGCACTCTTACCAGGTGTACCGGCAGCCAATCCCAGTCCGGGAGCTGGTCCTAGAAGACCTGCAGGATGGAGATGTGCGGATGGGAGGCTCCTTCCGAGGGGCTTTCGGCAACTCAGAGAAGGGTAAAATACAGGCCTTAAAATCAGTTTAAGATTGTATGACCATTTTGCGTAGAATAAACCTTTTTTTAGACTGATTGCTTTTTTTTCCCCCAGCTAAAAATATCTTCAGAATTCGCTTCCATGACCCCTTTCCCGGCCAGTCTCATACTCTGCAAGCCAATGATGTGTTCCACAAGCAGCAGTGGTTCAACTGTATTCGCGCGGCCATTGCCCCTTTCCAGTCGGCAGGCAGTCCGTCCGAGCCGCAGGGCCTGCCAGAGCTGCATGAAGAGTGTGAGGGGAACCACTCCTCTGCTAGGAAACTCCCAGCCCAGAGGAGGGCATCCACAGTTTCCAGTGTTACTCAGGTAGAAGTTGATGAAAACACTTACAAATGTGGCTCTGGCATGCAGATGGCAGAGGACAGCAAGAGCGTAAAGACACACCAGACACATCCCGGCATCCGGAGAGCAAGGGACAAAGCCCGGTTTGGTAGCAAACGGAAAGAGACTTTGGTGTAGAGAAAGCTCAGTGTGTTAACTGGTGGAAAGACTGTTTATAAATGTACAGTTTTGTTTTCTTATAATGGGAGCATCATAGGGTTACTTTATACCAGTTGTAACATTTTCATTGTTTTTGGTTGGTCTTTTTTTAATGGCAGCTAAAGATATACAAATTACTGTTAAATTGCAGTCTTTTAAAAATATATTTTCTCTAATTATTGAGAACATGCAAGCCTGGTATTTTTAATCAAACAATATTTATGAAATGGGTTTTCTCTTAAAATTCTGGATTCATCATGGCTTTCTAATACCAATTGTAATATTTACAATATTCACCAAAACTTAGAATTTTGCAAATACTGGAATTCTACCAGTGTTTCTTTGATAAGTCTTGCATGCAAAATTTGAAGTTCTAATATTGGCACCCAAAATCTATGTGGAATATATGTTTGGAGTATTTCAAAATTTACCTTGAAACATAACTTCCTTGGAAAACAAACTATAAGCCTGAGTAGGTTTTTATTTTTATCAACTGGAATGCTTTAGTTTTTCACTGTACATTCCTCATTTTACATTCATTTAACCTGCCGATTATTTAATTTTTTTATTGTAAAGTAGTTTTTAGTATTTGCTTTTATTTTTTTTACTTTGATGCCTTTTCAAATTGGCATGTCTTTATTTTTCTTTCTGATTAAAAATGTGTGTGTATGTGTGTGTATGTGTGTATATATATATATTTTAATCACATTAACTTTACCAAGTGAAACCAAGCCATACTGTTTTTGAGCCAATTAAGAAAATTGCCATTTTTAACGTGTAGCATTTCAGGGTAAAGACCCATGAAGTGACTTGGTATGTTCTAGGCGACTGCAGGAAAACCACTTCAAAGATTTTGTTGAAAGTTTTAGTGTTGTCTGAAAAGCAAGAGGGAAGGTGATTGGTAGTGAGTTAAAAGAAAAAGAAAGGAAAAGAGAGTAGTTTTGTCTTCAAGTAAAATGTCTGGTTGTGCCAGACATTTCACAAGTGTGAAAGGAGATAAGGAGAAGCTTACCTTGAGGGCGTGTAGTAAGTTGTAGAAGGCTCGAGGGGATGTGGACTTATTTGCCTTGGTTTGCAATACCTGCAAATAATGAGTTTGAAAAGAAACAATGAAATGTGTTGAAAATTTGACCATATTAGATCAATTTTGGTGGAGTTATTCATAAGATGGAAAAAGACTGGTGAATCTTTTATTACAAAATGTTTCTGTTAAAGTGGGATCATCATCTTTGAAAGGGGGAAGGGAGGAGTAAAGCCCGATTATGATGGCGATCAATTCAAGTCAGTGTTGACTATTCTGTGAAATATATTTGGCCAGTGGAAATATGATAATCAGAAAAGACTGTAAATAGATCCATCCAAGTGATTTTTCTGTACAAATGAATGATACTATTAAAAAAGAAAAAGCACACACATAATCACCCTGAAGGTTTCTTGCCTGGTGGCTATTTTGGGGGCATCTGGCAAAATATGCTGGTGTGGCAAAGGAGATAATGGTAAGCCTCACAAAAGATAGGACATCTTTTAAAAACATGGTATAATCAGACACAGCAATTGTATTGAAGACAACTGAATACCTGTTACTTTCTGTATAGGATAGTAAGGGTAGTAGCAAAGCATCCTGATTAATTTCAGATTTTAATTTAAGTAACTCAGGTTCCTAATTTTGGAAATTCACATTCAAAAGTGTATATTACACTGTTGATTGTGACCTGCAACACCAGAAAGCAAGATTTCTAATCATTTCTAGAGGTGTTTTATAGAACAGTTATTCCAGAGTTACCCTGATCAGCTTCTGAAGTTTAAGAAGCAAGTAGTAGTTCAAGTGTTGTTAATGGGATGATGTTTTATTTAAAACTGGATCTTCCTTTGGTTCCCTCAAGGGAAAAAATAAGACCCAGAATCTGTGTCAATATATCAAATGAGTGTTCCTTAGAAATAGCGCCTGTGTTTGAGAGAGTCCATGATCTAGCCCTTTCGTTCTCAAACTTCTTTGGGCATCACAATCACCAGAGGTGCTTGAAAAAAAGTAACTGGGCCTCACCCCCTAATGTACGCCCTGCAACCACACAGGCACCATTTTATTGAATCCAGATTGTGGGACATTGGGGGAGAGGACTGATGGTTTATATTTGCAAGCATCCCTCCTAGCAATTCTGGTGCTTTGAATTCCTTGGATCAGCACGGAGGAGTCACTCATCGAGCCAGCCCCCTTTAGGTAACATATACCCACTATATTTCTAGTTTGCCTTAAGCTGTTCAGAGTCAGAACTGAAGAGAATCTAGTTTCCCTGCCTTTTTACCTTCTAGTGGGTGTGCCTACATATTTTCAGCAAAGAATAGTCTCTGCCCTGAAAGACTTCTTAAACTTCGTGGTCCATCTCAGGATGTGTGCACACACAGTGGTAAGGGAAACCAGGCCATCTGATTAGCCATCAGTGGGTCACAAGTAAATCACCCTGGGATCTATCAGGACACAACTGACTCATCATATGTGTTCAGCTACTTTTGTGGTAGCTGGGTCTACTTTGTGTCTAATGCTTTTCTCAGTGTGCAGACAGCACAATATTTCAAATATATGGCTATAATGCTAGTAATTTTACAACCATCAGAAAATGTCTAAAGCCCCCATCTGTGAATCTCGATGACAGGCAGAAAGACCAAAGTGACAGTGTTACAGTGTGTCTTCCTCATATTCCTCAGCTGAAACTCCTGCCTATCCCTAGAGATGAAACTGGCTAAGGAGTACATATTTAGGAGTCCTAGGGGTTCAAAGTAGATGGTATCTCAGCCTTCAAACAGGCTTTTTTTTTCTGAGACAGAGTTTTGCTCTTGTTTCCCAGACTGGAGTGCAGTGGCACAATCTCGGCTCACTGCAGCCTCTGCCTCCTGGGTTCAAGTGATTCTTCTGCCTCAGCCTCCCAAATATCCGAGATCACAGGCACACATCACCACACCCAGATAATTTTGTATTTTTAGTAGAGACAGGGTTTCACCAAGTTGGCCAGGCTGGTCTTGAACTCCTGATCTTAGGTGATCCAGCCACCTTGGCCTCCCAGAATGCTGGGGTTACAGGTGTGAGCCACCACGCCCAGGCGAAATGGGCTTTTTTAAATTGGCATGAGAGAACACCAATTAAAGAGTAATAACCCTTTGTCCGTGGACTCTAACTCCAGTGAGAGGAATGCCCTCACAAATAAATCTCCCTACATCTAGAGAAATTTTTTTTCTGCGCTCAGCAATCCCCAGAACCAACTGCAAGACCGAAGACTCCCGGATGGACAGTTACTCAAGTCCAATGGTACTTACACTTAGACCTTGTGTATTTGAGATTCTAATAAAAGCTCTGGATCCTCTCCCAGGAAAATGTGTGTACATCCACATCCTCATGACTTCAGAGCTCCAGGGATATTCCCCAGACTTCCCTGTGGACTCCAAGTTGAGATCCTCTCATCTGTCTCGACCAGGACTCCAGGAAACCTGCTGGGGAGCACAGATTCTCTTTGTTCCTATGGGTTCTCCATGCACTGGTATCACACTTGTTGTGTAAAGAAGAGTCAAAGACATTCATCTTTCACACTTCTCACTAGTCTGCTAAGTCACACTTGTGACACATTGGAGCATGCTGAGTATGTTTCTTTGGGATAACATAAAAATATCAAGTATGCTTTTGTAAACTACTTCCCATTTCATACAACATAGTTCTAGGGTAATATACCCCTTCTAAGACCTGTTCACTCAAGAAATGTGCCTGTTTTCTCAGAAGATGGGCTGCCCCTGGGATGGGTGAAAGCGGAAGCCTGGAGTGACACCGTACTGTACCGAGATGCACAGAGGTCTCATGACAAGTGGGGCATTAATTTAAAAGTGCTTGAGACAATTAGAGCTCATTAGGGTAATAACTACCATGGATTGAAACATGAAATACGTTTAAGCCCATAGCTACGTAATGATTCTTTACAAAATAAAAATTTTGATTTCCTTTGGAGTATCTCAGGGAACCAATGTCGGGCTTTGAAAACTGGTAAATAAAGGAAAAGAATCAGCCACGTATCCTACCATCTACAGACCATTCCTCGGGACAGCCAGACAGCTAACAAAGGGGAGACTGCATAGCAGTAGGCCAGCTAATAAATGAATGGGTAGAGTGTCACATCTCATAACCCTGACACATTGAAGGGTCATCAGTAAGGGCACAACACATGCCACTGCCTCCCAAGGGACCTGTATCCCAGCTAAGTCCTGCCAGGGTTACACCTGGATCTGATCTCCAGGTAACTAGCACAAGTAGAGCTTCTTTAGTGAAATAGAAACTGGAAAAAAGAGATGGAGGGGCATCTATGATTTAAGAGACAATTGCAATGCATGGCCCTCATTTAGAGCTAAATCATTTTAAGTAAGAAAATATCCAGCACTGAGTATATGTTTAAAGTCAAGTAATTGCTGTTAGATTTTTATGTTTAACAATGGCACTGTGATTAGAGTCATAGAGGCATTACTGAAATGTTTATGGATAAAATTGAATGACATTTAGGATTTTCTTTGACATTATGAGGCAGGAGAATGGTTGGGACAAAAATGAAACAAGATTGGCCATAAGTTGGGAATCGCTAAAGCTGGATCAGAGATACCCGGAATTCATTACCCTTTACACACACTTGCGTGTATATTTGAAATTCTTTACTTCAAAAGCAAAAGTTAAAAAGAGAAACTGAATGTGGTGGCCCACATCTGCAGCCCCGGCTCCTCAGGAGACTGAGGTGGGAGGATGGCTTGAGCCCAGGAGTTTGACTGCAGCGAGCCGTGCCCCTGGCTGTGAGTAGCCACTACAGTAAGCCTGGGCAGCATGGCAAGAACCCACCGCTTTAAAAAACGAACAGGAAAGGGATCTATAGCGTTTCCAGCTCCTCCACCTCTTAACTCCCCCAAAACTCTCAGCCTTTGCTTTTCAAAATACTCATTTGCTATCTACCATCTCACAGAAGCTCAGACCTTTGGCCTGCATTCCACACTTGGTGTCCTCTCCATTACAACTTGGCAGTCGGATTAGGCTAATCTGGACTCTGGCTTAATTAATGCAGTCCCTCTCCTTCCTCTCCTCTCCTCCCTGTCTCTCTCTCTACCATGATTTGTTTCCTTTGCTGACACCTTTTTCTCTGCCACACAAACGTGGCTGCCACACTCCGTGTGAGCTGAGGCAACAAAAAGATACCGAGGAAGCTCCTCAGCCCCTAAGGATGCAATCCACCCAGCCTGGCCCTGAGAGTTTCACCAAGGGCCAGTGTGCTAGCTGCATTACTGTCTTCTACGAAAGGAGATAGTGTTACAATACCTGGAAGTGTTCGCTGTTGAGTAGACCAGAAAGTACGGCAAACTTAGCTGGATTCAGAGAAATCTGATCATCTCCCTTAAAATCCAGACTTCAAAACAGCTGCTGCTGGGTGTGGGTGGATGGGCTTTTGTTTTCCTTTTTCACTGGGCAGGACAAGCAGGGACAGACCTATGAAGTTAGACCTGTAATCGTATAGGGATCAGTCAGTCTGATCCCCTTTGCCAACTGAGGAACCTGAAATCTACAAAGATCAAGTGAATTGCCCAAGATCAGGCAGCTAGCTTGTGGCAAAGCTGAGATCAATGCGTCTGAGTGCCCCTGTGTTTGTTCTTCCCTCCTCCGCCCTGTCCCACCAGGCACCAGCTTTTCCTCTCCCACCCAGGCTGCCCTCCCTCCAGCCTGAGATATGTCCTTCCCCACTCTACCCTACCCCAAACCCCCAAGCCATGCTCCAAAGCTCAGCTCAGAGAGCCCCTCTCCCAGGGGGAAATCAGCTCTTCAGCACATGTGCTCCCGACCCCAGATTCTCCCCCAAGTACCACTATCCAGGGTCGGCCTCCTAAACCCGCAGCCCCCACTCCATCATCAGCTCACATGACTGCACTCCTGCCCAGACGTCCCTGCTCCTTTCGCACGCCGACTCCCCAGCTTCCTCTAGGCCACCCCATCCCCACCTTCCTCTAAGCCACCCCCAACCCCAGCTCCCAGCTCCAGCAGCCTGCAGCTTCCAGGGGTAATTCGTGAGGTTCAACCTCGCCAGCACCTGGAACTCCTTCTCCTCCACTCTCAGAGGCCAGCGCACTCTCCCCATGTCCCTTGGCCCTCTGCTTTTCCAGACCTCTAAAAGTTGGAAAGCCATTGCTTGGTCCGCAGACATCTTGTTTTATGCACTGGGGAATCAGGTCCGTCCTATGGCTTTAACATGACCAAGACCTGACAGCTTCCAAATGTCCATCTCCAGTTCTGACCACTCCTCTGAGCTGCTAACACTACCCAGAGCCTACCTGACATGTCCTCTTGCAAGTTTAACGTGCTTCATGCTTAGCAGGACCTGAGAGGACTCACTTTTCCCTCCTGAATCCTTCCACCCCCAGTCTCCCTGTCTTAGTAAATGGCACCACCCTCTACCAATTCTTGATTCCACTGCTTTACTCAGGCTCCCTGACCACTCGCGCCACCGACGGGCTGCGTCACCTCCACGGTGCATTCGGAGCCTACCACTTCCCAGCACCTTCTTTGTTCCAAACACCGTTACCTGCAGAAAGCTCTGACCTGAGCAGCAACAGCCGTTAACTGGTCCCCAGACTCTTACCAGTCTCCAATCCATCCTCCATGTGGAAGCCAAATGATCTTTCTAAAGCAAAAATTAGATAATGATAAAATATCAATTTAGTAAAATATGAGAGCTGTAACTTTTTTTTCTGATGCTAAAAATTATACATTTTCATCATGGAAACTTTAGAAAATTCAGGAAAGCATAAAAAAGAAATTACCTCAAGAGAATGAGAACACAAGCCATAGACTAAGAAACTATTTGCAAAAGACATACCTGACAAAGGGCTGTTATCCAAAATATGCAAATAACTCTTAAAACTCAACAATAAGAAAATGATCCAGGCTGGGCACGGTGGTTCACGCCTGTAATCCCAACACTTTGGGAGGCCAAAGCAGGTGGATCACCTGAGGTGAGGAGTTCAACACCAGCCTCCCCACGTGTTGAAACCTCATCTCTACTAAAAATACAATAATTAGCTGTGCATGGTGTCAGGCACCTGTAATCCCAGCTACTCGGGAGGATGAGGCAGGAAAATTACTTGAGCCTGGGAGGTGGAGGTGGCAGTGAGCTAAGATTGCACCACTGCAGTCCAGCCTGGGTAACTGAGTGGGATTCCATCAAGAAAGAAAGAAAAAAAGAGAGAGAGAGAGAAAAGAAAAGAAAAGAAAAAAAAGAAAAGAAAAGAAAAGAAAAGAAGAAAGAAAGAAAGAAAAGAAAGAAAGGAAAGAAAGAAAGAAAGAAAGAAAGAAAGAAAGAAAGAAAGAAAGAAAAGAAAGAAAGAAAGAAAGAAAGAAAGAAAGAAAGAAAGAAAGGAGGGAGGGAGGGAGGGAGGGAGGGAGGGAGGGAGGGAAGGAAGGAAGGAAGGAAGGAAGGAAGGAAGGAAGGGAGGGAGGGAAGAAAGAAAGAGAAAAAAAGAAAATGACCCAATTAAAAAATGAGCAAAAGACTTGAACAGACACGTCACTAAAGAAGATATATAGGCTCGGTGCAGTGGCTCACGCCTGTAATCCCAATACTTTGGGAGGCCAAGGCAGGTGGATCACTTGAGGCCAGGAATTTGAGACCAGCCTGGCCAACATGGTGAAACCCCATCTTTTCTAAAAATATAACAATTAGCCAAGCATGGTGGCACAGTCCTATAATCCCAGCTACTTGGGAGACCGAGACACAAGAATTGCTCCAACCCAGGAGGCGGAGGCTGCAGTGAGCTGAGATTGCACTGCTGCACTCTAGCCTGGGTGACAAAGCAAGACTCTGTCTTAAAACAAATGAAGATACACAGGGGGCAAATAAGCAAATGAAAAGATGTTCTACATCATATGTCATTAGGGAATTACAAATTAAAACGACAGTGGGATAGCACTACACACCAATTAGAATGTCAAGTTCCAAAACATTGACGACATCAAATGCTGGCAAGGATGTGGGGCAACAGGAGCTCTTGTTCACTGCTGGTAGGAATACAAAATGGAAGTCAGCTTGGCAGCTTCTTTAAAAAACTAAACATGCTCTTACCCTACAATCCAGCAATCTTGCTCCTTGGTATTTATCCAAATTAGTTGAAAACTTACATCCACACAAAACTTGGAAGGAAACAAGATGTTATTCAGTAGGTGCTGTGTGTGGTCTGAATGTGTCCATGAAAATGTATATGTTAAAACTTAATGGTCAACATCGTAATAGTAAGAGGCAGGGCCTTTAGATGGTGATTATGTGGTGAAGGCAGAGCCCTCATGGGTGGAATTAGGGCCCTTATAGAAGGGCTGGAGAGAGTGAGTAGGGTCTTTCCCTTCCATTTCTTCTGCCATGTGAGGACAAAATGTCCATCTCCTCCAGAGGATGTGGCAATAAGGCAGCATCTTGGAAGGAAAGAGAGCAGCCCTCCCCAGACACCAAATCTGCCAATAACTTGATTTTGGACTTTCCTGCCTCCAGAACTATAAGACATAAATTTTTTTCTTTATAAATTACTCAGTATCCAATGTTTTGTTACAGCAGCACAAACAGACTCAGACAGTCGTGAATGGATGAATGAACTGTGGGTCATCCAGATAATGGAACAGGATTCAGCACTGAAAAGAAACCAGCTATCAAGCTGTGCAAAGACATGGAAGAACACTGAATGCATATTACTAAGTGAAAGGAGCCCAGCTGGCTCTCTGGGCTCAGACCTAGTTTACGGCGACATGTACCAAGAACAGAGAGCCAAATCGTGAGCAAACTCCCATTCCCAATTGCTACAAAGAGAACAAAATGCCTAGGACTACAACTAACAAGGGATGTGAAGGATCTCTTCAAGGAGGACTACAAACTACTGCTCAAGGAAATACGAGAGGACACAAACAGATGGAAAAACATTCCATGCTCATCGTTAGAAAGAATCAATAGTGTGAAAATGGCCATACTGCCCAAAGTAATTTATAGATTCAATGCTATCCCCATCAAGCTACCATTGACCTTCTTCACAGAACTGGAAAAAACCACCTTAAACTTCATATGGAACCAAAAAAGAGCCCACATAGCCAAGTCAATCCTAAGCAAAAAGAACAAAGCTGGAGGCATCACGCTACCCGACTTCAACTTCAAACTATACTACAAGGCTACAGTAATCAAAACAGCATGGTACTGGTACCAAAACAGAGATATAAACCAATGGAACAGAACAGAGGCCTTGGAAATAATACCACACACCTACAACTATCTGATCTTTAACAAACCTGACAAAAACAAGCAATGGGGAAAGGATTCCCTGTTTAATAAATGGTGTTGGGAAAACTGACTAGCCATGTGCAGAAAGCAAAAACTGGACCCCTTCCTTACACCTTATACAAAAATTAACTCCAGATGGATTAAAGATTTAAAGGTAAGACCTAACAGCATAAAAATCCTAGAAGAAAACCTAGGCAATATCATTCAGGACATAGGCATGGGCAAGGACTTCATGACTAAAACACCAAAAGCAATAGCAACAAAGGCCAAAATAGACAAATGGAATCTAATTAAACTTAAGAGCTTGTGCACAGCAAAAGAAACTATCATTAGAGTGAATTGACAACCAACAGAAAGGGAAAAAATTTTTGCAATCTACCCATCTGACAAAGGATTCTTTGTATCTAGAATCTACAAAGAACTAAAACAAATACATAAGAAAAAAAAAACAACTCCATCAAAAAGTGGACCAAGGATATGAACAGACACTTTTCAAAAGAAGACATTTATGTGGCCAACAAACATATGAAAAAATGCTCATTATTACTGGTCACTAGAGAAATGCAAATCAAAACCACACTGAGATAACATCTCATGCCAGTTAGAATGGCAATCATTAAAAAATCTAGAGATAACAGATGTTGGAGAGGATGTGGAGAAATAGGAACACTTTTACACTGTTGGTGGGAGTGTAAATTAGTTCAACCATTGTGGAGGACAGTGTGGTGATTCCTCACTGTCTAGAAATAGATCTAGAAATAGAAATACCATTTGACCCAGCAATCCCATTACTGGGTATATACTCAAAGGATTGTAAATTGTTCTATCATAAAGACACATGCACACGTATGTTCATTGTAGTGCTGTTTATGATAGCAAAGACCTGGAAGCAACCCAAATGCCCATCAGTGATAGACTAGACAAAGAAAATGTGGCACATATACACCATGGAATACTCTGCAGCCATAAAAAAGGATGAGTTCATGTCCTTTGCAGGGACATGGATGAATGTGAAAACTATCATTCTCAGCAAAGTGACACAAGAACAGAAAACCAGACACTGGATGTTCTCATTCATAGGTGGGTGTTGAACAAGGAGAATACATGGACACAGGGAGGGGAGCATCACACACTGGAATCTGTTGGTAGGTGGGGGGCGGGCAGGAGAGGGATAGCAAGGGGTAGGGAGATTGAGGAGGGATAACATTAGGAGAAACACCTAATGTAGGTGACAGGGGCATGCAGGCAGCAAACCACCATGGCATGTATATGCCTATGTAACAATCCTGCAAGATCTGCACATGTACCCCAGAACTTAAAGTAAAAAAAAAAAAAAATGCCCATCTGAAAAGCCCACTTCCTATAAGACTCCAACTATGGGGACAGCGCAAAGATCGGTGTTCGTCAGGGGCTGGGGGAAGAACGGGATGAGCAGGCAGAGCACAGAGGGTTTTCAAGGCAGTGAAACAATTCAGTCTGATCGGTACGCGGCTATAATGTGCACCATTATACACTGGATCTGTCATTACACGTCTGTCCAAACCCGCAGGACGTACAACACCAACAACAAGCCTTCAGGTAAACTGTGGACTCTGGGTGACAATGATGTGTCCACGTGGGTTAATCAATCGTAACAAACACTCCATGTAGTGGGGCTGTTGATGGCAGAGGGGGCTGTGCAGGGAAGGGGAAAAATGAGAACTCTGTACTTACTACTCAATTTCACTGTGAACATAAAACTTCTCTAAAACGTAAAGTCGATTTTAAAAAAAGAAGGAAATTATCTAGACCGAGAAAAATAGATGGCATCAGTATACCTCCTTCAAGTCGTATCTATAGAGACCAAAACTAGGATTCTTTACAAGTTCTACAAACGCTGAATGTAAATGCTTAGCAAAGCGGCCCCGGCTGTTTCATCTGGAGGTCTGGGCTGCAACGGCTCACTCTGAAACAACTACTTAGGAAAATGCTACATCCAGAGGCTCAGGAGCCTCAGGGCCCGACCCCAGGCCACCCTAGCCTGTGCAGGTGAACCTTCGCTGGGGCCGGCGGGGAGCGGGGTTGCAAAAGAGCCAGGCAAAAGGCAAGGATGGGTGTCTTCCCACATCACAACCTCAGCAGCGAAACCCTGATCTCGGCAAGGAGGGAGCTACGCCCTCTCTACCTCCTCCAGGCAAGTCCGTAGGTATCCCTGGGCTCTGCTCCAGGTGACCTGGGGTTGACCAACCTAGGGACAGTTTCCCTTGTCTTTGTATCTCCTCTTCCGGCCTCATGGCAGAGAGGAAGCAGGCCGCCTGCTGCAGTCAGAGACACAGCCCTCTCCTCTCTCCATCTGTATGGAGCCGCCCAGAGCCGCAGCGCGGCCTCCTCCCCAGCAGGGCTGCAGCCTTTGGCTGGTGCGTTTCTCTCCCCTGCAGGCCCCGCGCTCTCCGCTGTGTTGAACTTGACTCACAGGCCTCCCTCCACGCCTGCAAACTGCTGCAGGGCTAGAGAAGCGTCTGCTGCCTGACATCACTCACCTTTGCCAACTGCAGTCCCAGGCCTCACCATCCCCACCCCTTGGGCAGACTCTTAGGCAGGTTCTCTTTGTTTTGGGCGATTTCCAGGTGTGAGCTCAGCCCTCTGCATCCTACTCAAAGGTGGGGGAAGGGAAGGGAAGGGAAGCAGCCTGGAGGGACAGTGAGGAGGGCAGGAGGAGGCAGGAAGGGCCAAGGGTCTCCCAGGGCAACTCTGACAAAGGGGGACGAGGCATCAGGCAGCCTGCAGGCCTCTCCTATTTCCCATCCCGTCTCAAAAGTTCATGCATGCCTCTCTGTGCACGGAGCAAGATGGGTAGGATCAGCAGAACGTCTCTGCCCGCTAGGAATTTATAATCCGAGACAGGCAGCTCTGGAGCAGACAGACCATAGGGAGAGGCTCCGGCAGCTCACGCGCCGTGTGTACAAATGAATAGATACTGTGTTATTTTCCATCCCATCAAATGCGCATGGATATGCATTTTATGGGGTGACAGATGGAGCGAAAGCTCAGAGCAGCCCTGAAACTTTCCAGCCCAGGCAGGCCTGTAAGTCCCGCGGGTCCTTTGCAGCCTCCCGCTGATCCCGGTGGGGAGTAGCTCTTCCAAAACAAAGGAAAATGACACATGGCCCTATAAATACACGTGCAGCACACCCTAGCCGACAGCAAGTGGGGAGGGGCCAACAGCCACCAGGCTATGTTCGTCTCCAGCGAAGGAAGGAGCATGAGACAATCTTTTCCATGATGGAAACTATTTCTTTCACTCCGGTGGCCCAGCGTTACACCCAGGTCCTGCAGAGCTGAATGGCTCCAGAACTTTCTATGGGCTTCTTGGTTACAGTAACAAGTTAACCATTGACTTAACAAGATTTTTTCAAAGCAGGAGACATTGTTGTTTTGGAAGGTTCTGGAATCCGGGCATACTGGATAAACGACACCCTAACTCTGGCAGCGCCCAGCACCCTGGCTGAGTCTTGTGACCTGTGGTCAGAAGACCTCACTGTGGTCTCCCAGCCTGAAAGGCTATGCCTCCCTGTCCCTCACGTCCTCTGCCGGGGTCCCCTGCACCCATCCACAGGCTGCGGAGCCTTCCTTCTTCCCTGAGACCCTGGGGAGCCCATTCTTTACTCACCGGGTCCCACCCCATGCTTTAGTCTTGGTTCCTGGCCTCCAACATCAAACACTTCCCAGGCTGGGCATTGCCCTCTCTACAAGTCTACAGGTCTGTGTGTCCCCCTAAACTACCACTTTGTGTGACACAGAATGAGTGCAAACCTGTTTGCTGAGTGAGCTGTAAAGACGGACTTATTTGAGCTCTGCATCAGCCAGAGTCCATGGCTCAGCGAACAAGCTGCTCAGAGACCCAGAGCCTCTCAGACCCAGCCTTCTAGAAGCCAGCCTTCCAGGAGGCCTCAGGGGGCCTCACCTCCAGGATTCACACCCTTCCCACAAGGTATCAGGGCCCGAACCTTAGAGCAAGGTCAACAGAATAAGATGGAAGTGACAGAGTGTGACTTCGGAGGCTACGCCATAAGAGACCTTCTGCCTCTGCTTCCCCTGTCCAGGGCCTCCTGATCTGGAGGAAGCCGGCATTCATAAGGACACTCAAGCTGCCCTGCAGAGAGGTCCGAGGCAGGAGAAACTGAGGCCCCCCCGCAGACAGCCAGCACCCACTCAGGAGGGAGTCCTGGTGGAGCCTTCGGGTGATGCAGCCCCACCCGCTGCTCACTGGCTGCAGCCTCGCTGGGGATGCTGAGACAGCATCCAGCTGAGCAGCCCTCAGAGAAGTGGGGGAAATGCCTGTTTATTGTGCTCTGAAGCCTCGCTCTTCATGTAACCTGTTGTGCAGTGTGGGTGAGGGCCCCCAGTCCTGAAGGCTGGCTGGGCTGTCACTATGACACGTCAGAGCTGTCGGATTTGGCCCAAACCAGAGGGAATAAAGCAGCAGCAAATCTCAAGAAGAGGCGCCAAGGCCTCATCCCTCAAGGCCCGAAAGAGAGGCGCAGGCCAAGCAGGCCACAGAAACACTCCTCAGGCGCTGCTTGCGGTCTGAGGCCTGAGGCCAGCTGCCCTCTGTCCCCGGATCCCAGGGGACACCAGCAAATAAGCTGACCTTGAATGTCCCGTCTTACTCAACGTCAGCTTATTTCACGGCAGCGGAAACAGACCCGGGGGGAATCCGTGCATCTCCGGCAGCAGCTCCTGGGCGGCTGCGGACGTGGGCACAGGCACAGCCCCTCCCTCCTGCTCAATGTGGACCACGCTGCTGCCCGGCCACACAATGGACAGTGTGGGGCCCAGTCACTTTTCCTTGCTCCCTTCCACTCCCTCCCTCCTCCTTCCTCTGTCTCCTCTTCCTTCCCCCTCGTCTCACTCATACCAGAATGCTTCTGATCATCCTAATCCCCACGCGTAGCAACAGTGTAGGCTTTGCCGGAAACACGAGCATCATGGTTCAAAAGAAACACCGTGGGAGCCACTGCTGACACAGCCCCTGTCGCACCCAGCCCGCCCCTGCAGGAAAAGCACCGTAAGCGGAGGCCGGCAGCCCAGTCTGTCCCTTCCTCCCAGCCCGGCTCGGTCCTGCACGGAGGGGCCTCTCGTGTGCGCTGGCCTCAACTCAGAAGCAAACACGGGAAGGGCATTCCAGCCCCCTCCCCGCCCCCGCCAGGAACACATTGTAAAAGTGGGGCCGGTGCTCCAGCAGGCCTTGGCCTTGGCCTCGGGGGTGTGGAAGGGCTGGAGGGGCCCCTGCGGCCTCCACAGTGAGGACCGGGAGAGGCCTGGAGTCCAGGTCTCAGAAGAGGACTTTCCAGGCACTTAAAACACGACCCACTATTTGATTTCATGCTCATGAGGACTCAAGGTGTGAGGCTTCAGGAGTGTGCTCAAGGCTGCCCGGGGGCAGCAGAGCCAGGAGCTGCCCACAGCTCCGCCTGGTCCCACACGCAGTCCCATGCTGAGCGGTCCAGGTGCTCAGGCTGATGGTGTGGGAGGCGGCCTGGCCCACGCCCATGAGGGAGGAGAGGAGGAGAAGAAAGAGGCTTAGGGTGGAGTCACTGCTGTGCCCTGCCATGCCACCAAGGCCCAGAGTCCCAGGACTGATCAGGACACGGGGGCCAGAGGCAGGGCTCTCGGCCCAGGCAGCAGGCAGCCAGGGGCCTGGGGGACAGCCCAGGCCTAGCGCCCCCAGCCCATTCTGCTACCGATCCACTTTGCTTCAGATCCCAGTTCAGCATGCGGGGCAGCCACGGGGCCGTGGGCAGGTAGGAAGGGTCCCCTTCACGGAGGCCCTCCTGGGCTCTCTCTGGTTGCTGGTCTGCAAGGCCCCAGGTCACCAGCCTCCAGGGAGAAACTCCTCTGGGTTAGCTGTGTGTTTGCTGTAGAAGGGAGAAGCAAGCTCCCTGGAAGTGACAGCAGCAGCATCTCTGGCCCTTCCAGGACCCTGCTCGGTGCGGCCCTGCTTGGAAGGCCCAGAGCTGCGTCAGAGGCTGCAGTGACAAAGCCCAAGAAGACAATTCCAGAAACTAGAGCCCCCATCTGCAGGGGCCCCCGATGACAGCCACTGCCTGCCAGGACATCCTCCTCTGCCTGTGCCTAAGGCGGCTGGGAGCCACCGCCTGTGTTAGTGGACGGCGCTGAGTGGGTCCCACCAAGCCTGTGCCAGGGAGGACCCATGAATGAATGTTTGGTGCAAACTTCGGTGACACAGTGGCTGGAGGAAGCCTGTGACCATCACACACATTTTTCCCAGTTTTAATTCCACGCATTTCCCATGATGCTGCACTGCTTCCATTTACTAACTTTCTTCTTTTTGTTTTGAGACAGAGCCTCACTTTGTCACCCAGGCTGGAGTCTAGTGGTACTATCACTGCTCACTGCACCCTCCACATCCGGACTCAAGCGATTCTCCTGCCTCAGCCTCCAGAGCAGCTAAGACTACAGGTGTGCACCATGATGCCCAGCTAATTTTTTTATTTTTAGTAGAGGCAGGTTTCGCCATGTTGGCCAGGATGGTCTCCAACTCCTGACCTCATGATCTGCCTGCTTCGGCCTCCCCAAGTGCTGGGATTACAGGTGTGAGCCACCGCGCCCGGCCTTGCTAACTTTATTTTCATAAACAGAAATAAGCTCCTGTTGTTTCTGCATCACAAGAAAACGGCCAGAGAGATGATTTTCCCGAGTTTCAGGGTTGCGCTGGAATGATCTGACCTGAACTCACCGTTGGGGTGTGTTTGAAATCACTACAGGAAGCTTGGAGGTGTTAGCAGACATGTCAGAGAGATGGGCCGTGACCTCCGCCACTGAGCACCCCAGTCCCTTGCCGAGGGCCTGGGACGGGGACATGAGGTTTATATGTCAAGGTGCCGTGGACAGAGATAGCAAATGGGGGCTTCCAATATCAGCCCCCAGTCAGAAGCTGCAGCCCCAGTGCTCGGCTCAGAGTGGCTGTGATCCAGCTCCGACTCCCACGGGGCAAAGCCGTGGATTAACTGACTTCAGCGTGCTGAGCAGTTCTCCCAGGAAAGGCCGGAGGCTGCCCATCTTAAGTCCGTGTTCCCGATCTGAATTTAAGAATACGTGGAGACTAACCCGTGCCCACTTCTTTCCAGATCCTTCTCATATGACCCGATTTTTAAAGTGTTTCAGGGCTGAAATGTTTGAAGTGCATGCAAACGGTAAATAGCATAACCAAAAGGAAAGGAATCTAGATGGATTTAAGACAAGTTTCTCAGCTGCTCAGCTGACACCATGAGAGCAGGGACTGGCCGCTGGGGCTGAACTATTTCAGCCGAGACCCCCTCTCCCTGCACACTGGCGTGCCGGGCTGCCTGCGGGCTCTTGGGCTGACCCCTCTCCCATGTCCATACACCACATAGCCCCCTCACCCACATGCCCCCACCTCCTTGACAAGGAGACACAATGTCCTTAGATGTGTTCATTTACTCAGCTAAGTGCAGGCCTGGGAAACTGTCCAGTGAGCGAGTCCATCATCCAAGGACCCTCAGTCTCTAAGGATCTTCACTGCCCCCTCATCACCTGTCCTTTGGACCCCGCCAGGGAGCTCATGCACCTCACCGAGGTCTCAGGTCCAAGTTCCAGCCTGTGAGGCTCTATGATCTTTTGCGGGTGTCAGCTGGTGGTCTCCAGGGGACCCCTAAACTCAGCCACCTACTGCCCTGGGTAGGACCCCCACCACCCCGCCCTGGGGCCAGTCCCTGCTCCTGCTGCGGTCTCTGCAGAGAAGGCTCCACCAGAGCCAGAGTCACCTCCCAGACGCTGAGTGCAGGAAGCATAACCAGGCGTAACCATCTTATGATGCGGAAAGGACTGGCCTCGGGAAAATCGCTCACCCTCCTGCACTCCCCACATGGGATTTCTATCTAGAGAAGTTTCTAGGGCATTTTAAAGGGGCTTCCAGAAGTTATAAGGCCCTTCTTATAACAAACCATCTGACAGAGCCCATGTGGGTTTGTCAGATGACCTTCTTAGGCATCTACCGGAATTCCTCCTGGACTTGTTTAAGTTGATCTCAGTTCTGCAGCTCTCCTGGACCGCAAGGCCACTGAGCGCCCCTCTTCTTTCCTTACCTTGCAGCAGATGGCACCTACCTCTCCGAGTGCCCCCGCTCCTCCGCCTCCCTTTGAGCATGCTGAAAATCTGTGTGGGTCATGGACAAAATAATGCCTCCCCATGCTTTTCTTGATAAGCAAAAGCAGAATTTTGAGGCCTCAAGGAATTTTTGAAAACCTCTAGCAAAATGAATCAGAAGATTTGGAAGCCGAATCTCCACAAAGTCCCTTTTGTGGCTGGGGCCAGCGTTTTGCCCCTGGCATGGGTTGGGGGCTGTCCCTTGGGCTTGATCAAAGGGCGGGAGGTGAGCGGGGCTGTGTCCTCCCCCAGGGGAGCCTCCTCACCGGGAGGTGTTGAGGAGCCGGGGCAGGGGCTGCCTGGCCTGCGGGACCAGGGCTGGGCAGCCGAGGGCCTCTCCCCTTCTACCTGCATCTGTCTCCATGGCCTCGGCTCCCCTGGAGCTGGGCGAGAGCCACCCGTGAGCATCCGGGTGGGTTAAGGTTCCTTTCTGTACCCTCGTGATTCTCGTCTCAGGCCGCGTCTCTGTCTCTCTCCTCCAATCCCCTCACCTCCTGGCTCCACCACGTCCTTCTCTCCTGGAGGCTCTGGCTGAGCCCACCCTCCGTGGCCTGGCTGCTTCCTCTGGAACACGAGAGGCCAGGATGACGTCTCATTTCCACAGGTCCACCCATCTGTGCGCCTCCGTCACGGGTTTGCTCTTTTTTATTCATGATCTACTCAGTATTTTCAAACCTACAGCCTCTGTCTGTAGTGAAGTTCATTTAAAGAACACTTCATGTGATTATTCTAAATGGAAATCTGCCTTTGCTTTAAGTTGAAGGAAATGATAATAAGTATACACTGAAAACAAAATCATGTCAGTAGGCTCTGCCTGGGCATCCCTGGCTCTGAGCGGGGTCTGCTGCCTCCTCCTCTGTTTGCATTGCAAGCCTAAGATCCCTCAGTTACCATCACTGGCACACAGCAGAAGCTCTGGCCAACACTTGGAGGTCTCTGTGTCCATTTCAAGGCGACTATTTTCACTATTCTTCTGTCTCTTTCTCCCCTCTCCTTCCCAGATGCCTTAAGCTACTTCCCCGAGATAATTACAGCACACTCACAGATAAAATCTCCTGGTCTCAAAGCACCTGCTTCAAAAGACTTTTCATTTTCCAGTGCCCACCCACAGCAAGGCACCAGGGATGTGTTTTGGGAGAGATAAGAGGCTCTGTTTCCAATGTCCCTCCCCGCAGGCCCTGACAGATACCGCAGGGGTTCCCGATAGGAAATCCCTCTGCCTCATGGAAAACCCAGAGAAGGAAGCCGAGTGGCCTGGGTGGGCTGGGCAGCCTCCTCCCAAAGCGACAGAACTGAAAAGAGCCCATGGACTCGGGGTCCCCAGGCTCTGATGGGCGGGAGGCGAGCGCCCCGCTCACAGGGACCTGGCCTGCGAAGACACAGCTGCGGCCACGGCGTTCTCCCGCCACGGCATCTGCACTGCGCTCTGCCAGCCCCAGAGTGACCCTGACTCACCACCACGTGATAAAGCAAAGGAGAGGTGTCCCTGCCTCCAATTTGCAAATGGGAAAACCATGTCCAAGAAGCTCTGTCCAACCTAGAACCCAGGCATGCATTTCCAATTCAAACACATACACAAAACACCGACCCCCCTCGGGTACCGGTCATTCCTTTCCCTTCAGCTTCTTCAAAGATGGTGCCAAGTTCAAGGTCACGACAACTCCCTGTGACGGGGCCTGTGCTTCTTCCCCCAGTGGGTCCACGTGAGGCTCTGCCACACCAATGCTCAGTGCCTTCTACAACTCAGTGGCGCAGCCACCCACCGTCACTCACGAAGCTGATCTGAGCCCTGGAGTGGGAAGGGCAGAGTCCGTCCGGCAAAGGCCCTCCTGCCTCACAGGATGGTCCCAGGGCTTCCCCTCCTGGCAGTGGGTAGGCTGCCCCCTCCCGCCTTCCCCTCTGCAGGGCCCTGAGGCCAGCCTCTGCTGTCCCCAACCGCCCGAGAGCCGCCGAGTCCCAGTCACAACATCCGTGTCCATGCCAAGCGCCACCCCAAGCCATGCCCGCCACCACCCTATCCAACCCTGGGGTGGCAGGTCACGAGTGACAGCCCCAAGGACACCATGGGATGAAGCTTGTCCTGTGCGGAGATTCTTCTCGGACCTTCTCAGAGGCCACATGGAACAGGAGGCCCATGTCAAGCCTTGCCTCCTCTTACTCAGAAGCCGTCAGCAGGGCTGGGCTCAAGGTGAACCCATGACTGGCCCCAATCTCTGGTTCAGCTTTGCCCCCCGAGGCCTGGGGGCTCTGCCTCATAGCTGGATGGGCTTTCAGAACGTCTGGTGCCACGGCTCCCAACTCTCCCCAAGGATCCTGTGTTCCCCAAAAGTCTTTCTACCAAGCTCAGTTGCTGTGTAACTGCTCATTTCGCTTCCCTAGTTTGTGTCGGTCCAGGGCCTGGGGGAGCCCGTCAGGCTGGGCAGCGGGCACACTCACTGCGGGTCCCTCTGCGGTGAGGATGTCACGGGTGGCAGGCGCCTCTCTCCTGGACATGCACTTGTAAAATGACTTGTTTGGCCCTTTTTTACCCACATGGTTGGTTTCCTACAACTGTGTATTGAAGTACTACGGACTAAAACAGCAGAAATACATCGTTTCTCAGACCTGGGGGCCAGAAGTCTGAGAGGGGGTGTGGGCACGTTAGGGGCGGCAGGTCTGCAGAAAGCTCAATTGTCGCCTCCTCAGAGAAAGAATTCAGCAGAGGGGTGTGAAGCAGAAGAGACCAAGGCAAATTTCAGAGCAGGAGTGGAAGTTTCTTAAGAAGCGTGAGAGCAGGAAAGCAAGGGAAGTACAACTGGAAGAGACGAGCAGATCCCTTGAAGGATGAGCGCGGCGTTTGACCTTTGGACTCGGGGCCTGATTCCCTGGCTTACTTCTGAGGCGTTGTCCCCTCAGGGTGGGCCGCCTGCTCCTCGGGTGTTGTCTCTTAATGCAGGTGCCTGAGGCTCCTCGCCCAGTTTCTGAGATTGTATTGGAAACCAGTTTTGTGTGTTTTTCTCTGTTTGGGGAATCTCCTCTCCCTGGCACCTCTGATCAATGATCATTTTCAGAGAGGTGGTGGGGTAACTGCTGAACTCTACCCAGTGCTCCTGGTGGGTGGCAGGGAGCCCTCTCCTGCTCGGCTGGTACCTGATTAACCACCTGCAACAGGCAGGGCCCTGAGGGAGAATCCCCCACACCTCTCCCAGCGTCCACAGCAGCCAGGGCCCCTCCGAGCAGTCTCTGCCTCCACTTTCATGGGGCTGCGGTCTCTGGATCTGTGCCCCCTTCTTTTAGGAAGAGTCAGTGGATTTCCGGCCCACCCTCAAAACAGCTGATCTCCCCTTGAGATCCTTCATTATATCGGCAAAGACCCTATTTCTAAATAAGGGCCGGTTCATAGGACTGGGTGTTACTGCTTGGAAACCCCCTTTCAGAGGCCCCCTTCAACCCATGACCCCTCACTGGTGAGCTGGAAGTTCTGCAGGGACAGAGACCATCGCTGCCCTGCTCACGTCACATCCTCAGAGCCTTCGCGAGAGTTATTCAAACACATTTACTGAATGAATGTGTCCATTTACCTCAAAACGCTGACGTTTGACCTTTTTCTCCTGTGTAAGTTAAGAGAAATTTCCTCTATGCTTTCCAAAATACAGATGATTATTTCTTTGGGAATCTAAGTATCAGAAGCATAAAAATAATAAAGTGGCTTTTAAAGGAACTCAGAATGAGACCCACCATGGCATTTGTGCCACGTCATAAATGCCAGCAGCATAGCCTCAACTTTTGCTTATTCCTTCCCAAACTTTTTATCCTAAATTGTGTAGTATGCCAATTTTTCTAAATACATTGTTTGGGTTTTTTTTTTTTTTTTCAGTCACTGAAATTGTTTACATTTGGACATCTCCAAATTTGGGCCTGGCAGGGTGGCTTAGGTCCATACTCCCAGCACTTTGGGAGGCTGAGGCAGGAGGATCATTTGAGCCTAGAAGTTTAAGACCAGCATAGGAAATCTAGCAAGACTCTCTCTAGAGAAAAATGAAAGAAGCCTGGATGCAGTGGCTCACATCTGTAATCCCAGCACTTGGGGAGACTGAGGCAAGTGGGTCACCTGAGGTCAAGAGTTCAAGACCAGCCTGGGCAACATGGCAAAACCCCATCTCTACTAAAAATATAAAAATTAGTCGGGCCTGTAACCCCAGCTATGCAGGAGGCTGAGGCATGAGAATCACTGGAACCCAGGAGGAGGAGGTTGCAGTGAGCCGAGATTGTGCCACTGCATTCCCGCCTGAATGACAGAATGAGACTCTGCTAAGAAAGAGAGAGAGAGAGGGGGGAGGGGGGAGGGGGGAGGGG
>NW_022437040.1:5714071-5818153 GCF_009761245.1 Sapajus apella | reverse complement strand
AGAGAGAGGAGAGGAGAGGAGAGGAGAGGGGAGGGGAGGGGAGGGGAAAGAAGAGGAGAGGAGAGAAGAGAGAGGAAGAGAGAGAAGGAGAGAGAGGGAAGGAGAGAGAGACAGAAAGGGAGAGAGGAGAGGAGAGAGAGAGAAAGAAGAGAGAAGAGAGAGAGAGAGACAGAAAGAGAGAAAGAGAGAGAAAAGAAACAACTAGCCGTGCTTGGTGGTGTGCACGTCTAGTCCTGAGTACTCAAGAGCCCTAGCTGAGATAATTGCTTGAGCCCAGGAGTTTCAAGCTGCAGTGAGCTAGGATTGTGCTACTGCACTCCAGCATGGGCAACAGAGAGAGACAGTATGTCTAAAAGAAGAAAAAATAAAGAATTATTGTTTATCTGGAATGCCTCAGGTCCTGAATGCTCTGGGCAAAATGTGTCTGTATTGAAATATGCTGGTGACCCCTCTTCATATTCCAGCCCTCTAACCAACAGCCCCCTCTGACCTCACTCACTTCTGTCACCTTCCTGTCCAGACCAGACTGGGCCCATAGCACAATGAATTGGGCCACGTGACAGGTCTTAAAGGAACGAGGGTGGGATGCACATGGCACTTGGTTGAACGGAGGACAGGTGGACACTGAGAAAGAAATGTCGAAATCACACAACTGCAGCCTCATGAAACACAATTGAAATCATCGTACATTGATGACATTTTCATAAAGTTCTTCTACAAATTTAAAACTCTCAGAAAAGATGAAAATTCCAGCTCTGGGTGGCTTTTATAGGCATTCTAAATTTCTCAAAATCAATGTGGAACTTTCAGTTCAATCCCATTCAGCTAGAACAATCCAATTCTATCAGAAAGATTTTACTTGTCATAAAACCTGAAAATAAGTATTTTATCTATAAAATAAGAAGTATATTTTAGCATTGTCCTAAGGATTAAATGAGATCACATATGTGAGGAGGGAACTGAAACTGTAAAGCTCTGTAGTTATGGAAAGCTTGAAAACAAATTATTTTTACATATCACAGTTTTTTTTTTTTTGAGACGGAGTTTTGCTCTTGCTGTATAGGCTGGAGTGCAATGACGCAATCTCGGCTCACCGCCACCTCTGTTTCCCATGTTCAAGTGATTTTCCTGCCTTAGCCTCCCAAGTAGCTGGGGATTACAGGCACCCGTCACCACACCCGGCTAATTTTGTATTTTTAGTAGGGACGGGGTTGGTCTCTACTAAAAATACAAAATTTGGGCAGGTTGATCTTGAACTCCCAAACTCAAGTGATCCACCTGCCTTGGCCTCCCAAAGTGCTAGGATTACAGGCATGAGCCACTACGCCTAGACATACCTCATGCCTCTCTACTGCTTAAATATTTTTTATTGATTGATGGATAATATAAATAGTGGTGGACTGGTAAGTGGTTAACAACCTGCTTTCCCAGGGGATGAAAACAAGACATGGTTTGTAGCATTTGCCAATTGCTGTGGTGTAAATACTACCCCCAGGGCCAGTTTCAAATTGCCAACATGATACCACTGATTCATTGTATTTCATGCAGCTGTATCCCTGCAGCTGGGACGAGCCCCCAGAGTCAGTTTCATGACTCAGGAGCCGACTCTGGTTCATCATGGATATAAATGATGCACCTACGCTAGTCATCATCTTTTTCTTTTCTTTTGTAAAAAGAAGTATGTGCTTGTTGAAGAAAACTTTAAAACATACAAAAATAAAGAAAAATTTTCATCATTCTGCATCTTGCAAATATCTCCTTTTGATCTTTTGGAGAGTAGTTTTTTATGCACACCTCCATGTTTATATACTCTAGCAAAAAATACAAAAGTGGGATATTGTATTTTTGCAAACAAAAGTGTATGAAGGCTTTTATATGTTTATGAAGACCTTTAAATGTTTATATAGAAACAAAATATCATTGCAACCTAATATCATCTGTTAAAAATAAAGGGAAAGGCGGGAATTCCACCAAGATGGCCGAATAGGAACAGCTCCGGCCCACAGTTGCCAGAGAGAGTGATGCAGAAGTCCAGTGATCTCCACATTTCCAACTGAGGGACCAGGTTTATCTCATTGGGACTGGTTAGACAGTGGGTGCAGCCCAAGGAGGGTGAGCTGAAGCAGGGTGGGGCATCACCTCGCCCAGGAAGTACAAGGGCCAGAGAAATCCCTCTCCTAGCCAAGGGAAGCCATTAGGGACTTTTTCTGACACTCTGGCATTCTGGCTCAGATACTGCACTTTTCCCATAGTTTTCACAGCCCGCAGACCAGGCAATTCCCTCCAGTGCCTACACCACCAGCGCCCTGGTTTCTGGCACAAAACTGAATGGCTGTTTTAGGTTCAGCAGTTATTTTTTTCCTCATACCCCAGTGGAGCCTGGAACACCAGAGAGATAGAACCGCTCATTCCCCTGAAAAAGGGGGCTGAAGCCAGGGAGCTGAGTGATCTGACTTGGCAGGTCCCACCCCTACAAAGACCAGCAAGCTAAGATCCATGGGCTTGAAATTCTCACAGCCAGCACAGCAGTCTGAGCCCCACCTGGGACATTGCAGCTTGGTGTGGGGAGGAGCTTCCACCATTGCTGAGGCTCCCGTAGGTGATTGTAACCTCACCTGTGTAAACAAAGTCGCCAGGAAGTTTACATAGCAACTGGGTGGAGCCCATGGCAACTCAAGGCCTCTGCAGGCAGGCTGTCAATAGACTCCCTTCTTGCTGGACAGGGCATCTCTGAACAAAGGCAGCAGCCCATCAGGGACTTATAAAGCCCCACCCCCTTCCTGGGACAGAACACCTGGGAAAACAGGCAGACATGGGCTCAGCTTCAACAGACTTAAACATCCCTGCCCAGCAGCTCTGAAGGGAGCAGCTAATCTCCCAGCACAGTGCTTGAGCTCTGATAAGGGACAGACTGTCTCCTCAAGTGGCTCCCTGATCCCTGTGTATCCTGATTGGGAGACACCTCAGATAGGAGAGCTCTGTCTGGCATCTGGCGGGTACCCTTCTAGAACAAAGCTACCAGAGGAAGGAATAGGCAGCAATCTTTGCTGTTCTGCAGCCCCCGTGGGTGATTCCCAGGCAAGCAGAGTCTGGAGTGGACCTCCAGCAAAATCCAGCAGACCTGCAGCAGAGGGGCCTGACTATTAGAAGGAAAACTAACAGAAAGAAATAGTTTCAACATCAACAGAAAGTATGTCTACTCAGAGACCCCATCCAAAGGTCACCAACTTCAAAGACCAAAGGTAGATAAATCTATGAAGATGGGAAGAAACCAGAGAAAAAAGTTGATATCTCCAAAAACCAGAATGCTTCTTCTCCAAGGGATCACGACTTCTTGGAGAAGATGGAGAATGAGTTTGACAAATTGACAGCAGCAGGCTTCAGAAGGTGGGTAATAATAAACTTCTCAGAGCTAAAGGAGCATGTTCTAATTCAAGGCAAGGAAGCTAAGAACCTTGAAAAAAGGTTAGACAAAATGCTAACTAGAATGGCCAGTATAGAGAAGAACATAAGCAACTTGATGGAGCTGAAAAACACAGCACAAGAACTTCGTGAAGCATACACAAGTTTCAATAGCCAAAGTCTGATCGACTTTGATCAAGCAGAAGAAAGAATATCAGATATTGAAGATCAACTCAATGAAATAAAGTGAGAAGGCAAGATTAGAGAAAAAAGAGTGAAAAGAAATGAACAAAGCCTCCAAGAAATATGGGATTATGTGAAAAGAGCAAATCTACGTTTGATCAGTGTACCTGACAGTGATGGGGAGAACAAAACCAAGTTGTAAAACACACTGCAGGATATTATCCACGAGAATTTCCCCAACGTAGCAAGGCAGGCCAACATTCAACTGCAGGAAATACAGAGAACACCACAAAGATATTCCTCAAGAGGAGCAACCCCAAGACACATAATCATCAGATTCACCAGGGTTGAAATGAAGGAAAAAATGATAAGGGCAGACAGAGAGAAAGGTCAGGTTACCCACAAAGGGAAGCCCATCAGACACAGCAGATCTCTCAACAGAAACCCTACAAGCCAGAGGAGAGTGGTGGCCAATATTCAACATTCTTAAAGAATTTTCAACCCAGAATTTCATATCCAGCCAAACTAAGTTTCATAAGTGAAGGAGAGATAAAATCTTTTACAGACAAGCAATTGCTGAGAGATTTCATCACCACCAGGCCTGCCTTACAAGAGCTCCTGAAGAAAGCACTAAACAGGGAAAGGAACAACCAGTACCAGCCACTGCAAAAATGTACCAAATGGTAAAGATCATCAACACTATGAAGAAACTGCATCAACTAACAAGCAAAACAGCCAGTTAGCATCAAAATGGCAGGATCAAATTTACACATAAAAATATCAACCTTAAATATAAATGGGCTAAATGCCCCAATCAAAAGACACAGGCTAGCAAATTGGATATAAAGTCAAGACCCATTGGTGTGCTGTATTCAGGAGACCCATCTCATGTGCAAAGACACACATAGACTCAAAATAAAGGGATGGAGGAAGATTTACCAAGAAATGGAGAGCAAAAAAAAAAAAAAGGAAGGATTGCAGTACTAGTCTCTGATAAAACAGACTTTAAACCAACAAAGATCAAAAGAGACAAAGAAGGACATTACATAATGGTAAAGGGATAAATGCAAGAAGAAGAGTGAACTATCCTGAATATATACGCGCCCAGTGCAGGAGCACTCAGATACATAAAGCAAGTTCTTAGTGACCTACAAAGAGACTTAGACTCCTGCACAATAATAGTGGGAGACTAATACCCCACTGTCAATATTAGATCAGCAGGACAGAAAATTAACAAGAATATCCAGGACTTGAATTCAGATCTGGACCAAGCAGACCTAACAGACATCTACAGAACTCTCCACCCCAAATCCACAGAATATACATTCTTCTCAGCACCACATCACACTTTAAAATTGACCACATAATTGGAAGTAAAACACTCCTCAGCAAATGCAAAAGAATGGAAATCATAATGAACAGTCTCTCAGACCACATTGCAATCAAATTAGAACTCAGGATTAAGAAACTCACTCAAAACCACACAACTACATGGAAACTGAACAACCTGCTCCTGAATGACTACTGGGTAAATAATGAAATGAAGGCAGAAATAAAGATGTTCTTTGAAACCAATGAGAATGAAGACACAACATACCAGAATCTCTGGGACACATTTAAAGCAATGTCTAGAGGGAAATTTATAGCACTAAATGCCCACAAGAGAAAGAAGGAAAGATCTAAAATCGATACCCCAATGTCACAATTAAAAGAACTATAGGAGCGAGATCAAACAAATTCAAAAGCTAGCAGAAGGCAAGAAATAACTAAGAGCAGAACTGAAAGAGACAGACACACAAAAAAAAAGTCCTTCAAAAAAAAAAATCAATAAATCCAGGAGCTTTTTTGAAAAAATCAACAAAATAAATAGACCACTAGCTAGATTAATAAGAGAGAAGAATCAAACAAATGCAATAAAAAATGATAAAGGGGATATCACCACTGATACCACAGAAATACAAACTACCATCAGAGATTACTAGAAACACCTCTATGCAAATAAACCGGTAAATCTAGAAGAAATGGATGAATTCCTGGACACTTACACCCTCTCAAGACTAAACCAGAAGAAGTTGAATCCCTGAGTAGACCAATAACAAGGTCTGAAATTGAGGCAGCAATTAATAGGCTGCCAACCAAAAAAAAGTCCAGGACCAGATGGGTTCACAGCCGAATTCTACCATAGGAACAAAGAGGAGCTGATAACATTCCTTCTGAAACTATTCCAAACAATGAAAAAAGAGG
Organism: Sapajus apella; assembly: GCF_009761245.1. Taxonomy (NCBI): domain Eukaryota; kingdom Metazoa; phylum Chordata; class Mammalia; order Primates; family Cebidae; genus Sapajus; species Sapajus apella. The sequence continues at coordinate 5,812,324 of NW_022437040.1, read as the reverse complement.
GAATCCTCCCAAACTCATTTTATGACACCAACATCATCCTGATACCAAAATTTGGCAGAGACACAACTAAAAAAGAAAATTTCAGGCCAATATCCATGATGAACATTTATGCAAAAATCCTCAATAAAATACTGGCAAACCAAATCCAACAGCACATAAAAAAGCTTATCCATCACCATCAAGTTGGCTTCATACTTGGGATGCAAGGCAGGTTCAACATATGCAAATCTGTAAATGTAATCCATCATATAAACAGAACCAAAGACAAAACCACATGATTATCTCAATAGATGCAGAGAAGGCCTTCAACAAAATTCAACAGCCCTTTATGCTAAAAACGCTCAATAAACCAGGTATCAATGGAATGTATCTCAAGATAATAAGAGCCATTTATGACAAACTCACAACCAAAACCATATTAAATGGGCAAAAACTGGAAGCATTCCCTTTGGAAATAGGCACAAAACAAGGATGCCTTCTCTCACCACTCCTATTCAGTATAGTATTGAAAGTTCTGGCCAGGGTAATCAGGCAAGAAAAAGAAATAAAGTATATTCAATTAGGAAAAGAGGAAGTTAAGTTGTCTCTGTTTGCAGACGACATGATTATATATTTAGAAGACCCCGTCACCTCAGGCCAAAATCTCCTTAAGCTGATAAGCAACTTCAGCAAAGGCCCAGGATACAAAAATCAATGTGAAAACATCACAAGTATTCCTATACACCAATAACAGACAGAGAGCCAAATTATGAGTGAACTCCCATTCACAATTGCTACAAAGAGAATAAAATACCTAGGAGTACAACTAACAAGGGATGTGAAAGACTTCTTCAAGGAGAACTACAAACCACTGCTCAAGGAAATAAGAGGGGACACAAATGGATGAAAAAACATCCAATGCTCATGGTTCGGAAGAATCAATATTGTGAAAATGCCCATATTGCCCAAAGTAATTTATAGATTCAATGCTATCCCCTTCAAGCGATCGTTGACCTTCTTCACATAATTGGAAAAAAACCACCTTACACTTGATATGGAACCAAAAAAAGAGCCTGCATAGCCAATACAATACTGAGCCAAAAAAGCAAAGCCGGAGGCATCCTGCTACCTGACTTCAAACTAGACTACAAGTCTACAGTAATCAAAACAGCATGGTACTGGTACCAAAACAGAGATATAAACCAATGGAACAGAACAGACACCTTAGAAATAATGCCACACATCTACAACCATCTGATCTTTGACAAACCTGACAAAAACAAGCAATGGGGAAAGGATTCCCTGTTTAATAAATGGTGTTAGGAAAACTGGCTAGCCATATGTAGAAAGCTAAAACTGGATCCCTTCCTTACAACTTATACAAAAATTAACTCCAGATGGATTAAAGATGTAAACATAATACCTAACTCCATAAAAACCCTAGAAGAAAACCTAGGCAATACCATTCAAGACATAGGCATGGACAAGAACTTCATGACTAAAACAACAAAAGCAATGGCAATAGAGGCCAAAATAGACAATGGATCTAATTAAACTTAAGAGCTTCTGCACAGCAAAAGAAACTATCATTAGAGTGAACCAGCAACCAACAGAATGGGAAAAAAATGTTGCAATCTACCCATCTGACAAAGGGCTAATATCTCTAATCTACAAAGAACTTAAATGTGCAAGAAAAAAAACAAACAACCCCATCAAAAAGTGGGCAAAGGATATGAACAGACACTTCTTAAAAAGACATTTATGCAGCCAACAAACACATGAAAAAAAGCTCATCGTCACTGGTTATTAGAGAAATGCAAATCAAAACCACACTGAGATACCATCTCATGCCAGTTAGAATGGCAATCATTAAAAAAATCAGAAGACAACAGATGCTGGAGAGGATGTGGAGAAATAGGAACACTTTTACACTGTTGGTGGGAGTGTAAATTAGTTCAACCATTGGGAAGACAGTGTGGCAATTCCTCAAGGATCTAGAAATAGAAATACCATTGGACCCAGCAATCTCATTACTGGGTATATACACAAAGGATTGTAAATATTCTATTATAAAGACACATGCACATGTATGTTTATTGAGGCACTGTTAACAATAGCAAAGACTTGGAACCAACCCAAATGCCCATCAATGATAGGCTGGATAAAGACAATGTGGCACATATATACCATGAAATACTATGCAGCCATAAAAAAGAATGAGTTCATGTCCTTTGCAGGAACATGGATGAAACTGGAAACTATCATTCTCAGCAAACTGACACAAGGACAGAATATCAAACACCACATGTTCTCACTCATAAGTGAGCATTGAACAATGAAAACACGTGGACACAGGGAGGGGAACATCACACACTGGGGCCTGTTGCGGGGTGGGGATCTCTGGGAGGGATAGCAGGGGGTGGAAGGATAAAGGAGGCATAACATTAGGAGAAATACCTAATGTAGATAATGGAGTGATGGATGCAGCAAACCACCATGGCACCCATATACCTATGTAACAAACCTGCACATTCTGTACATGTACTCCAGAACTTAAAGTATAATAATAAATTTAAAAAAAAAACTAGGAATACCTCTAACCAAGATGGTGAAAGATCTCTACAAGAAGAACTACAAAACATTGCTGAAATAAATCTTAGATAATAAACAAATGGAAAAACATTCCATGCTCATGGATTGGAGGAATCAATATCATTAAAGTGGTCATACTCCCCACAGAAATCTATAGATTCAACACTATTCCGATCAAGCTATCAACATAATTTTAGACAAAATTATTCTCAAATTTATATGGAAGCAAAATGAGCCTGAATAGCCGAAGGAATCCTAAGCAGAAAGAACAAAGCTGGAGGCATCATATCACCAGACGTCAACTCTGCTCTAAGGCTGCAGTAGCCAAAACAGCATGGTGCCGGTGCGAACACAGGTATATAGAACAACGAAACAGAATAAAGAACCCAGAAATAAAGCCACACGCCTACAGCCATGTGATCTTTGATAAAGTCAACAAAAATAAACAATGAGGACAGAAATCCATATTCAATTCATGGTGCTTGGATAGCTCTCAAACCATATGCAAAAGAGTGAAATGGACTCCTCCCTATCACTACATACAAAAATTAACCCCAGATGGATTAAAGACTTAAAGGTAAGGCCTCAAACTATAAAAATCCTAGAAGAAACTGTAGGAAATATCATTCTGGACATCAGACTTGGCAAAGAATTTATGAGTAAGTCCTCAAAAGCAATTGCAACAACAAAAATTGACAAGTGGAACCTTATTAAACTAAAGAGCTTTTCCACAGCAAAGGAAACTACCAACAGAGTAAAGAGACAACCCACAGAATAAGAGAAAATATTCACAAATTATTCATCCAAGAAAGATCTAATACCCACAATCTATAAAGGAACTTATACAACGGAACAAGCAAAAACCTAATAATCCTGTTAAAAAAAATGGGCAAACACATGAGCAACCACTTCTCCAAAAGAAGACATCCAAGTGGTCAACAAACATAAAAATGCTCAACATCATGACATCAGAGAAATGCAAATCAAAACCACAGTGAAATACCACTTCACACCAGTCAGCAGGGGTATCACTAAAACGTCAAAAAGCAATAGATGCTGGCAAGACTGAAGAGAACAAGGAAACGTTTATGCACTGTTGGCGAGAATGTAAATCAGGCCAGTCACCGTGGAAAGTAGTTTGGAGATTTGTGAAAGAACTTAAAACAGAGCTACCATTGGACTCAGCAACCCCATTACTGAGTCTACATGCAAAGGAAAATAAATCATTACACCAAAAAGACACACGTAATTGTATGTTCATCACAGCACTAGTCAAAAGCAAAGACATGAAATTAACCTAAGTGCTCATCAACAGAGGATTGAATAAATAAAATGTGGTACATATACACCATGGAATACTATGTAGCCATAAAAAAAAAACAAGATCATGTCCTTTGCAGCAACAGGATGCAGCTGGAGGCTGTTATCCTATGTGAATTAACACAAGAACAGAAAACCAAATACCGCATGTTCTCACTTATAGATGGGCACTAAACAATAGGTATTCACGGACATCAAGATGGCAACAGTAGACCCCGAGGACTACCAGAAGCAGGAAGGAGAGAAGGAAGCAAGGGCTGAAAAACTAACTATTGGGTGTTATGCTCAGTACCTGGGTTATGGGATCCACCATTCCCCAGACCTCAGCATCATACAATATATCCAGGTATCAAACCTGCACATGTACTTCCTGAAATAAAAGTTGAAGTTATTTTTTTTTTAATTTTTTTAAATGAAAGGAAAACGGCAGGGAAAGTTTGATAATTTCAAATGGTGACGTGCTCGTCTTAAGCATTAGACTAGCAAACTCACTATTTCTAATGAAACAAGGATTTTTAGACCCATTCTTGGAAATGATTCCCAAATTAGAGAACCATCAGGTCTCAAAAAAGGAAGGGTCATCAAAGTCCATCCAGCCCAGCCACCCTGAGGTGCCTGCACCTCCTCAACAAGCTCCCTGCCAACTGTCTCCCTAAGGTCTGAGGAGCACCTGCAGCCTCCGTCCCCCAAGGTGACAGTCCTCCCTGGGCAATTCTACAGTCTGGGCTCACTGTCCCCGTGCTGAGCTGCAGCCCAGCCCAGCAGCTCCTGCCTTCATCCCCGATTTAGCCAAGGGCCATGGTTCCTGGCAGGTCCCCTCTCTTTTCCAGCAGCCAGCGTGTGACCGTCCCAGCAGCAACTGAGCACACTCCTTCCACCCACTGCTCCCCACACAGGGGTCTTCCTGGTCCTTCCTGTCAGAACTGCTTCCAGGTTAGAAGTGAGGTGCCCAAGAATGAAAATGCTGGTCCTCCCTGTGTTATCCATCCATCCTCCAAAATCCAGTCCTTGCTGCCGGGATGATGGCGTGGACAAGACAAAGTCCACGCTCACGTCCTAGTGGGGTGGGGGCCGGGAGTGGATGGAACCAAATGCAAAAAGACTGGCTGTGGGAGATGCTCTGCAGAGCTAAGTGGGTCTCGTGGTAAAGGGGACAAGGTGACGGCTTTTATTAGTGATCGAGTCAGCATCTCTGAGGGGTGACATGCTATAAACTTGGTGACAAGAGGGAGCCAGGCCAGAAGACCAGCTTGAGCTCGTCCCCCAGGCAGCAGCGGGCGGCCTGCCCACCGCTTCCTCCTGCCACACCTTCTGCTAGTTCCTGTTCCAGCCACCCACCTGCCTTCCCTCCAGACCTCAGGCTCCTCCCAAACAGGCCAGCCGCAGAAGGGCATCTGCTCCCGGACAACCACGCCAGGAAGGAGGCACACTGGGCCACTGAGATACCTCTAAAGGCAGAATTTTCAGAGTTGAGCGTCAGTGACGCTGAGAAACCAGGATCAGGAGGCCCTGCGCGCAGCCCAGCTCCTCCCCACAGGGCATCCCTCTCCAACGCACCTGTCCACATGCTTCCAGCAAAGAACCCAGGTCCAAAGGCAGGCAGAGAGCCAGTCTGAGAAGTGGCTGCTCTGCACCCCAAAGTCTCCAGGGAGCCCCAAACTCGCCCTGAGCTTGCAACACCCAATCTCCAAATGGTCTTCAAAGCCTCAGATGCCTTCAGACCCAGTCCAGCAGCCTCTGACCCTCAAGAGCATCTGCCCCAAATCCCGTGTGCTCAGAGCCTCCCAAGGCTTCCAGCCCAGCACCTTCCCCAACCTCAGCCACAGCTGTCACTTGTGCCCATGGGGCACCAGGGCCCGGCCCCGTGCCCGCAGACCATCGGGCTCCATGTGTTTTGCTGAGGGAAGGATAGGAGAGAGGGCAAGGGCAGCTGGGGCAGGGAGGCTGGGGGAGGAAGAGCATTAGCAGGCACCTCTCCGGAACCTGCACTGCTCTCTGTCTGCATATCGGGGCCAGCGTCTTTCCTCTTCCTCCTCTTCAATGTCTGGCAGACTGCACATCCAAGAGGGAAGGAGAGGGTTTCTAAGATACCTCAGACTCTGCGTGCATTCGGATTCTGCCTTGAGCAGGTGGAGCTGGACGTTAGGAAGGCCCAGGGCCTGCAGTGGGGTGAGGGGCAGCTCGTCCCTGCTGACACCTCCCCCACCCCCGCCTTCCCCTCTTGGTCAGCACCTTCCTGGTCTGAAGAAGTCCAAGGCTTCTCTTTTCTCCAAATTCTGGAGTCAGGCAGGCCCCGAGGTTCCAATCACAGCCTGACTCTGGGACAAGTGCCCCTCGGGCTCTCAGTGGCTCCAGGAATCTGAGAACTCTAATGTGCTGCCACCATCTAACAGGCAAGAGGTCAGATGGGTCTGGTTGGCCCACCCTCTCAATGGTACCAGCAGTAACCCTGACCCAGCATGGCATGGACACGGCTCAGACTGATGGGGTTGGGGTCCCTCCCGTCCCCTGCTCGCTCCCCTCCCACCTCCTCCAGAACTGCTCAAGGCCCCGGGGTTACCGAGTTAGGCCCTGTCCCTCTCACTCCCCACCTCCCCTCCCCACGTCTCTTCCTTTCTCTGCCGATTGCCTCCACCTTCCTTCCTCTCCTGATCAGCTCAGGCTTAGATGGCCAAACCCGCTTCCTGCAGGGCTATCTCCCTGCCCCCTTCATCCCACACATGAATGCCAACACCATCTTCCTAAAGCACAAATGTGGCCGCACACCTCCACGGGTTAAAAACCTTCTGCAAGTCTCCGTCTCATCTTCTGGAGAAGAAATAGCATGAATCTTGGTGACATTATGCAAAACATGCTGCTGCCCCACAGAATGTCACCACACCTCACACTGTTTCTCACACTTTCTCTACACACCTCGCCCCTCCTCACGATCATGCTGAGGCGGATCTCACCCTTACCGCAGTTACACTTGAGGGGACTGAGGCAGAGAGCGCCGCCGACTTGCCCAAGGCCACACAACCAGGCTTCACTGGGACTTGAAAAGGATCCAAGCTCATTCAGCAAACCATCAAGGCCATCTGTGATGGCATTTGGATGGCGTTCGGACCTCTCCCAGGCAGTGTGCATGCCCCAAAAAGACACTGAAGTTCCCACTTCCAAACCTTCACTCATGCAATTTCCTCACCAAGAACAGCCTCCCCTGTTGAAATCTGCTCCCCTCCCCCCCAGTGCCACTTCCCGGAAGTAAGTCTCCCCTTCTCTGAGCACCTCCTAGAACGGGAATCCACTGACAAGGGACCTGGCCCACTGTCTTTGCACGGCCACTTATGGTCACCTCCTGGGGCCAGAGACCAGGGTGGAGTCTCCCTCCAAGTCCCCGCAGACCCACAGTGAGGAGGAGCATCGAACAAAACGCTTGTAGAATAGTGAGTGAATGAATGAAGGTCACAACACTTACTCCATGAAGTCACGACCACAAGGCTCCAGGTGCAGGAAAATACTATTCCTCCAAAGCACTGACATGTGTTTTTGTTCGTTGTTGTTTTTCAGGCGGAGTTTTGCTCTGTCACCAGGCTGGAGTACAGTGTTGCGATCTCAGCTCACTGCAAACTCCACCTTCCAGGTTCAAGCAATTCTATTGCCTCAGCCTCCCGAGTAGCTGGGATTACAGGCACCTGCCACCACACCTCACTAATGTTTGCATTTTTAGTAGAGAGGGGGTTGTTATACCATGTTGATCAGGTTTGTCTCGAACTCCTGGCCTCGAGTGATCCGGCCTCTCAAATGCTGAGATTACAGTTTTGCGCCACCGTGCCCCGTCCAAAGCACTGAGATTTGACTTCTTTCTAGGCCAAAAGTCATCTGGGCAGCAAGGCCGGAGCTCCCGGACCAGGAAAGTGCAGGCACATGGCGTCTCTGAGTGATGGGGTGGGGACAGAGGCTGGCAGGCCACCAACAGGGCACCATCTGTTCCCACGCAGGGTGACTCAGACCTCACCTTGTCCAACCTGCAGGTGTCCCACCTGTTGATTCTATAAGGCTGGCGCTCGCCCCCGGGGTTCTCCCCAACACTGGGTGCCAATCTGCCCAGGGTCAGAAGGGAGGTTGGGTGTGGGGAGCACCGGGTACAGTCAGAGTTTCCAGGACAGGTTGGAGCAGCACCTCTTACTCTTGGCCACACAGCACCTGGGAGCTTAAAAAAGACCGCCAAGCCAGGGCGCCCCCACCGCTGACCCACTGGGGCTCAGAGCACGGGGATGCGCACACTGCATGTTTTCCAAAATCCCCCGTGGTATCTTCCAGGTGCCGGGGTTGAGAATCGCTGACTTGTGCAGCCCAGTGGAGAGGCGGGAAAGGCAGAGATTGGGTGGGGCCACCTGCGGTGGGGAAAGAAATGAGCTCACACCTGGAGATGGTAAACAGAAAAGTGAGAAGGAGCTTGCAGAAGGAGGCGCTGGGCCTTTTCCCCAGCTGCAGCCACGTGAGAGAGAAGCCAGGGGAGGAGCGAGGCACGGGCATCTGCGTGCAGGACAGCGCCGGACTTCACTCGGCCCAGCTGAGAAGGTCGCAGCTGCTCCTCCAGCGGGAATAGAGGGCGGCCTTGTTCACTAGGAATAAACTCTGTAATTTACTCTAGTAAAAGGTGCACTCTGAACAGAATTCTATGAATAGGGAAGGATCACACTCAGCCATTTGCTTGGAAAAGAGGTGCAGAGGACCCCTGTATGCCAGGTCCTGCTGTGGAAAGCTTCCAAAAGCAGGAGACATTTGATATGGATCTTAACAGAAGGATTGAGTCACCAGGCCTACCAGGATGGATATAAATTAGAACTTAAAAGATCCAGGGGGCAAGCCAATGAAGAAAATGTATTATTTCATATACGGAATTTGAAACATCTAGTTGGATCAGAAGTGGAACAATTAAATCCATCTACCGATTAACATCGGAGGATTTGGGGAAGTTTTGCTTTAGTTGAAATTAGTTTTGGTTTCACCAACGCTGTTCCACCCAAGCCAGTTCCAGTAGCTTCAGTTCAGTTCTCCCTTGCTGAATGTCAGTTTCATGTGTGATTCATATTTCAGACACCAAGCACTTACCAAACACTTAAACCACATGCAAAATATTTGATTGAGCCGGTGAACAAATCTGTGAATTGAAACAAGTACTAAGCAATACATTTAAGGTGAAATTAACATGCAAAGTATCCAGTTGATGGAGCCATTGAACAAATCCGTGAATTGAAACAAATACTAAGCAATACATTTAAGTTGAAATTAACATGCAAAATATCCATTTGATTGAGCCAGTGAACAAATCCGTGAATTGAAACAAGTACTAAAGCTATACATTTAAGTTAAAATTCTATTAGGGGAAAGAAACCTGCCAATCCATAAAATCCTGGACATTGAAGTCATGTCCAATGGCTGAATCTTGAATCGGAAGCGCTCCTTCCCCAAAACCATTGACCCAAAATATTAAAAATGAAACAACAAAACAAAAACAGAGAACTTTAAACACTGTCAGGTTATGGTACAACAGTTAGGTGAACTGACTGCTGCTAAAAGAATACTAAGCTAAAAGTAAAACTAAACTAAACATTTAAATTAAGTAAATAAAACATCAAAGAAATAGTCGACACTGCTATAAGAGCTCACCCAGTATGAATTTCTGTGATCTATATTAAGGATTCTTTTAAAATAACTTTTTGGTAGGTGGGAAATACCAGCATATTGACCGTTTGTAGAACTAAGCTTCTGCTAAGTCGATTTTCAGAGAAGCATCTTTCAAAGAACTGGGTTTCCCTGAGTGACCTGAAGCCGCTCCTGCTGGCTGTTCTGATGCTTCCTGGGCTCTGTTCACACTCCTCGGTGCTCTGAGCTGAGACAGGGCACCCTTGTGGACTCATACGTGGAGCGCAGCCTGCTGTCTGCCCTCAAGGGTCTTCAGGGCCACGTCTGTGCATCTCCCGTAACTCACAGTTACCAGCTTCCAGAAGACATTCCGCTACGCGGGTCCCAACCAACCCCACCACAGACCCCCACCTCGAAGCCAGTATCCAGGCAGGCCTGCTCAGGAACCGCCCCTTGGAGGAAGCCCCCGACCTCATTCTGAGCCCCTGAATTCCACTCCAGGTCCTTCTCGGCACCTCGCTCTAAGACCTGAAATGAGCCACTTCCTCTCCAGGCCCTCAGAATCCTTCTTCATCTCTTGGCTCAGTAGATTCAGAGAAGTTTCTGCTGCTTTCTTATTGCCGTGCGACCCCATCAAAGCTCCTTTTTAAGAACGGGCTTGGCAACAATGAGCATCCTGTCTGTGATATTCTGTCTCCCCAGACAGGTCTTCCGCTGCTCTAGGCCGTCTGGGTAGTTTCATTTCTGTCCTTCCTTAACGATTCTCTCTGATTGGCCATCCCCAGACCTCCAAGTCAGCACAGAGCTTCCTGCCACAGCCCTCTTTGCAGGGGCACACCCCTGCCCCCCTGCCTGGCTCCGATTGCCAAGGCCGAGCCCTGGCGTGGGCACCCAGCCTCCCTGATGCCAGGTGGGCCGCAAGCCTGGAGCAGGCTGTGGCTCTGGGATCCCAGACTCTATTCTCAGGACACAATGAATGTTCTGATAGAGACAGAATCTCCGACCTTGGGCCCAGGATCCTGACTCTCCTTCACTGCTCTTCACTTATACCCTCATACCTGGGGCAGTGAGTGTGACTGGGGACTCATTAGTCATACCCACTGCAAGCACTAAGCATGTGCTACGTGGAAGGGCTGCACTGAGCCACAGGTGGACTCCACAGGCAGGGCCACCTTGGGTTGCACTCACAGCAGCATGCTCCAGAAGCCTGGGCTCTGGAGTGGCCTTTGAGTGCTTTCTAGTACCTTCTGCAGGCAGTGTGCCTGGTGCTAGCCTCACAGCACCCAGTAGTCCAGGTATTATTATTGATCTCATTTTCAGGTAAGAAAACTGAGATGCACAGAAGTCAAGGTATTTGCTCAAGGCCACCTGGACAGCAAGTGGCAGATTTGGGGTTTAATTCCTTATCAATCTCATTCTGGAGGCTCCAGGGGTGGCACAACCATTGAATGGAATATAATCAGCCACTAAAAGCAGTGGCATGGGTCTCCATTATTTTCACAAGGAAAGGTGTCCACAGCATAGCATTAAATGTAAAAAAAAAAAAAGGTTACAGAGTCATCTGCATGATGCCATTTCCGAAAAGGAAAAGTACTACAAATAGAGGGATGTGAGTGGATAGAAAAGGAAAGGAAAAAAAGGCAGGGCATGTTCCAAAATATTTACACGTGGTCTTTGCATGGAAAATTGTTTCCATTTTATCCTGCTGTCTATGCATGTGTAGGTGAGCATTGGACTGACAAGTCTTAAGTCCCTTCCCAAAGACCAGTATGACATTTTCCTTCCTGAGAACTGTGTTTCTCTTGCTCCTCTGCCTCCCCACCTTACACAAGGCGCAGCTGAGCCCAGACAGGCAGTTGACCTAAAACCGCCCAGCAGAGCACACTCCAAGTTTCAGGCCTGGAGCCCAGAAGTCTTGACTCCACACTCGTGGGGGCCTGGGGCCTGACCTGACCCGTGAAGGTCTCTGACACTTCCCCCTCTGTGGGGAATGTGCCCCAGCCTGTACAGCAGCTGCCCCTGGGCCCTCCTTCAATATCCTAGGTAGAAAGGCTGAAGGCAGCCCAGGAGGAAGGTCTGGGCTTGGCCTGGCCACACAGGAGACTCCAGGATTCACCTTTCCCCTCTGCTCCCACCACCTGCGATCCCTGCTGCCAGAAGCACCCCCCTCTATGGCCTCCCTCTCAGCAAGATCAGAGCTCATCACTCAGCAGCAGCTGTTTGGGTGGGGTCCACCAAGAAGCCAGGGACCCCCTACTGGGGGGTCAGAGGCTCTTACAGTCCCACTGGGGAAAGATATTGGAAGCCTACAAGGAAGCTTCAGGGCAAGCCAGTGACTCTCCGTGCGTGTGTGTGGAGTGGGCATGAGTGAGTGTTTCTTCCTTAGTGCACTTGCCTGGCTGCTGTCCACTCCATACCCTCCTGGCATGGCCTGGGGAGGGGCTGCAGAGAGACACTCCCCTGGCCTGGCCCTGTCCCCCTGTGCCTGCCCAAACTGTGTGCTGGCATTGGTGCTGCCTCCATGCGGAGCCAGGAAGGATCAGACTCATGACTGGGCCAGGGATCCCGCCCAAGAAGAGGGAGAGGTGGGGGTTGGCTGATTCATAGGATTTAGTTCCATGAAGAGCTGGAGAAATGGTTTCCAGGAAGCCAGAAAGGCAGGAAGAGCAGATACCTGAGGTGGAGAGAGAGGCCCGGGCAGCCGGAGCCCAGGGCGGGAGTGTGGAACGTTGGCATGTCCCTGGAAGCTAAGCAGGAATGTGGTATGAGGCGTGCATCCATGGGTGCTTCCAAGAGGCACAGCGAACTGCTGCTATCAGGCAGAATTCCCAGGGACAGCAGGTGGGCGGCCCATATTCACCTTAGAAACACCTGCCCACAGGAGACTGGGGAAGATCTCTCTCGGACTCCCTCTGCACCCCACGACCTTCCTCCTAGCCCCTCCTCTCATCTTCAGGCTTCTTGCCTTTGCTCAGACTCCAGGGGGGTCCAGGGAGGCCAAGGGGGTCCCTCCTCCAGCAAACATTCATTGAGGGAGGAGTAGCCCTGTTTCTTCAACAGTTCTACATGCCTCGGGCGACACCCTGGAAGGATAGGAATTAAGAACTGCCCCGCAGGCGCACAGGCCCAAGGGGCTGCCCTCGGGGCCTGAGGGAGAAAAAAAAAATGGAGAAACTGCTGTTTATCTAGAAACAGGTAAGCCTTGTCAGTGAGGAATGTGCAGATCGCCCAGGGTTAGAGGATGGCCTTCCCTGCAGAAAAGGCCCTAGGGATTGTAGAGGATGCCTTCTTTAGTCTGGTATCCTGACTGATCCTTCTTCAGTCTGGCATCCTGTGCAATCCCTGGGGCCTTTTCTGCAGGGAAGGTGGCCTTTTCCTCTACAACCCTCCTCCTTGCCCCACTAAAAGATCCCGCAATAAAAGTCAATCACGCCTTCCTGCAATCCCAGCACTTTGGGTGGCAGATCACCTGAGGTCAGGAGTTGGAGACCAGCCTGGCTAACATGGTGTGGTCCACACTGCAGGTCCCCAGGCCTGGTCTCCTGGCTACTCCTCCAGCAGCAAATCAACCTGAGCTGCTTTCTCTCGCCTGCTCCCTTACATGTGGGACTGATTCCTTTTCTAAGTCAGTGGATAGAGAGGGGATGGAAGAGCCAGCAGATGCCTCCATAGCCAGCAGAGACGACAACAGGACCGTGTTTCTGAGGGCAGAACCTTCCTTCCTGGGACCCAGGAACTTCCATTCCAACGTATCTTCTCAAGGGTTGGAACTTGGTCCATTGTTGCAAAGAGAGCCCAGATCTAACCATCATGACGAATCTGGATGTATGTGCTGCCCCTGCAGTGGTAACACTACTGCAGAAAATGTCTTCTTTGGCCAGGCGCAGGCTTGTGCCCGTAATCTCAGTACCTTGGGAGGCCAAGGTGGGTGGATCACCTGAGGTCAAGAGTTCAAGACCAGCCTGGCCAACATGGCGAAACCCCGTCTCTACTAAAAATACAAAAAAATTTGGCCAGGTGTGCTGATGCACACCTGTAATCCCAGCTACTCAGGCAGCTGAGGCAAGAGAATCGCTTGAACCTGGGAGGTGGAGGTTGCAGTGAGCCGAGATTGCACCACTGCATTCCAGGCTAGGCAACAGAGTGAGACTCCATCTCGGGGCGGGGGGAGGGGGCGGGAAATGCCTTCTTGGTTTGTTTTGGGTTTGAAGTGAACACGGCCAGGTGCTGTGGCTCACACCTGTAATCCCAGCACTTTGGGAGGCCAAAGCAGGCAGATCACGAGATGAGGAGTTCGGGACCATCCTGACCAACATGGTGAAATACCATCTCTACTAAAAATATAAAAATTAGCTGGGCATGGTGGCATACACCTGTAAACCCAGGTACTCAGGAGGCTGAGGCAGGATAATCACTTGAACCTGGGGGGTGGAAGTTGCAGTGAGTTGAGATCACGCCACTGCACTCCAGCCTGGTGACAGAACGAGACTCCATTAAAAGAAAAAGTGAACACAAAGGCTTTATTTTTCTTTTGTTATTTTATTTTATTTTTCTCCACAGACACTGGGAAACCTCCTCTTGATCAGCTTGGCACTGAGGAATCACCAATTCAGAAATGAGACTTTGGCAACCGCGCTCCTAAGAGGATGGGGCTTTCCTGGAGGAGCTCATGCGCAGCCAGGATGGGCATGGACTTTGCCGGGGCCTCCTGCTCAGCCAGGTCGCCAGGCAGGTTTGAGGCTGCCTCTGCCCCATTCCGCTCTCACCTCCTCATCTTCTCTCTTCGCTCCCCTCCACAGTCCCTCCTGTTCAGAGCCCTGAGGGAGGAGACTGGGGTGTCCCCTCTCCTCTCCCTAGCGCCAGGTGTGCCCTGCCCACAGCCCAGGCAGAGGAGGGAAGGTCTGGCCTCAGCCCTGAGGCTGGAAGGGCCTGGAGGGCACTGGCCAGGCTCCGAGCCCAGGGCTGGGAGGAACAGGTCACCATGAGTGACCGCAAGAGACTATGGTGACTCCTGAAAATGCCCAGGCGCCGCCTCAATGCCCCAGGCCACCCCTGGCTCCCAGGCTTTGTGCTGAAGTTGGGATAAAGTGGACAGGCCCGCCATGCTCCTCCACAGGTGTGCGCTTCCCGCAGGTGTGCCAAGGAGCACTGCAGGCGGGAAAGTAACGAGTCCTGACTCCAAGGCCAGGCCCCGCCACCTCCCCGCAGCCCGATTTCACCCGCCGCTGCCGTAAGTTGGCCTTGGCTGCTCTTGTACCCACGTGGGGCTTCAGTTTCCACATCTGCCAAGCGAGGCGTGTGGGTCTGACCATCTGAGTCCCAGGACAAAGGGAGCCCTAGGAACCCAGGGCTGTGACGAGCCCAGGTCTCGTTTCTAAACCCCACAGCACCAACACAACCCAAGTCCACACAGGGCTGTGCGCTGCCAGGATGGAGGGTCCAGCCTGCTCACCCCCCTCCTCCTCCCCCTTGCTCTGCCCTTTCCCTACCTCCCCCAACCCTAACTCACACAGATGCACACACACAGAAACACACATAGACACACAGACACACACACACAGAGATATGCACAGATACACAGACACACACAGACTCACAGATACACACACAAACACACACAGAGACAGATGCACACACAGACTCACAGACACACACACCTTCACACACAGACATACACACACAGACACACACAAAGATACACAGAGACACACAGACACACACAGGCACACCTGAACACACAGACACACCAGACACACACACAGATGTACACACAGACACACACAGGCAGACACATACACACAGATGCACACACAGACACACACAGGCAGACACATACACACAGATGCACACACAGACACACACAGGCAGACACATACACACAGATGCACACACAGACACACACAGACACACAGACACATACATACAGAGGCACAGACACAGACACAGATGAGCACACACAGACACACAGACGTACACACAGACACACACACATACACACGCAGGCACACATAGACTCACGGACACACAGACACACAGAGACACACATACACAGACATAGTCATACACAGACACACACAAAGACACACACGGACACAGACAGACAGACACACACAGACACAGACACACAGACACATAGACACATAGATACACAGACACACATACATACACATACGGACACACAGATACACATGCAGGCACACACACAAACACAGAGACACACGGACATACACAGACACAGATACAGACACACACAGAGCCACACAGACATACACACTTGCACAGACACAAACACAAACACACAAACACAGACATACAGATAAACACACACACAGACACACACATACACAGACACAGATGCACACAGACACAGAGACACAAACATACACAGACACACACAGATGCACACATACACACGCAGATGCACACAAGCGCACACAGACACATAAACATACAGAGACTTACACATAGACACACACTACAGAGACACACAAACACGCACACACAGATGCACACACAGACATACACGTATTTTATTTGTAGCCCAAGAGAGGCAGGCTGCACGCAGAGGGTGGTGGCTGGGCTGGGTCTGTCCATTCGAGGCGCGGGGCTCCTGTTTGTGCAGGACACGTGCCCAGGTCCTCACCAGCAGCTCAGGCAGAGCCTGGAGCCAGAGGCACATCCCCTGCCCAACTGCCCTCCGCTCTGAGTCAGGGGAGGCAGGACCTGCCCCTGGGGCCTGTCCAGGCAGTTCTCCCACTGCAGGTGAGAGGGGTCGGCTGGGAGTGGGTGGGCTGGAAGGAGCCCTGGAAGCAGGTGGGGGCCCTTGGAGGCCTCGCCCCACAAACCCCAAGCACATGTGGGATGTGGCAGTCCTTTATTTAGAACATTGCGGGGCTGAGGGACCCTCAGGGCAGCCCCGAGCTGAGGACCCCCATTCCACTGCAGGGCAAAAAGGGACCAGGCCCAAGGAGGCCACCTTCTGCCCAAGGTCCGAAAGCAGAGAAGGTCTTGCAGGCGGCCCAAGGGCGCCGAATCCAGGTCCCAGAGCGCAAAGCCTTCCTCCCGGGGGGAGGCAGTTTCCCATCCACCGACCAGGCTTCCCTGGAAAAGTCCCAGCACAAAAGCAGCAGAAGCAGGCAGCCACAAAGGCTCGGAGGACAGCGGGCCACCGGGTGCAGCAGAACGAAGCTGGGACCCTCACTTCTGGGAGAGGATCCTCGCAAACTCCTCGTAGTTCACACGCCCATCCTGGTCCACGTCGGCCTCGCGGATCATGGCATTCAGCTCCTCCTGCGACAGCTGCTCCCCCAGCTTCTCCATGGCCTGCTTGAGCTCGTCCACGGTGATGTGGCCGTCGCCGTCCAGGTCGAAGGCACGGAAGGCGGCCTGCAGGTCCTCCAGGCCGATCTTGTGCTTCTTCACCACCTCCAGGAACTCCGAGAAGCTGATTTCGCCGTCGCCGTCTCTGTCCAACGTGGCGATGAGCTCCCTTATCTCGTCCTCCGTGAGATCGTTTCCCAGGTACTTCATTGCCTCGCTCAGCTCCTGGGCGTTGATAGAGCCGTTTCCATCCGAGTCGAACTCAGAGAAGGCCTGCTTGTACTTGGCCACCTGCTCAGAAGTCAGCTCGCCAGCCATGCCTGCGTCCCTGCACCTCGCGGAGCCTCCAAGCTACTGCCCACCGGCCCTCACCTGCTGCTCTCAGAGCTCGTGGTCCAGAGTGCAGGCAGCCGCAGTGATCCGTGGCAGCGTCTGTCCCAGGCAGCCCTGCTTGGCATGGAGCCCCCTCCTTTTCTGCAATCAGAACAAAGGGAGGAGGAAGGCTCCCCACCCTCCAAATGCCCGGGGGTGAGAGCCTCCTCCCAGGGAGGGACAGATCAGCTGCAGACAGGAAATGCAGGAATGGGAGTGGGAGGGCTCTTAGGTGCCCAGGAACTGGCATGGGGTTGGGGAATGGGATGGCTAGCCTGCCAACCCCTCCTGGCCTTGACAGCAACCACCTCCCTCCAGAACATTCTGTCCAGTGGCCAGTTTCCCCTGCAGCTGATTCGCAGAGATTCTGAGCAAGCCAAGGGTTCAAGACAGCTTCTCCAGCTTCACAAAGGCCCAGCCTGGAGAGGGAGAGGGCTTGAAGAGATCTCCCTCAGGGGTGCAGTGTTTGGCATTTCCATACCCCTCTCGGGAGCTAATGCCTAGCTCTTGCCCTGAGACTGGGGCTGGTGGAAGGGAAGTGGGTGGTAGTATTGATTCTGCAGGGCGCAGCTGTGGGCATCGTCCAATTCCCAGTCGAGGGTCTAGAGACAGAGGATGGGGCTCGCTGCCTTTAACTTCAAGGAAGCAAGGGACCAGGGCTGCCTTCAGAGCCGCAGCTGGTGCTGAGATGTTGTTTATCAAGTGAACATGATGTGTGATTTCAGAAGAGAGGGAAAAACTTTTTTTCCCAGAATACTTTTTTTCCAGTCTCCCCAGAATACTCCCTTCGAGCTCAGGGATTCCCAGAATTCAGTTCCATTGCCAAGTCCAAGGTTCCCGGTGCAGCTTCCTGCCTCTGGGGAACTGAGTGGCAGCTGTTCCGTTTACAGGGGGTCAAACGGCTGCAGGTGGAGCCTTGCTGCAGCAAGACATGGGGGCCTCAGTGTGCAGCACACCCCAAAGGCGCAGGCAGGGGCAGGAGGAGCAGAGCCGGTGGCTGCCCAAGCTTGGCCTTCCTTGTGGTTTTACTAAGTGTTGGCCCTAAGCACAGAAACCCCCCGGGAACCTACCGGGGCCCTCGGTCTGGCCTGTTCTCTGAAAGGAAATCCCTGGGCCCACTGCCTTGAGCTGCTCTTGGGGCAACAGCTAAGCTTTCGGGAGACCATCCCCAAGTCCTTCCATCCATGTGACCTACAGTTGTGAAGGGACATTTGCCTTGGAGTCCCCAAGATGACTTTCTCAAGAACATCCCCTCCGAGCGCCACAGATTCCTATTCTTCTTCCCAACCCCTGCCTGTACATAGGGAACAAACTCCTTCATTCTCCTGAGAAAGCTGATACATCCCACCTCCCTCCTGTTCAGCCCATCACATAGACCAAGTATGCTCTGCTCCCCTAAAGTGCAACCAGACAAACACCTCCCAGCCCCTCAGTGCTTCCCACGCTCCCCAAGGGAAGCCAGAGACTGCGGTGCCCAACCACTCACCCCATGACCCACAGCCAGTCCCCCAGGGCCACGTGAGGGGCAAACACAGAGCAGTGAGAGGAGGGAAGCTGCTCCAGCCAGCCCTGCTGTGGCAGCTGCTCCCTGAGCTGTGTGTGAGGGGACAGAGGAAGGGTGGGAAGGGCTTGGAAGAGCTGCAACAGAGGGAGAGGCTGAGGTTTGCAGAGAAGGAGCTCCCGGGACCCAGTGAAAAAGGGAAGGTCGTGGTCAGTAGGGAGGGGGTCACCCCACCGGAGTTCAGGGGGACCCAGCATAGAAAGAGCTACAGAGAGGAGGGTCCCAGTTGTCTAACTCATTTTATAAAGATGTCTTGAAGATTTTCTAGCTCACCTCAGTAGTGGAATAATACAGAGGCCTCAATAAATATTGAGTAACCAATTTCTCAATGAAACTGACAACCGGTTTTGGGTGGAGAATGTCGGTCCAGCCAGGAGATGAGGCCAGAGGGGCGTCCTGCCTGGCGAGGGCCTGGAGAGGGTGGGACTCTGAATAGCTGGATTCAGCCCAGCTCCCTGTTTTATTTCCTTAAAGAATACCTGAGGACTTAAATCTGTATTTGCAATTTCCTTTCCTTCTCATCTTGTTGATGGGACCTGTGATTAAAATCCAGATACTTAATAATTATTTCATATCATTTTTCTCAGGTATTAAATACTACTTTGCAAACAATATTAGGAGACTTGAGCTTCCAGTTTCGTCAGTGATGTGGAAACGTGTGTCTCGATATCCTCATCCATAAACTAGGATGATGCACCCACCGTATCTGATCGGATCGAGCAGGGTTGGAGTATTAAGTACAGACCCAGCGGCCGGTGTTATTACCCTACGATAAACCTCATGGTCAATAACAAGCTGGTTCCTGTTCGAGGCAAACCTACCCTTGGGAAAACATGTACTTGAAGGGTATCTCACATTTTTGTGATTCTTCCTCTCTCGACTGAACTGCAAAAATCAATTCAATTCAGTTCAAGCCAAGGCTCAGAGCGTTTGCTGACTTTTCAGTGTCAGCTCCAAACAGAGGCAGTTCCAGTCGGAGCAGAAGCATCTGTTTAGAAAAAGCCTCAGGCTGTCTCGTCGCGAGGCAGGACGATGGTCACTATTCTCTCACAGTGTCCCGTAGGGAAAGTCCCCTGACTTCTCGCTGGGTGCTTCCCAACCCGGGGTCGTTTCCTCCCTAACGCATTCTCTTTTCAGAGCATGTACCAGCACAGAGATCATTTGTTCCATCCGCCCCACAGCCTCCCGTCGCAGTATGCAAGCCGTCAGCTGCCTTGGCTCAGCCTCTGTGGGTGAAGGTTGCACTCCCTTCCTTTGGGGTCAGCACTAGGGACACCAAGGACAGCCATGCACGAGTGACCCCCATCACAGAGGGCGTGGCACAGCCCAAATGGGGGCTCCCAAAAGGGGACAAGATGGCATTTGTCGTCACACCTAGACGAGCTTGGTCAAGCCCCTCTGCCTTGGCGGTTTAGCACAGCAGCTGGTGTGGAGCCTGGCTTTGAGGAGGGAGAAACGCCTTCTTTCCAGCTAAGGTGCACTGCCAGGCGATGCCTCCTGCGCATATCCCTGTGTGAGCAGGGGCCAAGGGCATCATCTGTCCTCCACTCCATGAAGAGCCCGAAGCAGGGGTGCTCAGCCACTGGCTTTATGTCCCACAGCTGAGCTCCCCCAACCCAGGGACCCCAAGAGAAGCAAACCCAGCAGAGCGGTGAGGAGAAGAAAAATGCCCCAGCCAGCCCTCACGTGTCGGCTGCCCCCTGAGCTGTGTGCGAGGGGTCTACGAGAGCTGCAGAAGGCTGGGAAGAGCTGCAGCAGAGGGAGAGGCTGAGGTTTACAGAGAGGGAGACAGGGACCAGGTAAGAAAGAGAAAGTCATGATCAGCACAGAGGACGGAAGTGAGGGGGTCGCAGGGAGATGGTGTTTTGTGATTGAGTGCTGGAAGTCGGTTCTTCTGCCCTCTCCCTCGCCTCTCAGCTGAGCTCCTCATGGAGACAGCAGCTATCCCTGCCACCCTGGAGGAGAAAGGGGGTCTCTTTCATTGAGGAGGATTGAAGACATCCGCACTTGCTGTAGGAAGGATAGAAACCTCTGTAAGGCGGCTGCACCGGTCCCCAGAGGCAGGAAGGGGAGAGTTATCATCAGTCATGGGACTGCCTTGTGCAGTAGCTGTGTGCACATGTGCTTTTGTGTATGTATGTAGGTGCGTGGTGGGCAGGGGAGGTGTGCGGTGTGTAGGGGAGGTGCGCGTGTGTAGGTGTGGGTTTGTGTGAGCATGTGAGTGCAAGTGTGCCTCGTGTGTGTGTGTGTGTGTCAGGAGGAGTTATGTAGGGTGTAGGGTGGTTGTCCTTCCTTCAGGAGAGGCCAACTCTAGCTTTCATACCAGACTGACCCCAAGAACAAAAACACCCTCTGGCACTTCTAATACGGTTTAGCTCCTCAGTGCGGAGAAACCAGTCAAACAGGTCCCGGAGCCTGGGCCAGAGCAGGGACTCCTCTCACAGGTCTGTGTTTGCAGAAACTGATCTCACTTGGGACCTGTGCACAGCCCGACCTTCTCTAGGGACAGGGCAGCCCCGGGGCAATGAAAAGGGGCTATGTGGAGGGTGCAATCTATGGAAGAGAACGCCAGGGACCCAGCTACACAGAGCTCATCTCCCCTGCAATTATCCTCAGCAATGAGCAATAGAAATGGTGAGTGATTGCGCCGGCTTCACAGGTAGCTGGCTCCAATACCTCTGTCCTCGATGCTCCCGCACGCCGCGCACCTCTGCTACACACTACACACTTCCCCTACACACCGCGCACCTCCCCGCACACCGCGCACCTCCCCGCGCACCGCGCACCTCCCCGCGCACCGCGCACCTCCCCCGCGCACCGCGCACCTCCCCGCACACCGCGCACCTCCCCCGCGCACCTCCCCCGCACACCGCGCACCTCCCCCGCGCACCTCCCCCGCGCACCGCGCACCTCCCCCGCGCCCCTCCCCGCACACCGCGCACCTCCCCCACACACCACACATGTTCCCAACAGCGTGTGGTCGGATCACTGGGGTCAGCTCCCGGCTTCTGCACTTTGCTACCTGTGCGGCCTGGGTGAGCTGCTCCACCCCAAATGCTGCGTGCTTCCTGGTGAAGAAGATGGTACCAGTACGTGCCTTATAGTAGCCTTGAGAGGGTCAAGGCCCTGCAAGAAAGCCTCTGCCCAGCACCTGGCGAGAGCAAGCACTCAGCAGGCAGGAGCTGCCCGACCCTCCTCCACCCCCACCCACACCTGCTCCCTGTTGGGTGCTGCTCCAGGCTGCTTCCTGGCCAAAGCAGACGTACCCTCACTGCATACTCAGGTGCCAATTCTAAGTTCTCAGGGCTTCAGCTGAATGAAGAAACACCTGATATCACTGATGCCATGGACGGCATTGGCCTTGCTGTCCACTGCACTCCTGGCATCTGCCATATAGACCACGTGTGTGGAACACGCTTGACAGAGGCACATAATTCTACAGGAAATCGCAGGGTGAGGAGTTGGAGGGTAGAGAGCTCCGTTCCAGTCCCTGTCCAATCAACAGTGTGATTCTTAGGCTACAACAACCTGAAGTCACACCAGGGTGTTCCCTGGGCAAAGGGCAGAGCCCCCATTCCCTCTCCTGGGAGGATGCTCGTGGATTCTCGGGGGGAAGAGAGGCTCTGGAGCTGGCGTGGGTTGCTATTTATACAGTGCCCGCAATCTGTCTAGACTTGCTGGGTTACTTGGCAAGAGCAGTCCTCCCCCAGACTCTGACCCATCAATGACACACCTGGGAACCTGGCAGGACACCCCTGGCTCTGTGTCCCAGACCAGAGCCTGCTCATCGGTCCCCCCCCCCCAGCCCTGGTTCTTGAGAGAGGTACTTACCCAAGAACTGAAATATTTTAACTTGGACCGTGTTGGAAATCTAACGTGGATTATATGTTTTATTCCCTGTCACCATAAACAAATTAGATGGAGTATAATCCCAGTGGTTTAAAATGATACATAAGACCCTCTATTCACTGTGCAGAGGTTTGCATGGGGTCTGCCATACATGAGACAGTCCCGGTTGGCGGTGATCTCCCAGGTGGTCCTTCCCACCTGCTGTCGTGGGGTAGGTCCCTCTTCCTCTCCCTCTCCCGTGGGTCTTCTCAGCATGTCCTGTGCCCCTCTTCATTTCACAGCTACTATTGGCAGAACTTTTAAGGCAGAACTCAAAGTTGTCAAGAAATAAAGAAATTAACCAAGCTTATAAATCGGCAGTGTTCGTGAAATAACGCTAAGAAAGCAATCATTCTGAGGGTGGTGCTCAGGACAGCCGATGTATTTCAGGATTCAGAACCATATTCTGAAGCGTGAAGATTGCCGTGAGCCTGAATGCTGGACAAGGTCAGGGATGGTGGGGATCCTGTTCACTGCTGTCACACACACGTACAAAAACTCTTCGGAGAAGTTTAGACCTAAACAGCTAAATGCAAGTAGATGGATGCAAGTGAGAGGTGAGAGAGGAATATATTTAAATAATTCTGGAAACCCAGAAGTTATCAAAGAAAAGGTAGGTATATTTGAGTACGTATAAAAAAGGGAAAACCTTTTGTATGAGCAGAAAAAAAAAAAGACTATAGATAAAAATGATAGATCTTGGGGGAGATGATAACATACAAAGGATTTCATATACAAAGAGCTTTGAAATTGTCAAAACTACAACAATAACAATTCAATAGGAAAATGAGCCAAGGATGTAAGTAGCCAATTCACAGAAAAGCAAATTCAAATGGCCAACCAACAGTAAAAGACGCTAAACTTCGGCAGCAGAGGAGGAAGTGCAAACTGAGATATTAATGAGGCATCATTTCACGCCCGATCTAGCTGGCAAAAATTGAATTAATTAAAATACCTACTGCTAGAGAAGATATGAAGACATTGTTATCCTTCCACATTGCTGGTGAAAAGGTCAGATCTGACGGCTTTATTCTTAGTAACCTGGCAATGTGTCATGTATTACAACTAATAACAGGATTTTACATTGTGAACAAAAATCTAGGATGTTAATACAGGTTGCAGAGATACCGATAGGCAGAAGAGGGGGTGAAAAGATGGAAAAGGCTGAATGATATGGTCATTGTGTGTGGGGGGGGTGTGGGAGTGTGCGTGTGTACGTGTGTGTATGCATGTGTACAAGAAACTGGATGAAACATTTTTAAAGGATCTTTGTTTTGCTAAGTATCTCCTACTTCTTTTTCTTTTTTTTCTTTTTTGAGACAGTGTCTCGCTCTGTCACCCAGGCTGGAGTGCAGTGGTGTGACCTTGGCTCACTGCAACCTCCGCCTCCCGGGTTCAAACAATCCTCCCACCTCAGGCTCCCGAGTAAGGCCCATCCCAGGGAGAGCCGGAGACAAGGAGGCCCTGGGCTTAGGAGCTCTGGCTGCATCCACCGTAGAGAGGTTAAGAATCCCCTTCCTGCTATGGGGCTGCTGCAAGAAGCAAAAGGGAAGGTGCCCGTAGCCTGCAAAGCACCCTACAAAGGCAAGGGACTGGCCTTCCCTCCACATTGTGAGTTCCACCTTCTTGAGATCCCACCTCCCACCAGGAGCTGCGGGTGCTCAGCCAGTGGCCCGCCCAGTGAGTGGGTGGCCACTTGGAGGCTCTCAGGACACAACACCTCCACACCGTGGCTCTTCATACCCGATGGCGTCACGCAAGGAGACGACGGCCCCGGGTCCAACACGGGCCAGGAAAGCAAGAGAGATGTGGGCATGTGGTCAGAGAGGAAAGGAGGCGGTCACCGTGCAGGACCATAGGGCCCTGTGTGGAGGAGGGGGCGAGCCAGATGGTGTCCTCTGCCCCTGGTACTTGCTCTCCTCTGCGCTTGCCATTAGGCACATGGGCCTGGCAGGGACAAAAAGGGCACCGGTTCTGACTCAGCGGGAGCAGTGAGCCTGGAAGAGCCACCTCCTCCCTCTGGCCCGACAGCAGCCCAGAGGCCATGCCCCACTCCTGCTGACCCCACAGGCCCAGTCCCCTCGGTAGGAGGGTCCTTGTGTAGTTCCAGGGGAGGGTTGGCTGCTCCCCGCCTCTCAGGAGTTCTTGCCACAGGAAACCTGTTCTGCAGGAGCCAGCCTGTCTGCAGGAATGGCCAAGTGTCCTCTCCACGCCAGAGCAGGTCCAGGCACCAAGCTCAGCTTCAGGGCACCCTGGGCGGGGCTGCGTCCTGGGAGGAGAGCAGGGCTGCCCTAGAGAAGGAAGGGGGAGACGAGGACAGGAGAGCCCTGTCCTTACGGGCTCCTTGGAGGGGAGCCCAGAGACGGGAACCCGGGCTACCAGCAAGTCTGGCCCTATGTCTAGGGTGGAAATGAAGTTAGGTCCCACGAGAGGCCACTGGCTGAGGCGAAGCCGGCAATGGCGGCGGGGACTGAGGGCCGGAGGATCCTCCTCCCAAAACCACCCTGCTGCCCTCCCACCCAGCCTCCGTCTTTGGGCCTCCCCACATTGCACCCTCTCCTCCCAGGACTCCCCACCACACCCTTCTCAGGCCATCCAGACGCAAGCAGCCCCCTAAAGCAGCTCTGCCCCCCACAGGCCACCACTGCCCTCCTTCACCCAACTGCACTTTGCCCCTGACCTCCCGAGGGTGCCTGTGTACCTGTCCATCTCCCCCACCTACCAGGCTGAGGTCCAGCCACAAGGCAGGGCTGTTCTCCCGGCCACCCTCAAATTCGTTGGGGTTAGTCACAGACAACACTTTGGGCAGTCAGGCCCACTGACTGAGAAACCTCACAGGGCTCCTGGCAGAGCCGCCCTTCACCCTACGCTCAGCCTTGCAGGGTCCACGTACTTGGACGGGTCGGCAGGTGCTGGACTCTGGGCTCAGAAGCAGGAGCGTGCAGCTGGCAGCCCAGGGCTCCCGGGGCAGGAGTCCCAGCCCTGCTCTTCCTCCCGGCCGCCTGACTCCGTTTCTGCGTGTGCCAGAGCTCAGCGCCAGTGGCCTGTGGAAACCTTCAGCCCTGTCTTTGGTCCTGGGATTTTCTGAGTGCAGGGAGTGGGTTGAGGGAAAATGTGCTTCCAGGTCAACGTGCCTTCCTCTCGCTTGGACATGCTCACCAGTCAGTCATTCATCAGTGACCCTCTCCTCCCGTGTCTGCAGCCAGGCCCAGGACAGCTGTCATAGTTAACCCCGTTTCAGAGGCTGGGAAGCCAAGGAATGAAAAGAAGGAGCCGCTCCTCAGAAGGGAGGCTGGAATCAACATACAGAGCTGAGACCCGCGTGGCATTCATCCCACACCAGCTGCCCTGGGTCCAGGAGCTTCCCCGAGTGCGTCAGGCTCCTGATCCCAACCAGTGGTGCAGGGCTCCTCGGGCCCCTCCTTCCCCGCCCACCCGGATCGTTACCCAGGGTCCATCCCCCCTGGACTCGGACATCTTTCAAACCCCACTTCCAAGGATTCTACGCCTTTTCCACAAATATTTTTTCAGGTCTCTTCTTGGATCCCCCGCTCTCGGGTGGAGGTTTCATTGTAAAAGACACACGTTTGCCGTTTTCCTCCAGCACTGAAGCTTCCCCAGCCACCACATCCCACTTTCTTATGAACCCAGATGTCCTCCGCCCCTCACCCCCAGCTCCAGTTTCATTCTGTTTGCATTTTTCTAGGACAGGCTCTACTCCCACAGCCCCTTCTCCTCAACTGGGTGACATTTAAGAAGCGTTGGCGTTGCTGCTGGCCCAGAGGCTGGGACGTCCTGGACCGGCCTGGCCACGTCTCCTCCTTCCTCCTCTCTTGGGATAAGATGCTCTCAGCCCTTTCTGCACCGCCGCAGCTTACCTTCCCTCTCCTTCCCACAGTCTGGTTGGGCCAACCTCGGCTTTCCCAGCCCCAGAGCTGTTTCTCCTTCCTGCTTCCTTCTTTCGGGAAGTTGCTCTCCCTTGCTCTGGAGCCTCAAGCTGACTTTCATGAGAAGTCACTAGTTCATACCTTCTTCATGATGGTGGGACACTGATGTGATGTCCACAAGCCCCCTGGACACAGCTCTGTGCTGGGTGCACACTGGCTTTGGGGTTCACACCACCCTCTGTGGTGGGATTTCCAAGAAACCCCCCCTACCACCACCACCAGGGCCCAGTAAAGTCAGCTGCCACCAGCTTTATCCTGAACTCAAACATCCACTGTAGCTCGGCCACACTTCAGTGCCCAAACTAGGCAGAGCCACGTCAAAGCCACGGCTGCCCCCATTACCCGAGGAGGACAGGTGATGTGCCCTTCCTAGGTGCCAGGTGCTGTGCTATGGGCTTTGATGCGTGACCTCATTTTCCCTCTCCTTTTATTCTTATTAAAATAAGGGTAAGCAGGTGAAGTAATTGAGGCTTAGTGAGGTCACAAAACCAGTTCATCAAAGAGGTGGAAATGTGAATCTAGGTTTGCCTGATGCCAGAGCCCAGGCTCTTATCCAGGGCGCCCTAGCGTCTGCTCATCATCTGATAGCTTCATCCTTCCTTCATAAGCCGTGGAAGGCAAAACTCAGCCCCAGCAGCCCCGGACTGGACGGCGACGCTTTCTAGCGCAGAAGCCCAGCCCAAGGCCCCAGTGTTGTTCTGCACCCTCAAGTGGAGAAGCACATTCACAGCTTCCCCCAGGCTTGGCACGGGCAGGGGACTATGGCCAGGAGTGGGAGGGAGGGCACCTGCTATGCTGGGAAGAGGTGGCAGTCCAGGCCCGGCTCTGCCTCCCACCTGATGTTTTTATAATGGCATTTGTAGCCTTGTATTTTATTCAAGATAAAATGTTTGAAAGTAACCCATGCTTCTTTAAAATTTTTAGAAATATTCCAGAGTGTATAAAACACAAAAATTCCTTCCACACTTTCTCTCCACTTCCTGGAGATAATCATTGCTAATACTTTTTTCAAATATTTACCGATACTTATCGTTGACAGCATTTATGCTCATTGCTGAGGGTTTTTTTTTGTTGTTGTTATTGTTATGCTTTAAATTCTGGAGTACATGTGCAGACCTTGCAGGATTGTTGCATAGGTGCACACATGTCGTGGTGGTTTGCTGCCTCCATCCCCCTGTCACCTACGAGTCAGTTTTTTTTTTAATTTAATTTTATTTATTTGAGACAGAGTCAGACTAGAATGCAGTGGCGTGATCTCTGCTCACCACAACCTCCGCCTCCCAGGTTCAAGTAATTCTCCTGCCTCAGCCTCCCAAGTAGCTGGGATTACAGGCATGCGCCACTACACCTGGCTAACTTTTGTATTTTTAATAGAGGCAGGGTTTCACCATGTTGATCAGGCTGGTCTTGAACTCGTAGCCTCAAGTGATCCGCCTGCCTTGGCCTTCCGAAGTGTTGGGATTACAGGTGTGAGCCACCATGCCTGGCAGTTTTAAAATTTTAATGCAGTCATCTGGTTACTGTACAGTTCAGTGAAATACACTTCTGTGAAATCCTTGGAAGCAATTTCACCAAGAGCTTGCTATCATTTGATCAGTCCCTATTTATGTGAGTCTATCATTATCTTAACTTCCGGAACATTCTGTGACAAGCTGGCGTGGGCTTCCCCCTTCCCTGATAACTCAGCCTCTCTAGGTTGAAAATCTCTTTACTTCACCTTTGACTTCTCCCTCCCTTTTTAATTTCTCCTTTGTGCTTTTATGTCTGTGTTCTCCTTGACACGTGTGGAAATAATGATTCGATTCCTGAAGATCATTAGCCTTACTCTTCTCAAGAGCTTCCTGCGCAGGTTTTGGTTTGTGTTTGCTTTGTTCTTAGCATGACTGACTACTTTTTGGCATCTTAAAAAGAGAGAGCCCCGCTTTTCCCCTTCCTCCAGCCTCGCTTTTGTTACACGTTAATATCTTTCTGTTCTGGTGGGAGTCGCCTCATCTTCCCCGCCCCTGCCACACACATCAGCTTGATTCTGTTCCTCTCCATGACTTGATTCTGTTACTATACACAGATGTCTGCTTTGCCACATGGCACTCTCTGGTTTTCCTTGCCCACAGTCCTCGCTGATACCAGCCCATTTTCTTTTCTTCAGCACATTCCAGGCTGTGCTTATTTACAGTCAAAGCAGCGTCTGGAACTCCAGTCCTCTGAACTCACTTGAAATATTTGGATTCACTGTCCTGTTGTATTTGCTTCCCAAGCTAGAACGTGTTCTCCTACGATACGTCTGAAATCCTTTCCTCAGGGTATAGTTTATACGTATAGGATGCAGAGTTTTGCAACTCGGACAGCGCTTTTTCCCAGTGGCCAGCACGTTGAACCCCAAACACGGGCTCTTCCCGTGTCATACAGCTTCCTTTCCACCTCCTATGAAGAGGGTGTCTTCTCTCCCGAGCCTTCTGTCTGCAAAGGGAAGGCCACTACTGTTCACACCTCAACTTCTCAGGGAGCCAAAGCTGCTCCATGGAGATCTCGGTGGAGTCACGCCACGCTTCCCGCTGGGCCATCCCACCGGGCGACAGAGCCCCCACAAATGCTGACCTGCTGCATCACATTAGCAAAAATGCCTGTTCCAGCTTCTAATCCCTCTTCTCCCAAGAACTCAGACCAGGCACGAAGCGTTGGGGTCTGGGAGAGAACATGCAGCGTGGGAGGGAGGCATCTGGCTGAGGGTGGGCATCAGCACCCCCATGTCTCACCAACAGCGGTGTTACTGGACAAGTCCCGAACCTCTGCCTTTCTTCCCTCAGGCTCAGAACCTCCCTGGGCTCCATGCAGAGAGTGTCTGGGTCCTGGCAGGAAATACGCCCGCGAGCTCCTTGGCAGTAGCACTTTGCCGAAACCACCCTGAGGTCTCGGGCCAGGCGTGAAGCTGACACAAAGTAGACTTGCAGTGCGTGTTCATTTGTTGAATGCTAAGAAAAGAGTGGATGGCCGGATGGATGAATACAGGAGTGAGTGGAATACAAAGCTCTGCTAGCATTCCTTCCCCCACCCACCAGTCCATTCTGCAAAACAGAGTCCACCCTCTCTGTGGATCCGAAATGCACATGGAACCTCATTTCCACACGTGGCTGCCTTCACACGTGTGCCGGACGCATCTCAGGGGAATTCCTGCGAAGGTTCCGCGGGAGAACTTCCTTCCCTGGGGCCTGCCACCTGCAGCCTCACAGCCCCTGCTCCCCCAGCCCCGCCAAGAAGCCATGTGTGAGCTCTTGTCCATTCTCTCCTTTCCTCTGCGGGATTCTCCACCCTAACCAAATTCCTCAGGACTCCCTGCAGCCAGGAATGGCAGGAGAATCTGGGGAAAGCAAAAGCAGCTCCAGAGAAGCCCTTTCTCCTCCCCGTTCCTTTAGGGTTCCTCCCTTCTTGCCTCCAGTTCTCTACTGTGTGTTCCTTCTTCCTCATTACCAAGCTCCCCTTGTGGCAGAGACTCACCCATGGCGTGTCCTCAGCCAAACTGGGCAGGAAAAGCTCAGCACTTCGCACACCCCACTCCCTCATTTCCTCCCTAATGGCCTTCGTCCCTGAGTTCTCTTGGGCCATGGACTCCCTCACTCCTGCCCCTTCCTCACCATGGGCACCTGCCGCCTTTCTGAGGGCGCCCCCGAACTGAAGCTCCAAACCCAGCCTTTCGCTGGCAGCAAAGCTCAGTCTCAGGCTGGTGCCTTCCCACCTCCTCCACGCACCTTTAGAGATGAGGTGAGAAGCTATCTGTTCTCTTCAGTTTACACATGCAGAAATGAATACACAAAAATACCAAGAGGCGGCCGGGAGTGGTGGCTCACGCCTGTAATCCCAGCACTTTGGGAGGCTGACGCAGGCAGATCACGAGGTCAGGAGATGGAGACCATCCTGGTCAGCATGGTGACACCCCATCTCTACTAAAAATACAAAACTTAGCTGGGCGTGATGGCGCACACCTGTAATCCCAGCTACTCTGGAGGCTGAGGCAGGAGAATCCCTTGAACCTGGGAGGTGCAGGCTGCAGTGAGCCCAAATCACACCACTGCACCCCAGCCTGGGGACAGAGCAAGACTCCCTCTCAAAAAAGAGAGAAAAGAAACACCAAGAGGTTTGAACTGAATTGTGTCCCTGACAAATTCATAGGCTCAAGTCCTGCCCCTCCATGGTATTTGCAGGGGGCTCATCTCATTAGGGTGAGTTGAGGTCATGAGAGGTGGGGCTCGTGGAAGTCACCATACAGATGAAAAGTGTATCCCTAGTAACACAAAGTAATAGTGACTACTTATGGCGCTCCTAAGATGTGAGAGGCCCGGCCGCTCTTTGGAGCCTTCTCATGCCTTAATTCATGTCACTCTTGTCACCTCTGACCTGGACGCTGCCATGGTGCCACTGTACAGATGAGGATCTGAGCCATGGCAGCTGCAATTGCATGATGCACATGAAACAGCTGAAAGCAGAGGTGGGGAAAGGAGGGAGGCTGGGTGGCCTGGGCGCCTGCCCTTCACCTTCCCTCGCCCCCACACACCCTCGGAGGACCTCTGCAGAACCCAAGGGTTTCGAAGAGCAGAGCTCAAAACCACAGCCGTAAATAACTAAGGCAGGCTCTGATGGAATGAGGAAACGGGAGTGCACTTTGCCACATTGCTTTGCCTGCCTTAAATCTCTCACCAGGGTCCTGAGCCCACGCCCTAAACCTTCCTGCCTTCCCCACACATCCCCCGTGTGCCCGCAGGTGACCCATCGTCACGGGGCTGCTTGCGCCACACGTGTGGGTACAGACACATGCACACGCACGTGCCTGCCTTCCTGCATTAAATGCTAAGGTTTTCTTCTGAAGCAGAAACTTCAAAAGCTGGAATTGGAAACAGAAGCTCTTCCTGCTGCTTGGGGAACTCCTTATCCTTCAAGGAAGATCGACTTGTTCTCTCAGAGATAATTATCCTGCCCCTTTGGTTGTGGAGGCTTAGAGTAACAAACCGTCCTACTTAGCTAATCATCGAATGCATCTTGGTATAAAAAGAGCTGTAGCATGTGGCCAAGCCCCTCTACTTCCCCCTTACTTCATACTTTTCATACTTTTGAGACAGAGTCTCACTCTGTCACCCAGGCTGGAGTGCAGAGGCACCATCTCGGCTCACTGCAATCTCTGCCTCCTGAATTCAAATGATTCTCCTGCCTCGGTCTCCTAAGTAGTTGGGATTATAGGCACGCACCACCATGCCCAGCTAATTTTTGTATTTTTAGTAGAGACAGGCTTTCACCATCTTGGTCAGACAGGTCTTGAACTCCTGACCTCAGGTGATCTTTCCATTTCAACCTCCCAAAGTGCTAGGATTACAGGCATGAGCCACTGCGCCCAGCCCATATTTTCCGTCATTTTTTTCAAAACATCAAGCATCAAGTTTGAAAGGTCAGTGGATCATACAAATAAAGCCCTCCCAGAACCAACCCCCATTCTCCCTCCCCGCCCTCTCTCCTCCCTTCCCCTCTGTCCAGACCCTTCACCTGCACCTCTCACCACCCAACACCCCCAGCACAGGCGGGGCCCGTGAGTGAGCTCCCAGCGGGCTGTCAGGGAAAGTTCCAATCCCTACATATTTCGCAAGAAATAACCCTTTCCCAGGAAAGCAACAAGAATAGATTTTTATTCATTTGGCTGCTTTTATCCTGAGACCTATTTCTGGTCTGCATTGGTTTAGGGCTGAGCGTTTAATACTGGTTTAATCCCACTCGCTGTCAGGAACTAAGCACAGGCCACGTTAATGCCCCTTACTTGGCCCCTTTGGAAACACATCGATGGAGGTGCTCAGCAAGGCTCAGGAGCTGACCTCTGCAGCCCCGGCAGCCATAGAACTCGATTGTGCTGAGAAGGCAGCTCTGGCAGGGCAGGGTAGCCCTGGGCTACCTGGTGCAAACTGCAAGACCTGATGTGAGGACGTGCCCTGCACAGCCTCCGCACAATCCCATTGTTTGGCTTGGGGGATCCGTGCTGCAGGTGAGGGCCGACCAGGTAAGAGGACTGACTCCACGTGATGACCAGGCAAGAGGCCACGCAGGGCGGCAGGCTCCGGGGAGCGTGCTCACGTGCCGGCTTTTTACGTGACGATCTGTCTGTCAGAGTTCAATTAAACCAATCACTGCTCTGTTCCGGGACAGTGATCTCCTCCCGGAATGTCAACTCCAGCCCAGCCCAGGACACAGCCCTGTGTGAATCTTGATGCGTCACATGAGACAGACCAAAAGTCACCCGAAGAGCTGGGCCAGGCAGCACATCTGGAGGAGGCCATCAAGAGGCGGTGGGAAAGGCAGGCCCAGGGCTCCTGCTCCTGCGGGAAATCCCTCCGTCTGTGGGGAAGCAGGGAGGCTGACTGAGAAAGGGTGCTTTCACCCCGTGGTCAGTGGGAGTTGCAGCACAGAGCAAAGCCTATCTACTGTCAGGTCAGTCCGGGCCTTGGATGCGAAACGAAGCAGCAGTATCTGGTCGATTCCATGGGCAGGACACAGATAACACTGACGTGCTCGTCCACGGTTCCTCCACATCCCCAGTAGCTCACCGTCGCATCCTCCATCTCCGTTTGGTCGCAGTTGCTCATTGGAGTGTGAACTGCAAACATCCCAGCTCCACAGCATATCTTGTGCAGCCCCTGCAAATCCAGGCACATCTGATCATGTCCAGAAGACTTGTAGGGAGCCCGTGATGGAAAGTCACTGGCAGGAAATTTTGATGCTGGGAAAAAAGACCCCAAAGTTGAGCCAGGCAAAGAGGCCAAATGAAAAGATGGCCCGAGACAAGGAGAAGCCAAGGAGTTTGCTCTGTGAGGCGTTGTGGCGGGGGTGCGGGGGAGGGTGTCCCAGCAGACATTTTTAAATTCTTCCATTTGTGTGTTTCCCAGGTAATCCTACAAGTCGTGCAAGGAACCCTCTCCCATCAGTGGGTGATGGTCGAGGTCCTGACGAAGTGCCACTGGCCGTGCTCCAAGAGCGGGGCCGCCCTCCCAGGCTCCTCCTTCCACCTCTCTCCTGAGCCCCCCACACCCTCTCCCCACCTGGCTCCTCCAATCTGCCCTAGTTGGGCTGTCAGCCTAAATTTCAAATTCGGCTTCGAGCCGGGAGTATCTTTCCGATCTCCACGGGTTCTTTACTAAGGAGAGAAGTCCTCTCTTCCCCCGAGACCTGCCGGCACATACCATCTCGGCAGTTCCTGGCCTCTCTCTAAGGAGCCTGCACTGGAGTCCCTGCTGGTGCCCGTAATAGAGAACTGGGGGTGAATACTGCGACGTACTGGAGGGCTTCCAGGAAGCTGGGTCCGTGAGCCCATGCCTCCTGAGGCCGACACAGCACATATGGTATGGGGACAGGTTCTCATTCTTGCAGAGATACGGACAGAGGAGAAGCCTGGTGGTCAGTGTCCACCGGTGCCAAGCCTCAGCAGCTGCTCCCAAGGGCCAGCATGGAAGTCTCCAGCCACCACTGAGCCACATGGCAAATGAGGACAGTGGGGAAAAAAGAACACAGGCAAATAAAACAGGCACTTGGGCAAGGCCATTTGAGGCGTAGCAGGGAATGTTTTGAACCAGAACTTGAAGGAAGGGTGAGGTTCCAACAGTCCTTGTGCAGTTGCTCTTTGATGACAATGTGATCCTCTCGTGCTGTTTACTTGGCAAACACCGAGTGAAGTCGGTGCGGCAGAGGGCCTGTCCTGTCTAAGGGGGCTTGACGGGGAAAGAAGTTGAAAACAGCCCTGGCTCTTGTGAAACTAAGATGGAAAGGAGCTAAAGGAGGGAGTGAAACAGAAGTCATGGGAGGAAGCAGAAGGTTAATTAAAAGTGCGTATTCAGGGAAGCCCTGACAAGGAAATGGAATTTGACTTTCAACTGAGGGGCGGGAAAGGGTCAGCACTTAAAGGTTAGGCGCAGGTTGTCCAGGCAGACAGACGACTTAAGCAAAGTCACAAAATGTAGGAATCAGGTCAAGGGTGTTGCTCAAGGAGCAGGAAGCAGGTTTGAACATCGTCTTTTGGGGAGAGTGATGGGTTCACAGCGAGGTAGGCAGGAAACAGTCACACATGGCAAAGAGAGGCCATCAGAGGATTTTGAGTAAGAAAAGGCACACAGTGAATGCAATACAAATAGGGAAACCAGTTATGAGGCCATGGAATCGTCCTGCCTTGAGATGATGGGGGCTTGGTGCAGTGGATGAGCAAAGGAACATTTTCAAAGCAGAGCTGAATGATTGGTTTAGAAGTGCAAGAGAAAGGGAGGAATTAAGTATGACTCTAGGGTTTTGTTCTGAACAATTGAATGAATTGTCTTTTAAAGAGATGGGAAGACCCAGCTACTTGGGAGGCTGAGTTGGGAGGATGGCTTAAGCCCAGGAGGCAGAGGTTGCAGGGAGTCAAGATGGTGCCACTGCACTGCAGCCTGGGCGACAGAGCCAAACTCTATCTCGGAAAGAGAGACGGAGAGATGAGATGAGAAGACTGGGGAGGGGCAGGGATGAAGACCAAGAAGTCTGCTGGGTCACATTTGCTTGAGATGGTGATTAAACACGCAAATGGAGGTGTTGGGTGGGCAGCTGCATACGTGAGGTGCTCAGAAGAGGTGGAGAGAGAGATGCACTACGATCAAGTCTGGATACTTTCCTGCACTGAAAGCCATCTGAGGCAGCGCCAGCCCTGGGTTCTGTTGTCTCTTTGCAGCTTCTGGACAAGATGGTCAAAAACTGCATTGGTGATGACCACGGAGAATATGGAAAGGGAGGCTAGCTGTAGCAATCAGAAGATCCATGTTCCAGTGCAAGTGTTGAGCTTGCTAGCTGCCCAATTTCACTTCTTATTCATCGTCTGTGACATGGAGACATAACGCAAAGGATACTAATTGTTCAATGGATAGTAAACAAATCCACGTCTCACACTATAAATGTAACTGTCAAACAGTAAAACGACATAGCTAACTCCGTTTTTGTTAAGAGGCCTTTACCCATTCCTGCACACAGGCTAGGATAATTTTAGAGCACTGAGATAATACATAAACACGGCAATCATGTCATTTTTGAAACTCATTCTGAGATTAAAGGTAAAGCGTGTAAACAATTAACTATGTTTTGTTAAAGATTTCTAGGAGCCTTGTGGCCCAGCCTGAAAATGTTAAGATGGGATAATGGTTTAAAACACTTGCTCACCGTCTCCTTCATTTGCCGGCTCTCTGGATAAACCTGCTTTTCCTCCCGGCAACCCTTGTCTCTTGAGTCTGGCTTTTAAGCTGTGAGCAGCCGAATCTGGATTAAGTTACATAAAAGTGCTAATATTTATACTGGGGAGGAAGGAAGTTGATGAGCAGATGTTAGGGCTGGTGGATGGCTTTATCAAGAAAAAGAGAGAGGGTTCAGGACCACTCAGCCACACCCGTTCCAGCAGGATCACAGGAGCAGAACTGGCTGAAGACTGGCGAATCTTCATATCTTTATAGCAGCCAGCAGGAGAGGCACATTTAAAAGGACACTTAACTTCTTAACAAAGGCTATTACAACACTTCAGAGGGAAAAAGCAAATCTCCTTGGGTCTTCTGCCTTTGGGGTTTCTAGTTTTCAAAGAAAGCAGCTGCAGTGGGTGGTGGGGGGTTCCCTTCAATCTGTATCTATTGGGTTCATTCATACTATTTTCGGCCGGGCTCGGTGGCTCACGTCTGTAATCCCAGCACTTTGGGAGGCTAAGACAGGCGGATCATGAGGTCAGGAGTTACCAAGACCAGTCTGACCAACATGGTGAAACCCTGTCCCTACTAAAAATACCAAAATTAGCCGGTGTGGTGCCCCAAGCCTGTAATCCCAGCTCCTCGGGAGGCTAAAGCAGGAGAATCACTTGAACCCGGGGGGCAGAGGTTGCAGTGAGCTGAGAGTGCACCATTGCACCCCAGCCTGGGCAACAGAGCGAGACCCTGTCTCAAAAATAAAAATAAAAAATAATACTATTTTCCGCACCGTCCCACCACGATTCCACAGTCCTTACCTGATACCTGTAGCCCAGGGAATTCTACAAGCAGTTCACACTCCTGAGCGCCAGCACTCCAGGCACTTGGCTCTCACAGTCTCTTCCATGGATCTATTTGGTAACAGTGTGTCCCAAGACCCTTACTGAGGGCCTGAGAGGTCAAAGCTATTTTCACAATAATACCAATGTTTGTTGCCCTTTTCACTGTGTTGGTATTTGCACTGAGGTCAAAAGCAACAGGGGTAAAACCAGTGCCTTGGCGTGAATTAGCATGAATTAGGATGTCTGTGCTGGGTATCATGACAGCCTTCACTGTCACGCTGTCTCATTAAAGAAACAAAAAAGCTGGTTGCACTTAAAAATATCCTTGGGGCAGGATTATTTTGATTAAATTTCAAAGCTTACTTGGACATTTTTTTTTTCAGACGGGTTCTCACTCTGTCGCCCAGACTGGAGTGCAGTGGCACAATCTCAGCTCATTGCGACCTCCGCCTCCCAGGCTCAAGCAATTCTCCTGCCTCAGCCTTCCAGGTAGCTGGGACTACAGGCACTCGGCACCACAGCTGGCTAATTTTGTATTTTTGGCAGAGATGGGGTGTCACCAAGTTGTCCAGGCTGGTCTCGAACTCCTGACCTCAAATGATCTACCTGCCTCTGCCTCCCAAAGTGCTGGGATTACAGGCGTGAGTCACCATGCCCGGCCACTTGTACATTTTTAATAGTCTGCTGATCTTGAAGCGTGATGATTGTCATGAGGAAAGCACTTTTGTGATTGAGTAGAAGGTAAGCTTTTGTCATAGCATGTCACTTTTACTGGAAAGAACAGCTGATGGACAAATCATATCACTCAGATCTAGTATTTGGCAGACACGTGAGAGTGAAGTGAGCCTGTCACTTCAAGGGAAACAACTGAGAGTATTTGTTGCCATTAAAACTTTTTGAGCTTCTGAATGAAAATTGGAATTTCTGAAATTTTGTATTTGTCATTGTGAATTTGAGCCTCTCCAATACTTAGCAGCTTTTCTAATGAGATTAGTGGTGATATTAATGTGGTCTTTTTTTTTTTTTGAGACAGGGTCTCACACTGTCACCCAGGCTGAAGTTCAATGACATGATCACAGCTCACTGCAGCCTTGATCTCTTTCTCACACTCAAGCAATCCTCCTCCTACCCCAGCCTCCCACGTAGCCAGGACTGCAGGCACACACCACCACATGTGGCTAATTTTTCAATTTTTTGTAGCAATGAGGGCTCACTATGTTGCCCAGGCTGGTCTTGAACTCCTGGATTCAAGCAATCCTCCCACCTCGGCCTCCTAAAGTGCTGAGGTCACAGGCATGAACCATCACACCTGGGCTAACGAACGTGATTTTTTAATGTTATATATGTAATTGTTCCACCAGTGAACCCGTATTTTCCAAGTGACCAGTGCATGGTGTTATGAAATCATGCATGGGTAAAAGATCTGTTCAAAGTGCAAAAGAGACCATTGAATTTTCATTTAGCACTATGAAAAGGTCTCTGGTGTGGTCCCAGATTCCACGTGGCAACTCACCTTTCAGAAACTAACGGTTGTCAAATTTTGATGTAGTACCAAAGAACAATATCCACGAATTTTTGAAAAGACTATTCAAAGTCTCCCTCCTTCCCCAGCTGCACACCTGTGTGAGGCTGGATCATCATGCACTCTCAAACATTTTACCACAGATTGAGTGCAGATGCAGATTTGCTTCTGGAAAGCCAGGCATTAAAGATATTTGCAAAACCATTTTACAAAATGCCACTCTTCTGCCTATTCTTTGTCTTGGAAAAATTATTTTTCATTTAAAAATGATGTTTTTAAGTTCAGGGACACAAGTGCAGGTTTGCCGCACAGGTAAACTTGTGTCCTGGGGCTTTGCTGTACAGATTATTTCATCACCCAGGCATTAAGGCTAGGACCTAAATATATAAAAATATACTTAAATATTTAAATGTTTCTCGGTTTTAGTTGCAAACACAGTAAATATTGATATATATATATATTCCTCCACATAAACACAAGCTCTTTGGAGTCCTTAATCATTTTTAAATGTTTAAATGGATCCCGAGACCAAAATCATGTCTACTCTGTAGGGAAAGGAGCTGCTATATTGGGGTGAAAGGCTGCAGGGAGGGAGTTAAACATAAAATAAAGAACATTCCCTCTGCCACAGTTTCCCAACCAGTGAGTTGCAACAATCTGGCCCATCATAAGGCAGTCCTCTCTGAGTCACTGTGTACTAAGCAACCCTGTTTAAAATCCTGAGTCCGTCTCACTGTCTCCCAGGCTGGAGTGCAGTGGCACAATCTTGGCTCACTGCAACCTCTGCCTTCCTGGTTCAAGAGATTCTCCTGCCTCAGCCTCCCAAGTAGCTGGGATTACAAGTGCCAGCCACCACGCCCGGCTAATATTTGTACTTTTAGTAGAGATAAGGTTTCACCATGTTGGCCAGGCTGGTCTCGAACTCCTGACCTCAAGTGATCCACCTTTCTCTGCCTCCCAAAGTGGTGGGATTACGGATGTGAGCCACCTCACCAGCCACTGAGTCCTCTTTCAAAGTGCCTTTTTGAGAAAGGCATTTAGGTAAAAGCTAATGTTTGAGCCACAGAGCCATGACCCAGAAACCCACAGGTAACTGTTGGCCTGTCATCCTGGTCGTTGGTCAAGTGGCCAGGAGGTATGAACGTATTCCTGTCCTTGTCCATCAGGGCACTGTCTCAGCTGGGTTTCCCCCTGAGGCCAGCCTGGGCTCTCCAAGAGACTGTGTCGGCCACATGCCCAGGTCCCTCGGTTCTCCTGCCTCCTGGGGCTGCCCCTGTATTCTTTCATGAAGCTGTCCCTCCAGCCCCCAGGCAGGGAGAGTAGAAGAAGAATGCTTCATAGCCTGTTTTCCACTTGATCGTCACTCTGGCAGTCAAATAGGGGCTGTGGTTATCTGCTGTTATTCTGCTTTTCTATACATAACAGCTATGCTCATCATAGTCTCATAACTGAGAGATATAAAGCTGACCATATTACAGGCCCTCTGCATTACCTAACCTCAGAGAAAGAGAAAGAGAATTGGGAGTTCAGTAAGGTATAAATTTTCTTTTTTTTGAGACAGAGTCTCGCTCTGTCGCCCAGGCTGGAGTGCAGTGGCATGATCTTGGCTCATTGCAACCTCCACCTCCCAGGTTCAAGTGATTCTCCTGCCTCAGCCTCTTGAGTAGCTGGAATTAGGCTGCCACCAGGCTTGGCTAATTTTTGGATTTTTAGTAGAGACGGTGTTTCACCGTGTTGGTCAGGCTGGTCTTGAACTCCTGACCTCTTGATCTGCCTGCCTCGGCCTCCCAATGTGCTGGGATTATAGGCATGAGCCACCTCGCCCAGGCTGGAATATTTTTTTTATCAGGGTTGGTTTTTGAATCTTCAGCCATTTCCCCTAATAACAGAATTGATATATGCCAAATGTAAAACATTTAAAATGGACAAAGATACAGTATTTATAAGACAATTAAAAGCATTTATAACCCTATTATCCCAAGTAGCCACTATTAAGAGTTTGGTATGTGACTATCTAGGCTTTTCTTCTGTGAATGTATATAAACATATGTAAATTTTTAATACATAAAATCATATCACACATAGTTTTCTATCTGCTTTTTAAATATTTTCCATGGATACCTTTCCGTAGCTATATACTCATCCTCATTTTAAAACTATATTATTTCCTGGTGTAGATGAAAGCTGAGGTATTTGTTACTAACCTGCTGTTGTCGGTTATTCGGGTGATCTAGAACGAAGATAAATGTTTTTACAGTGCTTTTGGGATGTGAAATCTAATGCTCAGGCATCAGACATCAGTGTACAATCAAGAGCCCATCTCAGAAGGTACAGAAGGTCCCCGTGTCCCAGAATTAGCCCAAAAAAAACCCCAAAATAAAAAAAGGACCCTCCTGAGAGGCCCCCTCCTCAGCACAGGCTCCACACCGCGCAGAGCTCCTGGGGCACCGCAGATCAGAGAATGACGTGGGACTTCCTGGAAAGGCCTCCTTTTTCTCTCCTCCCCAGCCTCGTCCCCTCCCTCACAGGCCTGCAGCCCCACGGATCATCTTCCAGCCACTGGCCCCACTGCGCCCACTCCAGCCTAGGGGGCCCCTTCTCCAGCTTCGGGTCACCCTGGAGTGCCTCTCCACAGAGGATCTGTCCTTGGCCAGGCTGAAAAGTGACCCTGGGGTCCTGTCCATCACCACCTTGGATGTCTGTCAGCATTTATCAACAATCCCTCCTTACCTTGTTTGCATTCCTCAAGTAGTTTACCTGCTAACTAGCTGTCTTGCCAGTTAACCTCATGAGGACTAGGGGTGGCCTGCCTGGTCCCACTGTGTTCCCAGCTTCCAGAGCAGCGCTGCACATAGTAGGCACTCAATAAATCAGTGAAAGGTGAGTGAATGGGTTGGAGGAAGCCCCTCCCAATTCATGTCCAGTCTGAAGATAAGAAAAACCTTCCTCCTCCAAAAACCCTGTGGTGCCTAAGGCTATAGAAACCAAAGGCAAGGAAGTTTCTTTCATCTGCCGTTCATCCTGCAAAAAACCCTCCACTCCAGTGCCAAGGGAAGAAAGGGCACTAGAGTTAACTGAGCGGGAGCCAGGCAGGTGAGAGGGAGAAGGGAGAGGGAAATTCAGGAGGAAAGAGTCCAGCGAGGATCGCTCCAAGGCTGGCCCACCACGCCCTGACTGCAGGTGTGATTGCCAGGGCCCCTGCGGCTCTGCTGGGTCCGGGTGCGAGCAGGCACGGAGGTGCTGGCGTCAGCTCAATTCACAGGCCCCGGACTCCTGTCTAAACAGGACAGGCCCGGGCAACCACAGCGCAGGGGTGTCTGCCAATGATGGGAGAGGACTCTGCTGCTTCTTAAGCTCCAGCGACTCAAGCCAGGGTGAGACAGCCTGCCGGCCACCCAGATCTCCACTTGCCGCCTAGAGCTGGGACGGCAGCAGGGCTGCGGCAGAGGGAGGGAGACCACGCGGTGGCTGCCCCTGCCACCCACGCCCCCACTCCAGGCATGGCCGACCAGCTGACTGAGGAGCAGATCACAGAATTCAAGGAGGCCTTCTCCCTGTTCGACAAGGATGGGGACGGCTGCATCACCACCCGCGAGCTGGGCACGGTCATGCGGTCCCTGGGCCAGAACCCCACGGAGGCTGAGCTGCAGGACATGATGAGAGAGATCGACCAGGACGGCAGCGGCACCGTGGACTTCCCCGAGTTCCTGCGCATGATGGCCAGGAAGATGAGGGACACGGACAGCGAGGAGGAGATCCGCGAGGCCTTCCGCGTGTTCGACAAGGATGGCAACGGCCTCGTCAGCGCCTCCGAGCTGCGGCACATCATGACCCGGCTGGGGGAGAAGCTGAGTGACGAGGAGGTGGACGAGATGATCCGGGCCGCAGACACGGACGGAGACGGGCAGGTGAACTACGAGGAGTTTGTCCGCATGCTGGTGTCCAAGTGAGGCCGGCACCACTGGGCCAGCGGGGCACGAACCCCAGGCCTCCAGCCTCCTCCTCCATCCCCACCTCCCCCGGGCACCGCAGCTTCTTCCGGGGCGGTTGATTCAGCCCACCTCTCTGCCTCCCTCTTCCTGAGGCTCTGCTCTGCTCTTCCTCCGACCTCCCCGCCTGCCCATCTGAGTGACATGGAACGCTCCCACTCCAAGCAGACCGTGAAACCCCCCACTCGGGAGAAGCAGAGCTGACCTTAGGAACAAGCACCAGGGCAGGTTGTGCTGGCTCTGTGGCCACCAGGATGGACCCCCTAGAGCACCCAGGCAAGATCCCCAAGAGGCACCCAATGCCCAGGCCAGGGCAAGCTGCAGCCCTCAGCCCACACCTGGATTTCCCGAGGCTCCTGGACTGCAGGCTCCCTCTGCTGTGGGATTCTGGAGGGTGGGGGGCATCTTAGCCTGCAGTGAGTGGGGCTGATGGGAACTCTGGCCACAGAGGTCAGGCCTCCTGAAAACAGCAGTGCCTTCCATGCTGCTCCAGCTTGCCCCGTTCTGTCTCTGACAACCCACCGTGATTCACTGCTGAGGCTGGGAGTGAAACCGGGTCGGCTACAACCTGTTCCTATTCATCTGGAAGGAGGGAGGCTTGGGTGGGGGGAGGGCAACTGCAGGGAAATACATGAGATAGTCGTTATTTCATTTCCTTTTTTCTGGCTCCCACTGCAACGATCCTTGTTAAATTCAGCGTTGAAACAAAGCAGGAATCTCCATTTTTGTGCTTTTGAAAATGTATATTCCTATACTGGTGGGTGCCTTGCAAAGATGTCTGGATGAGGGCAATCTTGAATATTTGTTCCCAATAAAAAGGATACGTTGGCAGCAAAGAGATGTTAAAAGTCCATCTAGGACTTGAAAGACCCGAGTCCATCACGTTGAGAGGGAACCTGCTGATTTCTTTTCTTCTCCTGTACTCCTGGTTGTGAAGTGCCAGGCACTAGAAGATGGTGAGGGGCTGGGGACACATCGGGCACACGCAATGTAGGAGCTGTTCAGAGACATTAGTCCTGCGCTAGCCCAGCAAGCGGCTGGCAACACCCAGAGAAAGTCAAAGGGTCCCTGCCAGAGATCCCTTCAGTTCTAAAGGGAGGTACGTTTTGTAGGGTGGGCACTAGACACCACTCCTCAGAAAAGGCCATAGTGGATGAGTCCTCTCTCCCCAACACCTCCCCCCACCATGTTTCCTCCTTTGTCAAAGAAAGAGCTTGGCCCCACCCCAGCCTTGCCATCATCACTGCACCACTGGGACCTCCAGGGAGGCAGGACCCTCGTGCCGCCTGCCTGGGCTGGGGCACCAGCAAGCACTCGGTCTGCATAGACACTCGGCACCTCCCTGGGGGGCAGCCACTGTTATTACCTTCCTCATCTAACAAAGGAGGAAGTGGAGACACAGGGCTTCAGAAAGCAGCCCTGGGTCCTGCCAGGGCATAAGAGGCAGATCTGGGTCTGTGCCCCGACCACTGAGCTACACGTGCACCACCAACCCGCACCTCCACCTTGGTAATTACGGTAGTGCGCCTCTCCAGCACTTGTAAGGAGTGGGAACAACATTCTTAACACACCTGGCATGAAGTCAGTGCTTTATAAATGACAGCTACTATGACTATCACCTTAAAGATTCCTTCCTGTTCTAATACCGCAAGGCTCTCCAGGACAGCCACCCTCTCCATAGCTCGAGAACAAGAGAGCATCAAGAGCAAAAGCAGGTGCTCTGGGGCTGGATTCCTGAGGGGATGCTGGAGGGTGGGGTGTCGGGTGAGCATGGGCCCAGGGCAAGTGTGAGTGCTGGATGGTGGAGTCTCAGGTTAACACAGACCCAGGGCAGGTATAAGGGCTGGATGGTGGGGTCTCAGGTGAGCACAGGCCCAGGGCAGGTATAACTGCAGGTCCTCCTGTCGGGGGAACAGAAACAGAGCAAGCTAAGGCTTAGCTTGATGAACGAACCCCCACCCCTGCCTGTCATTCTCAGGAGTCGGGGTTGACTGGGCAGGTCCTGGGGAAGATTTGGGAAAAGCCTCATGAACACTTTGGACAGTGTCCAGAGGTCATCGGGCAGCAGCTCTCCACGGGGTGG
Organism: Sapajus apella; assembly: GCF_009761245.1. Taxonomy (NCBI): domain Eukaryota; kingdom Metazoa; phylum Chordata; class Mammalia; order Primates; family Cebidae; genus Sapajus; species Sapajus apella. Next base: position 5,768,069 of record NW_022437040.1, on the reverse strand, counting down.
GGAGCTGTGAGCAGGAGGGGCAGACAGAAGCCCCCATATGGCTGCTGACTACCAACCAAAAGGAACAGGATGTCAGGCCTGAGCGCCTTTCACAGAATGCCTCCTAAATTCTGCAGGAGGGAGAGAAGCCAAGGTCTCCCTGCACCAGCCGTCTTTGCAGTCACTGTCATGCACACGGCTGAGGTTTGACATCTAAGCCCCTCTTCCCAGGTGCGAGCTTGAGGAAGCTCCTACAAGGGCTGGGACCTAGGCATTGCCAAGGCCTGGGCTGGGCGGGCGCGGCAGTGTCTATTTGCTTTCCTCCCAGACCCCCGGTGATTCTGCCAGAGCAGATCTTTCTGCAGCCCCACACACCAGTCATTCTGGAACCACCTGGCCTGGGTTTCGCAGGTGCTGGGAGCCTTTCATCGAGAGCTCTCTGTGCTCGGGCAGGCACTGGCTGGGGTGGAGGAAACACCCTGCCTGCTCTCAGCTTAGCGCCAGCAGCCTCATATCCTCCCTGAGGGGGGGTCCTCAGAAGCAGAGTACTAAATGGAAGGGTCTCCTTTCCACAGACAGAAGCCTGAGGCAGCAAGGTCCAAGTGGGTTCCATGACAAAGGTGAATGACACTTCCCCTCCCCCTTGGTGTTCAAATTCAAATTTTTTTTTTTTTTTTTTTTTTGAGATTGGATCTTGCTCTGTTGCCCAGGCTGGCGTGCAATGACAGCTCACTGCAGCCTCAACCTCCCGGGCACAAGTGATCATTCCACCTCAACCTCTAGATTAGCTTGGACTGATGCATACCACCAGGACCAACAGAAAAAAAAAAATTGCAGAGATGAGGTCTCTCCGTTGCCCTGTCTTGCCCAAACTCCAGGCCTCAAGTCATTCTCCTGCCTCAACCCCCAAAGTGCTGGGATTACAGTCATGAGCCACTGCCCAGCCCCGAATATGGTGTTCAGTAACATCTTCTGTCATCCCTTCTCTTTGAAGCTGGGTCACCAGGCCTCATCACAGTGACCGCAGCCTGCTGTCACATGGCTCCGCCCCTCCCAACCTTCCTCGTCGGGTAAGGAAGGCCAGGCCAGAGGGGGACGCAGCTCTGACTATGCTCTCTGACGCTGCCCCTTCTGCTTCAAGGAGTGTGATGCCCAGGGTATCCCCTGACCTCACCAGCAGACGCCAAACCCACAGCGTGGATGCATCTCATTGGGCTAGCATTGCTGACCTCCACGGCGTGGCATCATCTACTCTGACACAGTTTACCCATGGCAGCGGGTGTCCTCTCACACGACAGCCTCGGGGTCCAGGGCTACCGGGAGCACACCCGGCCTGTCTCCAGCCTCCTCCCCATCTCCGCTTATCTTATCTTCCCTTCTTCCTTCCCACCCTGGTCAGCACCTCCAAAGAGCCTGTCCCAATCCCAGATGTCACGTCAACTTTTTTGTTGGTAAAATGTGGTCACTCTAGCTGCCAGGGGTGGGTGCTCGCCTGTTGAATGTGAGCAAGGGGAGGCGTGGGGGCTGGAGCAGGAGGAAGGAGCCGCCCAAAAGGGCATGCAGAGTTCCCCAGAGGAATCCTGCCCCCCGGGTCGAGCTCTTTTCCCGCCCTGGGCTCTGTGGCAGAGACTTAGAGGCCATTGCCTGACTGGCATCTCCCTTTCCTTCCAGTCATTGAATCACCAAATTTAAACAACCTGTCTTCATCCCCCAAAAAGGTGCTATCTGACTGCAGCTCAAAACAACATTCCGTCCATCCTAGGGGGAATGAATTTATAAATATTACCTCGGCGTCCATGTGCTTTCACTGAGCTCCCTCATAAATCAGGGCTTGGGGCGCCTGCACTCCCAGACTATATAAAGCTCGCCTCTGACTCCCGTGTTTCCAATTTTAAGTCAAATTCAGCCCAGCCATGCCGGCTCCTGTTTATCCTTAGAGATTCCAAGGACCTGTTCAAAGGCTCCCAGAACCAGCCAGCTAAAAATGACCCAAGGCTTCCGCTAGAGAAAACTCGTATCAAAACTCGTGTATGGGGTGAGACTGCTCCATGGGAACGGTAGGAATGGGGAATACGAGCTGTGTTTCTCCACCAAAAACAAAGCTACACAAAATAAGACCAAACCAAACCACCCCTGAGACAGGTCTGGCCCGGACCACGTGTCAGCCTCCTCACAGCTTCTCAGGGGTCTGGACTGGGCAAGAAAGGGAAGTACCTGGGAAAGGCCTCCTCTGAGCCCTTTCTAACAGGGACAAGGCTGGGTGCTGAGTACTGAGTGGGACAAGCACCCTCCTCAAAGTGCAGGGAAGTGAAAAGCTTGGAACGGAGCCAGAAGCAATGGCCAGGTTTCCATAATCAGAGGAGAAGGTCCCTATGGGAATAATAACAAGGAACCACACACTGTGCCCTAAACACCTTCTTCAGGTCTTCCATGTCTTTCTAGCATGCGCAGAACTACCAGGGAGGGGAAAGGAGCCAGGCTCTTAGCACACAAGGAGGGGAACATCTGAAGGGTGAACATCAGGTGGGCCCAGGCCTCTTGGGCAGCCCTGCACCCCTGGGGGAGCTGAACATCCAGGGAGTGACAGCATGTGGCCCTACTGGCCCACAGTGAAGTCCAGCCCCCGTCATCACCAGCCAGACCCGGCTCACCTACAGCCCGCTGTACGCCTGAAGACTCTGGTCCAAAGGCTCCCACCGCAGCAGCTCACCCTCGCTGGGGCACGCTGGCGGGAGGCACCTGCTGTGCATTTCATGAGCTCCTTTCATCCTCCGAACCAGTCCGTGCAGTAGCTTGTTTTAGCCTGTTTTAGAGAAGAAAAGATTAAGACCTTGAGACTTTGAATAACTTCTGTAAGGCCGTATATCTAGTGAATCAGAGTTTGACCCTTCTGACTGGCCCCAGAGCTCACGCCCTTTCCACTGTGCCAGAGAGGAGCTCTTAGAGCAAGAAGCCTGAGGCTGAGAGGCGCTGAGCTCACAGAGGCGGTGAGTGCCGGAGAGACCTTGGTAGGAAAGTCCTGGAAATGGGAAACAGCTGTCAGGCAGAATTTGCCTGGGCAAGGAGGACCTAGAGAAAAGAAAAGGGATTGATGGATGCCAGGAAAGTCCAGGAGCCGCAGGACCCGTCATGCCTGGGTGTAGGTGTCCGCAGAGCAAGTGCTGCTGGACCACCCACTTGCCTCATGAAACATGATGTCTCACTGCCCCTCTGGCCCAGCACGGGGCCCCACGCAGGTGCTGGGGCCACTGCCGTCCCAGAAAACGAGAGGGAATCCTGCAGTGGCCACATCTTTGCAACAGGAGGTCCCAATCCGCTACCTGCCCCACACGGGTGCATCTGTCTGCAGCCGACGTGCTGCACGAAACTTCTCATTCACTGCAGCAGAGCAGCTGGGAGGTGACGGACTTCTTAGCTTCTCACCCAAACTCACATCTTGGGGTGCAGACGATGGACAGTCGGAAAAGGCCACATGACCCTATGATGGTTGAATGGTGCCCCCTACCTCCAAAAACACATATGTTGGAGTCCTACCCACCAGGACCTCAGAGCATGACCTTATTTGGAGATAGAGTCTTTACAGGGTTCATCAAGCTAAAACGAGGTCATGAGATTGGGCCTTCACCCAATGACAGGGGTCCCTGTCAGAGTGAGACATGTGGACACACACGCCCAGAAGGAAGACAGTGTGAAGACACAGGGAGAAGACAGCCCATCCCCATAGCCCTCTGGAAGGAACCAACCCCACCAACACCTTGACCTTGGACTTCCAGCCTCCATGACTGCGGACTAGACCTTTCTGTGGTTGAAGCATCTGGTCTGTGGTGCTTTGTCATGGCAGCCCCATGCATCCACTGTAAGGCGGCCAGGTGTATTCACGGTCTGTCTCCCTGCTCCAAGGTCCACAAGGGCTGCTGGGAACTTGGTCCAGACCCGTCCTTTGTCCAAGCCCAGTTCCGACTTCGTAGTGAAGTCTGACTTCATACGGACTCCTTGGGGGATTCAGGGAGTCAGATCCTCTCGATTCTGGAGAGGATCCAAGAGTAAAGGAAGGAGAAGGAGGGAAATAATCCCTTGAAGATGGGAAACCGTCTTTTGACAAATTCTCTGTCTTTCCAGACCGTAGACGTGTGGGTGAGATTGGAGGCCTGGCCCTGCTATGGAGCATCCCAGGGAAGGCCCTGCTGTCCCAACCCCAGCTCTGCTGCGGAAGTGAAGGATCCTTGGAGGCGGCATAGCCATGCTCCTGGGATGCAGCCGTGAAGACAGCACAGCAGCAGCACAGCAGGACCTGAGGCTGGGTGAGAGTCAGGCTGAGAGCAACATGTAAGCTTCTAGATGCCAACATTTGCACAGCTTCATAGAGGCGATCTGACCGAATTTCCCAGGCAGGACGAGAGGCCTATGAGCAGTGACATCCTAAGCAATGGCAGGTGCACAAGACCTTGAATGTGACCATTGTAGGGGGTTCAAGGCCAGTCGCCCAAAGGTTGGAAAATCCCTATCCCCAGAAAGCTTTTCCTTAGACAGGGCTGAAAGCTGCCTCCATAAAACTGTCCCCACTGGCCTCTTTTTTCTCTCTATGTTGGTGAGAGTCTAGAGCAGCAACCCCTCTCTGTGTGCCCAGGTATTGCTGCCTCCAGCAGCCGCAGGCCCCCTCAGGCCCCACGCGGCCTTCTCTTCTCTCCAGGTTCTGTCCGGAAGTTCTTGCCTACCGTGTGTAAGGGTCTTCCCTTATTCCCCAGGGGCAGCTCTGCTCAGGACACATGTCAGCTTCTCAGAGTCCTCCTCGAAGACAGAACCTGTGTGTGGCCAGGGCTACTCCCTGCTCTGAATAATCCAGCACTGGTAAGAATGAGTGACCCAAGGCAGACTCACCTTCTGCAATGCTGTGAGCACCAGGTACGCGCTCATGTGTGCAAGGCTTCAGGGAACACAAGAGAGAAAGACTCACACGTGACGGGGGAGGTCAGTGAACAGATGCAGATGAGACACTCACAAGGGCTGGGAGAGGGCCCCGGAACCAAGAAGAGGAGGTGCCCGCCATGGCTCAGCGCGGGGAGGGGCAGAGTGTGTACCAGGAAAGACTCCGCAGAGAGGGGACTCGACCTCCAGGTCCCCAGGGCAGCCAGGCCAAGGCAGTGTCGGGGTGTCCCCAGCTGAAGCACAGCTCAGGAAAAGGCACAGGGTGGGAAGCAGTCCTTTCCTTCTGCTCCTCTTAAGCGACCACTTCCTACCCATCCACATGCCCTTGGCCCTGACGTCAAATCCTCTAGGAAGCCCCTGCTGACTTTCCAACCCCTGACCTCCAGCCTCTGGCTGGGCTGGAGATCCCCCATCTGCACATCTGTAGCCCAGGCGCCCACCTCGTTACAGTCCCACGAGGGTTTCTTTTCCACCCTCCTCCCACTGAAGCATTCGCTCCTCTTGCCAGTGTCTTCGCAGCGAAGGTCTAAAGCGGAACCTGCTCAGTGGCCGTTGGAGAGCGCGTGTGGAGTGGGTGCCTGGGGCAGCCCAGAGTGCTCCGGGAGGAGAAACTGGTGAGGAGGTGGGCGTGCTGGGTACAGAGGCCCGCGCACTGCCATCCTGGGGAGCCTGGGCTCCACCCTGAGGGCAGTGGACAGCGTGGGTCACACATGTGCAGGAGGCAGATGGGGAGCACGCTGGCAGCTGTTAGGGGATGAATATTAGGGTCCGGGTGAGACAGAGAGACTCATTAGGAAGCCTGGGAACGGCCCAAGTGAGAGACCTGGGGCTCGAAGCAAGGCTGTAGCCACCAGGGGTGAATGGTGGTAAAGAAAGGCACATGGTTGCAATTCCATCTTGATGGCTGCAGGACATGGGAGGAGGGATCAGATGGTACATTCTAGGTTTTCATTGATCTTCAGGTAATAGGATTTCCAAATAGAAGAATGTGTGAGGTTCCCTGGGGAGGGTGCGGAGCATGGAGAGAGACAGTCCACAGGTGGGAGCATCACCCATGCCCCCACCTTGCTCCCACGCAGGCACACAGGCCCTTTCTCAGGAAAGCCCCAGGCTCGGCTTATGGCTCTGCTGTTGCTGTCTTGAACTCTTCATGAGTTTTGAACAAGCGGCCCTGCATTTTTGTTTTGCATTAAGCCCCCCAAATGATGCACCTGTCCAGCTCACTGTGTCCCCCTGAGCTCCCAGAACCAGGCTCACCCCACCAGGCACAGCCCAGACACACACTGTCCCTGCTTCATCAGACGCTCCTCCTCCCACGCTGAGATCAAAGCAGGCCCTTTGCTGATCGTCTGGCGTCATTTCTGCCCAGGCTGATGACACAGCTCCGGCTCTCTTTGTTAGCTTCTTTGTCCAGAAAGCACCACTGATACTGCCAGGTCACACACAGAATGGAGGCTGACTAAGGAGTGATGCCAGCTGCCTGTGGACCTCAGAGAATCCAGATACCAAGCGACACCTCACTTCCCGACACCCACAGGACCCGTCGGCCGGGCTGGGCTAGGCTCGGACCTGGTCCTCAGTTTCTCCCTCTGCACAGCAGACTTGAAGCCCCGGAACTTTTCCCTGGGCTTTCCCGGCCTAGATGACTCGTGTAGTTGGGAAAGAGCTTCTAACAACTCAGAGTGTGTGGTCAGCCTGCCGGCGACTCTAAACGCCGCTCAATACTCTTCCCGCCCATGGTTATCCCATGCCAATGCACAGAAGCTCAAAGAATTGCTTGGGAAAGAAAATATTTCACAGAGACTTAGATTACACTCTTTCCATTCAGAAAGGGAGATTAGGCAGAAGATAAAGAGTTGTTCCTCTTTTCCAGTAAAAACTAAATGATCTTAAACATCAGCAGAGAAGATTTTGATTCGACCTGAGGAAGAATCTCACAACAGCACAGACTTGGAGATGTCTGCAGGGGAAACTGATCGGGTCACCTGCATGGGAACCTGGCCTGTGTGGAATGAAAAAGCCCGTTTGTGTTTCCCAAAGTCCCAGTCACAGCACTTTGTGTGGAGACCTCTCCCCATCAAGGCTCACGAGGAATCAATGCCTGAAGTTTGGCCTGAAAGTTTTTCTGGACTATCCCAAGAGACACCAGCTGCATTTCCAAGAATTAGGCTATCCAAATAAAAATCCTGGTCCAAGCTCCCCTACCTAATTTTAAAAGGAAAATTTCCATTCCTGAATCCAGAGTCTCGGTGGCCTTATGCAAGCCCCGGTTCTGCACAGTCACAACTCTTAGACAGCTGCTCCCAGAGGAGCCTTGGGATGGAGTAAGACCCTGTCTGTAACCGAAGCCTGTGAGGAAACTTCAGTTCCATTGCCAAATAGAGGTCTCACTGAAAGGGAACAAAAACATGCAAAAAGCTTTTGCAACAACCAAGCCTTCTGTTAAAAAAAAAAAAAAAAAAAAATCCTGTAGGGACCTCAGGAAACTCCAAAGAAGACTAAAAAGAGATTTATTTAACCTAGAACACAGACACTTCAGCAAGGCAAGTAAAGTGTGATGCTGGAATCTGTTCCCTTCCACATTCTCTTTTCTTTCTTTATTTTGAGATGGAGTATCACTCTGTCACCCAGGCTGGAATCCAGTGGCATGATCTCAGCTCACTGCAGCCTCCACCTCCCAGGTTCAAGCGATTCTCCTGCCTGAGCCTCCAGAGGAGCTGGGATTACTGGTGACTGCCACCATGCCTGGCTAATTTGTGTATTTTTAGTAGAGATGGGGTTTTGCCATGTTGGCCAGGCTGGTCTCGAACTGCTGACCTCAGGTGATCCTCCCGCCTTGGCCCCCCAAAGTGCTGGAATTACAGGCATGAGCCACCGCACCAGCCTGTAATTCTCATTTCTAACCCTGCATCAGCGCTCCGGAAGAGAAGGTAGTAGGTGGGAAGAGAATGGTCCAGTGATTCTATCTTTATTGCTATGGCCCCTTTTGCTGTAGCGAAAACAAAGCGATATGGATGGCATTTGGAAAATGAAAAATCAGAGATTCATTTCAATGCATTTTTCATTCATTCATCCATTCTCCAGTCTTACAATTATTAGTTGAGCATCTGCCGTGGATCAGGCCCTGTGCTGTTCACCAGGCACAGAGAGCCTCCTGCCCTCAGGTAGGGCTGTTTAATACAACACACAAACAGGTGTGGCACACCTCTGGAAACTAAAATCACTCCAATACTGGCTGCAGGATCCAAGAGAGGAACAAAAAGTGCATGGTGCATTCGTAATTGTAGAAGCGCCATTATCGTGGCTCCGGCAGGCGAGAGCTCCAGCTGTGATTATTAGGCCTCGATGGGAACCGCATCCTCCACTTGCTGTCTTGTGTGTCTGATGATTGCAAGAATTCCACTGCCCAGCCTCTGGCTGCCTACGTTTCAAATTTCAGTTCTCTTCCACTTCCTCTATCTTCCTGGGGCCTGCACTGTGGGATGCATCCCATGGTAATAAGGCCACAGGTCCAGAGGGCCCTCATGCCCCTGTGCCCCTGTGCCCTGTGCCCTGTGCCCGTGGGTGGTAGGAGCATTTCTGGGGCCGTGTCTATGCTGGAGCTTCTGGAGATTAGATACATGTGCAGGAGAAACTGCAGACTGCCTCGGGACCACAGTGTGACTGACAGCGGTTGAAATATTAGTTTTGCAAATTTTACAAAAAAATATGACTTTGTGAACACATCGTGGGGCTCCTCCCAGGGCCTCAGGAGGGGTCCCACAAAAGAAGGTCTAAAACAGAAGCCGAGTTTTCATCACGATGGCTGCATAGCCAGGTGGAAGAACGGTGAATGTCTACCCTATTTCCAGACCTTTGAATATTCTTCTTTTTTTTTTCTTCCTCAAGCTGAAGTCTGACTCTGTCACCCAGGCTGGAGTATAGTGGCATGATCTTGGCTCACTGCAACCTCTGCCTCCTGAGTTCAGGTGATTCTCCTGCCTCAGCCTCCCAAGTAGCTGGGACTAGAAGCACGCACCAGCATACCTGGCTAATTTTTGTATTTTCAGTAGAGATGGGGTTTCACCATGTTGGCCAGGCTGGTCTCGAACTCCTGACCTCATGATCCATACGCCTTGGCCTCCCAAAGTGCTGGGATTACAGGTGTGAGCCACCGTGCCTGCCCTTTGAATAATCTTGACCACATTTTCCCTGTGGAGGACAAAGACAGGTCATCTCAGCTGCCCAGATGCCGCGCCCTAGAGGCTGCCTCAGGTCTGTGTTCAGGAGCCATAAACACAGACTGATAATGGCCAATAAAAGATGTTGTGGCGCTGAGTCCTTTCTTCCGTGTTTCCATCTGACCTCCTGCCTTGCTCTCCGTGGCCCCACCCAATTACCTGCATGAGAATGTTTCTCTGCCAGACTTTTCATGCTGTTCACTTTGTATTTCCAGTTCTCATTGTCTTTCATTGTGTTGTACATCTCTTTGCTGCTTTTCCATTCTTCACTTTTATTATTTTTTGGGATAGGGTCTTGCTATCATCAGGGCTGGAGTGCGGTGGCACAATCTTGGCTCATTGCAGCCTCAATCTCTCAGGCTCTAGCGATCCTCCTGCTTCCCCCACCCCACAAGTAGCTGGGACCACAGGTGTGTGCCACTGCCACCACACCCAGCTAGTGTTACAATTTTTTGCAGAGACAGGGTCTCATGATGTTGCCCAGGCTGGTCTGGAACTCCTGGGATCAGGCGATCCTCCCCCTTGACCTCCCAAGGTGTTGGGATTACAGGTGTGAACTGCCCGTGCCTGCCCCATTCTTCACACTTTAAAGCCTGCCTTGCTCTGCCATCCTCTCCTTCCCCACTCGCTTTTTCCTTTGTCCTCCTCCTTCCCTCTCACTCACCCTCCCTCTCTGTCTCTTCCTTTCACCATCTCTCTGCATCTAGATCTCTGCCCTCTCTTTTTTGCTCCTCTCTATTTCTGCTCTTTCTCCATAACTACGGCATTCGTGTCTTCTGTTTCTTCTTTTTTGTTTTTTTGAGATAAGTGTCCTTCTTGTTGCCCAGGCTGGAGTGCAGTGGTGCCGTCTCAGCTCACTGCAACCTCTGCTTCCCAGGTTTGAGCGATTCTCCTGCCTCAGCCTCCCGAGTAGCTGGGATTACAGGCGTGTGCCACCACGCCCAGCTAAGTTGTGTATTTTTAGTAGAGACAGGTTTTGTTGGCCAGGCTGGTCTCAAACTCCTGACCTCAGGTGATCCGCCCACCTCGGCCTCCCAAAGTGCTGGGATTACAGGCGTGAGCCACCGCGCCCGGCCTGTTTCTTCTGCTCCTGACCCTCTCTCCCCATCTTTCCTCGGTGCCACCCACTTCTTCCCAAATACAGCCCAACCTCCACCCTAACACATTTTTCCCAGTTACTCATTCATTGTTTGAGAGTGTCTTTGATCTTAGGACATAGGCTTAATGCAAGTTGCTTTTCCTTCCTGTGCTAAGAAAGCCTCCAGAGCCTCTTCCCTTCAGGCTGCAGAACTGGAGAGAGCAGATCTGGTCCCAGCTCCTCCTGCTCGCATTTTCACAGGTCCTGCTCTCCAGGGGAAGGCTCCAGGTACATTCTGTATCTCAAACATAATGCAGAAGCCCGGGAGAGGCACATGTCAGTTATTTGTCAGTTATCAGGCACGTGTTCTCTTTAATTCTGTTTTCGTCTGACTTTCTACAGAAACCTAAGCCCTGTATGCTTTATCACTCAGGGAATAGGTTCTGCTGGAATGTCCTCGATGAGCACAAGCTCATTAAGTCTTGGTCCTCAAACAGTTTATTCTCCGGGGTCTGGGGACACAAAACCATCAGTGTAAACAAGCAGGGGCACACAAGCCACCAGACGCACGATGCTGACCACAGAGGCACCTGGTTGACAGCCCAGGGCGAGCCCGAAGAATTGCAGACGCCTTGCAGGAGAGGAGGGCTGGGCTGAGCTTGGAGGAAGGAGGGTGCTGTCCATTGATATCTGCAGACCTGCTCTTCTGTCCTAAAAGAGGGATGAACTATTTCACATGGAGGAGTTCTGTGTCTCCCCATTTCTCTAGCAAAATTGGCTTTTTCTAACCTGCCCTTGAGAGGAGTCAAGTAGCAGAAGTTTCTGTGGTCTCATCACCATTAAACTCATCATTTCAAAGACAAGAGCTGCATAGACAGGTGGAAGGAAGTTTCTGTCACCTGACCCTAGGGTATGGACACGTCGAGGGGAAGGCCCTGTTACTTTAGCTTCTGGTTCAGTCACATAGCACAGCCCACTGCCTCATTAGGCGCCCTGTAAATATTACACAAATAAAATCAATTTGAACAGAATGAATGCCACAGATCGCAGAATTTGGAGGGCCATGAAAGAGAGACCTTCTCCCCAGGGTAAAAGTCCATGTCTTTCTTGAGGATAGTTTGCCCCAAGGGCCAAGGATTTAAAAGTATGCCCATAATACCCTGCTTTCCGGTTGGTTCCATTTTAAGAACATTTAAGTTCCCGCCACGTGTTAAGAAGTGGGATGAGAGCATGACCAGTGCCTTGCACACTGAAGGGCACCTTCACAATATGTCCCGTGTCTGTGGACAATAAGTCACACTATGTCTGCCTGGACGTGTGCTGGGCAAAGGTCCTCACAGAGAGGACAGAAGATGCAAAAACGAATGGGTTTGTTGGGTGTTTTGTGTTTTTGAGACAGTATCTTACTCTGTCACCCAGGCTGGAGTGCAGTGGTGCCGTCTCAGCTCACTGCACTCTGCCTCCCCAGGCTCAAGTCTTCCTCCCGTCTCAGCAACCCGGTCTCCCGCATCACCAGTAGCTGGGACTAGAGGCGGGTACCACCACCTCTGGCTAATTTTTGTATTGTTTGTATAGCCAGGGTTTTTCCATGTTGCTCAAGCTGGTGGAGGGCCACTGTGCCCAGCTGGGGTTGTTGTTTGATGGATAGAGAGTTACCGTTTGGGAAGATGAAATTCTGGAAATGGATGGTGGTAACAGTTGCCACCAAATTGTGTACCTAAAATGGTAAATTGTATGCTATATATTTACCTTGATCAAAATAAACAAAAACAAATGAGAAAAGTCCTTGAACCCAAGAAACACAGAGCCAGGTGGTAAAGGATGTAAATTTAAGTAAGTGCAATGTATAAATAGGCATCCGCCACCCTAAGATCACAGAGGAGGGCATGACTGGTTGGCAGGGATGCTGATTTGTCAATTGATGCTACGCGTTGGACAAACGGGGAGCTTTGAGAGGGGTGGCAGCACACGAGCCTGGAAGCAGGGCTAAGAGTTCATCGGCTGAACAGACCCTAGTATCCTCTGGAGTATCCTTAGAAAAACCTGGGCTCTGCCTCTCTTGGTCAGGAAGACTCCATCCACATGGAGAGGGTGAATCTGGAAGGGAAGATCACACAAGCAGGAAGAAAGGGCACTTCTAAAACCAGAAGACTGTCTGCTGGCCAAGGAAGGGTGGAAGACCCAGAGAGAGGAACGGAGGTGGCCCTGGCAGGGCGAGAGCTCCTACAGCGGTTCCTCTGGAGGCCAGCCCAGCAGTGGATTGGGAGGCATGGGTGGACAGGGAAAAGGACTTTAAAATTAAGTAATTCCAGAGAAACCCAGTCCCTCCCTGACACATCCTACAGGCCCCACTCCCTTACTGCTACCGAGAAATTGGGGCTGTAAAACTTACTGATAACCTGGTTCTTGGGAGTTTGACTTCAATCACCTGCTTTGGGGAACAATCACAGGCCCAAAAAGAAGGGAAAGGTTTCTAGAAAAGTGTATGGCAGACAGCCAAGAATTTTTCCTCCCCTTTCAGGTTTATCTTTTAACCCAATATCCACATTTTTCTAACCAGAAATGGAATTGCATAGTATAAAAATTACTTTTTTTTTTTTTGAGACGGAGTCTCACTCTGTTACCTGGGCTGAAGTGCAGTGGTGATCTTGGCTCACTGCAACCTACACCTCCGGGGTTCAAGTGATTCTCCTGCCTCAGCCTCCCGGGTCGATGGGATCACCAGCACCTGCCACTACACCCAGCTAATTTTTGTGTTTTTAGTCGAGACAAGGTTTCACCATGTTGGCCAGGCTGGTCTGGAACACCCGACCTCTTGATTCATCTACCTCGGCCTCCCAAAGTGCTGGGATTACAAGTATGAACCACTATGCCCGGCCTCAAAATTACTCTTATACTAGGGAGTTAGAGGACAGAACATTTGAAATTGGAACGTTACTAAAAAGTCCAAATTTATTACATCCCAATTATACTCCCAGGCTTCCAGAAATATCTGGAGAACAAAAATGTATGAAGAGTTCTGGCCACTGACACAATATGTTTCAGACTTCTGTCTGCTCCTCAGTGAAAGAATCACAGAGGCTTAAAAGCAAATAGTCGCAAGGGACCCAAGAGATAAAAGAGTCCAGCTTCCTCACTATAATAGAGACACCGCCATACTGCGGCACACTGCTTGGGCATTTGCAAAGTGCTTTAATAAATGTTGGCTTTGAATTGTTTAATACACTAACTCTGTAAAGTGGGCATTCTATTATTTCCACTTTATAGATTCTAGAAATGAGGCTCAATGAGACAAAATGAGAGGCAGTGCCTAGGTCACTCTGCTAGAAAATGAGAGCCCAGTTTTTAAACCCATATCTTATGACATATTGCCCTTTGCTCTATTAAAAAAAAAAAAAAGACTTTCTGATCATAAAAGGTAGAATTCTTAACTTTAGCTAATTCAGAAAAGGATAAGGAGGAAAATAAAGAGCAGTTAACATAAAATTGGAATCACACTATATGTACATTTTATAACTTATATTTTTATATATCATGAGCATTTTCCATACTTCAAGATATATGCACTAAGATAGACCATATTTGGGGCCACAAAAGAAAGCTCAACACATTCAAAAGAACTGACATCTTACAGAGTGTGTTCTCCAATCACATGGAATCAAACTAGAAATCAATAACAGAGAGATGATAGGAAAATCTCAAAATACTTGAAAACTAAATAGCACACTTCTAAATAACCATAAGTCAAAGAAGAAGTCTCCAAATAATTTTTAATACATTGAACTGAATGAAAATTAAAATGCAACATATCAGAATTTGTGGCACTCAGCTAAAGCAATGCTGAGGGGAAAATTCATAGCACTAAATGAATATATTAGAAAAAAATTCAAATCAATAATCTAAGCTTCCACCTCAAGAACCTGAAAAAAGATAAAAATAAATCCAAAGAAAGCAGAAATAAGGAAATAACCAAAATCAATAAAGCTGAAAACAGAAAAACAATAGAGAAAATCAATGAAGAACTAATTTTTTGATAAGATCAATAAAATTGGTAAATTTCTAGCAAGGTTGACAAAGGAAAAAAGAGGAAAGACATAAATTGTAAATATCAGAAATAAAACAGGGATATTACCACAGACCCTACAGACATCAAAGGGATGTTCATGGAATGCCACAAACAACTCTATCCACACAAAATTGGACAACTTAGATGAAATATACCAATTTATTGAAAACCATAAACAACTCACCTAATATAAATAGATGATTTGAATAGCCTTTTAATTATTAAAGAAATTGAATTTGTAATTTTTAACCTCCTAAAAAAGGAAATCTCCAGGCTCAGATGGCTTTACTGGAAAATTCTGGATTGCTTCTAGGTTTTGGCTATTACAGATAAAACTACTACACACATTGTGTACAGGTTTTTCAAAGAATATGAACTCAGTGTAAGTGCAACACCCCGGATGAGTCTCAGTGAATTACGCGAAGTGAAAAGAGCCAGTCCCAGAAGATTTCACACTACATGACTTCATTTATAACAATCTACAACAATCTCGAAATAACAAAGTCATTGAGATGGAGAACAGATTAGTGGTTTCTGGCGTTAAGGAGAGAATGGCACAGGAAGGAAGTGGATATGGCTGTAAAGGGGCAACACAAGTGATCCTTGCAGTGACAGAAATGCTGTTTCTTGACCACGTTAAGGTTAGTGTCCTGGGTGCGATCTTGTACTACAGCTTTACAAACTGTTCCCAGCTGGGGAAATTGGTGAAGGATACACAGGATCTCTGCATTCTTTCTTAAAATTGCATATGAATCTACAATTATATCAAGATAAAACATTTAATTAAAAAAATTTTTTTAAAAATCGGAATCACACTGAACATACATTTGTATTTTACGATTTTTAATAATATAGAGAGAATTTTCTCATTATGTAAAATATTTTTATGTACTTTTTTTTTTAACTTCTTTATACATCAACTATGGATGTACCATAATTATTTATTTCTTTTGCTTAGACATTTGGCTTGTTTCAATTTTTTTTATTATGAAAACTGATGAGAAGAACATCCTGGTATCCTTTTCTTTTAGAAAAAGAAATTTGATGAGATGTAAGTCATATACCACATAATTCACTAAAGTATACAATTCAACATTTTTTTAAATCAATGTTGTACAGTCTTCACCACAATCTAATTTTAGAATATTTTTGTTCTCCTAAAATAAATGTCATACCCATTCGCAGTCAATCCACATCTTCCCAACGTTCCTACTCCAAACCTAAGCAACCCTAGTCTATTTTTGACTCTATAAATCTGCCTATTCTGGACATTTTAAATAAATGAAGTCATAGCATGTGGTCTCTGTGCCTGGCTTCTTTCACTCAGCATAGTATTTTCAAGGGTCATCCATGTTGCAGCAAACACCACTACTTCATATCTTTTAACAGCAGAATGATATTTGACTGTATGGATATGCCACATTTATCTGTCTACTCGATAGCTGATGAATAGTGGGCTCTTTTCACTTTTTGGTTAGCATAAAGAGTGCTGCTATCAACACTCACATACAGTTTTTCTGTGTGGACACGTTTTCATTTTCTTGGGCATGCACCAAGAGCAGAATTGCTGGATCATATGGTAACTCTTTGTGTAACTTTTTAACTTGGTGCCCATTTCTGATTATTTCTTTACGACACTCTCCTGGAAATGAAAATAACTGGTCAAAGCACATAGTCACCTTTACGGTTTCTGATGCATATTGCCAAATCATACATCTACAAATTGTGCCAACTTCTGCTTGCACTGTGGTGCAGGAGGATGTTTTCATGGTACAATTATGAGCTCCAGAAGGGCTCCATGATCTGACCCTCAGTCACCTGATCTGTTTGGGCCCATGGGACTCATGAGGCAGCCCCTCCTTTTCCAGATGAGGCTTCGTGAAGGAACCAGAAGACCTGGTTCTCCCATCCCTGCTATTTGCTGGCCATGCGACCTTTAGCAAATTATTTCCAACTCTGCAAAAGTAAGACAATACCCTCCTACCTACATCACTCAGACGTCTGAGGATCGACGTAGTGACGTGGTGTAGACGTGCTTTTGTAATGTGGACACACCCAGACAGGAATAAGTCCTGTTCAGGGACTAGTTTTTGAGAAACACTTCTTAACTGGTTTGTCTTCTGAGTGTCGCAACTTTGGGCAGAACTTGGTAGCTGGAGGTCTGTGGTTGGTTGGTTCCAGTATATTTACTTCCAGAGAACTTGAAAATGAACAAATCTTTTTTTCTCATATGAATTTGATTGCACTGCATGATTTTGGTGTGTTATTTATTAAGCTGAACAACACATATACACACACACACACACACACACACACACACACGTACATGTGCACACACTACCACCAGCGGCCAAGTCAAGGAGAGACAAAGAAGGTGAAGGTGCCCTTGAATCTATTCTTCAATAGTGAAGTTTTTCCTTCCATTGAAATGAAATGTGTCCTCCCAGGGATTCTCACTGTGGTCTTTGCTCTACCCTCAGTCCTGTGGCCATGCGTCATCACAAGGTTTTTCTCTAACACTCTCCCCACACGCCCAGTGCCTTCCTCTGCAACCAGGAGGGCAGTAGGGTCCACCTGGCCAGCTGATGGACCCCACAGCAAGCCCAAGGTGACCTGTGCCTGCTCCCTGGTCGGCATGCTGGCACCTGGACCCCTGGGCATTTTTCCATCGGTTCATGGGAGGTCCTGCCTAACTTTGGGATGAGGAGAAGCCAGAAGAGGCCATTTTGACCAGAAATGAGCCAGTGACCTGGAATAGGGGTGTGGCCTCACTGGGTGCTGAAGAGCATCTGGCCTGGGACCTGGGGCCTGGGGACGAGATCCCACCAGATGGTCCCCAAGGAGCTGTGTGTGTCCACTGGAGAAGGTCTGAATCTTATTCAACTTCCTTTTACTAGACCCAGAAGGTTTATTCGAGAGGGGAAGATACTTAATTAAGTAAACTAGCTGATGGGTAGTAAGTGCCGCCTGAGCTTCAGCACCACACATACATCATCTTTAATCCTCACAGCAATCTCCCAGGTACGCGTCACCACCCATTTCGCAGATAAAGAAACTGAGACTCCACGAGATTAAGTCACTTGCCTGAGCCCGTAAAGCTAGGGACAGCAAAGCAGCCTTCGCAGCCAGGCCCTGCAAACTCCAAAGCCCGCGCTCTCCTCATTTCATGATCTCTTCGGCTGTCAGCTGGAGCCCCACACACAGGGCTGCCCTCGCCCGCTGTGCAAAGGGTCAGCCCAGCGTGAACGGAGTTTCCTCAAGCCAGCAAGGACCCTGCCCAGGGCTGGGTTCAAAGCACCAGCTTTAACAGCCATAGGAGGGAAAGCAGTGAGCAAATGTGCTCAGCATCTCGGTCCCAAGAGGGTGGACATGGCCTGTCCCGCCTGAGCCGGAGTCCCTCTCCCTGTCCCTGGATGGCTTGGGTCTTCTTGTGTTTATTCTGGCTTCTCGCCTTCTCCCTCTTCCCTTGCAAAGCCCTTTGTGTAATGCGTTTTCCCTTCCAACTCAATCTCAAGAACTGTTTAGCCAAGGAGGGCCCCTCAGCCTCTCTCCGGGTGTTTGTTTTTGTGGAGAGGAAGCGCTAGTTATGAGTCACTCCACCAGCAGCATATCCCTGGGCAGGCCCATCATGGTGGGGCACGTGCTTTGCTGATCCGCAGCCGTCTGGGGTCAGCCCAGCCTGGCCAGCAGCTACGGGTCACCAGCCAGAGCCTTAGCAGGGCGGGCTGTTAGAAGCAGCATGTGGCAGGCATGACTCTCCTGGTGGGGGACAGGGGACAGTCGCCAGGAAAGGAAGCCACAAGGCAGACCACAAGCTGGACAGAAGTTGGGAACACAGGCTGAGGAAAACCATTGCAGATCTGTTCTGGGAGCCCAGCACGCCAGAGCCAAGGACACCCTCCTGAAAGACGGTGCAGCCAACAGAGGCAGGGCCCCACCCGGGCAGGAGGCTGGTGGCCGGCTGCAGCTGCCAGTGGCTGATCTACCCTAGGGACTTGGCCCGGCTGGAGGAGTCGAGGCCAGCCTGCAGCCCTGGGCATCCTGGAGGACATGCCAAAGCCTGTCCAACCATTAGGAGGACCAAGAAACGCACTGTTGTCACCGCACAGCAACTCACAGAAGCCTCCCTCTCCAGGTGTGTGATGACCATGAGGACTGGTCCCGTCCTCCCTACAGGCCTTGCCTGTGTAAAGAACGCCCATCTTCCATCTAACCCCCTCCCGAGGATGCGCTTGAAGGCACAAAGAAGACAGATTTTCTGCCCTCCAGAGACGTGGACTAAAAATGGGAATTAAAACATAGATACACAAAACACACAACAAGGCAACGCTTTCCATTGCTAACGGTGTGAGTTACAGAGCGGTGTGGGTCGGCGCCTGGCCAGCCACAGCGAGTCTCCTCCTGCACGTCAGCACCAGCCTTGGGCAACACACCACGCCGGAGTTGACACAGACAATGACCAGTGACATTTCACAACCACACCGCCCCTTTATGCTCTGTCTGTCCTGGAAAGGTGAGGGCCGGGCACTGCTCTGCCTGCTTTTACAGATAAAGAAATGAGCCCAGAGGAAGAAAAGCCCATAAATATTCACGTCACCTGCTGAGTCAAGGTACAAACATCGGACATTCTCCCCTCTCCAGCTGCCAAAGGAGAGAACTGGGCCTGGCTGGTTAGTTCCATCACATGAGAGACCCCAGAAATGCCCACCTAAGGCCTGGTTCCCCTGCCCAGGAGCCTGCAGCCACCTAGCCCAGCCACCTACGGGCACACAGGCCTCCTGCAGCCAGTGTGTCTGGGAGGAGGAGACCCTTTCCTTTTGGGCCACTTGCTGGTTTCTCTCGGTACCGTTGGACTCAGTCACACTGGATTTTGGACATTACAACCACCAGTCTTAGGAGTAAAGCCATAATTGCCCCCACAGGCATTGTTTCACCTGCTGGAAGAAGGAATCAATAAGAGTGGATTCATCTCAAAAGCAGAGCTGCCATGTTCAGGCTGTCAGGTTGCACACTGCACAACCACAGGGGACACCAGCCACATAGTGACCTGCCTGGAAGAATTTCTAATTTAATGGGGACAAATCTTAGCATAGATCTCAATGTACTAGACACAAAATGGTTAGAATCAAGCAGACTTGTCCAGAGCCAGCACCAGAGATGACAGTAAATGACACCAGGCTGGGTCCAAGGCGCCTGGTCCCAAACCCAGCTCAGACAGCAACTGTTTGGCCTTTGCAAGAGCCTCAGTTACATCACTCCCAACGAGAGAAAGCCGGAAAAGCCCTGCGGGAACCTCTAACTTAAGTCCTACGCAGCATCATTTTAAAAGTGAAACTCTGGCTGGACTAAAAGCCATTAGGAGTCCCTTCTGGCTGGGCTATTGCGCAATTTTTTGCTATACTTTTTGCTTATGGGATCACCATAAACAGAGGACTCAGACAGGGGGAGCAGGAAGAGTGAGCCCTGCCCAAACTTGCCAAGAACACGGAAGCAAACATACGCCCTTCAACCACTTCAGTTCTTTTTCTCGCCCCCTCTGAGGCTGGAACAAAGAGCCTTTTTGTGAGTTTAATGGTGTCTGACTTACTCAGCAAACTTTTCTCTCTCCTTTGCTATGAGGAAAAAAACAAAGCTCTCTGTGCAGGTTTGTTAGGTTCCTTTGAAGGGCTTGTGCTTGGACTTAGGCAAACAGGAACCCAGCTGGTACCGCCCTGGTCAGGGCACTTTCTGGGAGACTTTCCCCAGGCCTTGTCTGGACCCAGACTGAGGAGGGGGCGGGGAGGGGGCGCACAGAACAAAGGGAGAAGGCACCCAGCACCTTCCAGGGCAGGTGTAATGGCTGACGCTCCTGAGTGAGCTCTACCCGAAACAGCTCACTGAATCCTCTCCACCCCTCCGAGGGGAAGGACTGGTCCCCATTGCCCGGATCAGGAAACGCAGACTGGCTGAGGCCAAGGAACTTTGCCAGTGGTCACACAGACAGGGGAGTCCAGCCCCAACGCTGTTACTCTTTCCATCCGCCGAGTCCACTCCCCAGAGACCCCCCGCCCTCCGCTCCTCCCTTCCTTGTCCTCCCAGCACCCAGGATCTGCAGAGCAGGAAGGTCAATAGCCAGGCTTGGTATCATGAGTCAGTCCTGGGGACAGGCATTCTTTCCCAGCATCGAAGATAACGAGTGAGTTCAAATTCCAACTCAAGCCACATACAAATGCAAAACTCAGCTCATGCCTCCAGCCCTGAGCTGCAGGGTCCACTTGGGGTGAAGGGGAGACAGCCCAGCTCGCTCCCTCCCTGTCCTTCTCCACACGCACACACACTTGCACACATACAAAGACTCATATGCACATGCACACACACACTCACACGCACACACACAACTCCTGGCATGCCATAGGGAGATAACACACACAGGTACCTCCCCGAGACCACAGAGCTCTATCTCAGGGTGATGTCACCTCATTCACGGCTCCCAGTTCACTCTAAGTGACTCATGAAGGGCGTAAACTCTGAGGGTGATGGGGGCATCAGGGTGGAGGGATGAAGACAATTTAGTGCCATTTCATATCTGTGGATTCCCCAGAAATAAGAGCGAAAGGAAAGGAGGCCTTCAAAAAGTCCCCATTGGAGCTAGTGACTTGTGGCTTTCCCTTGCAGGAAAGAAACTTTGGCAGCAGGTAGCCATCATCCTCTCCTGGGCCCACCAATCTCACAGCACCCTCCACACATGTGCGTGCGTGAGCACGCGCACGCGCACACACACACACACACACACACACACACACACACACACACGGAGGTGCAGCTGCAGCGCTGCCTAGCTGATCCCAAACACTATAGCGCTGAACAGAGCAAACATGGAGACACTGCGATCATCACAACCAGCATGCACTGGACACTCAGCACGTGCCCGGCTATGCTAAGCCCTTTCCACATGAAAAAGAAATTTCCAGCTAATTCCCATGACAACTCAACAAGGTAGGAACTGTTGAAAGAACACTTCAGACGAGCTTAGTTTAATTTGAGTGATTGAGTTTCGTGTAAAATGAGTTGTTTCATTAAGCAAAGGAGCCATGACTTGGGGAGCCCCCACACCAGAAGAGGTTCCAAGGGCTGAGCTCCACTCCATGGTGTAGAAAGAGAGTGTTCATGGACAGAAAAGGGAAGTGAGGCACAGAGACAGTTCACTGGTCACAGCTCGGTTTGCCTTGCTTGAACACGATATGTCAGGAAGGGACCTCAAGAAGCAAAAAGAGGCAGAAAGATTCCCCCCAAAAAGTCCGGACGGAACAGCCCTGCCGGCACCTTGGGTTGGACTTCCCACCTGCGGGCTGTGGGAGCCACATTGGTGTGTTTTAAGCCACTGTATTTGTGGTGATTTGTTGCAGCAGACCCAGGAAACTAGTCCAGAGAGCGCACCAGAGCCTCGGGGACTCGAGCCGGTTAAGGGGATATTGGCAACGGCGCCAGGCGGCTGGGGTGGCCTCAGCAAAATGCCCCAGGCTGCCGGCGTGACCACAGAGGCGCACGTGCTCCCAGTAACCACGGCTGGTTCCTCCGAGGCCTCTGCCCGCAGCTCGCAGACGGCGGCCCAGCCACCTGCCCCGGGGTCACTCTCGTGGAGTCCCAATGTCTTCCTGTGAGGACACCGGTCAGACTGGATTAGCGTCACCTGAATGGCCTCATTTTAACCTAATTACCTCAGCAAAGACTCTTTCTCCAAACACAGCCACATTCTGAGGTCCTGGGGTCAGGACTTCCACACAGCAATGAGGAAGACGCACAGCGCATCACAGGAGCCTCCGCAGTGGCCTTGCTCCCCAGAGGCCGTTGCTTGTCTAGAAGCTTCCAGACTTCCTGAGGGGCCCGCCTGCACCCATGCCCACACAGTCGCAGGCGCAGCCAGGTGGAGCTGGTTTGGGCTTGCCTGGAGAACCAACCGGTTGGGGCGGGGCAGGTGCGAGTTTATGTGCGGGAGGGCAGGAGGGTCCCTGAGAGGTGGCTCAACCGGGGCAGAAGGACCAGGTCTGAGTGAATCGGCCAGGCCTGGGGTGACTCACCACACTTCTCTCCCAGGCCAGACCCCCATGGCCTCATCTCTTAGTCCTAGTGGGGCCCCCAGAAGACAGGGGCTGACGGGAGTCCTGCCTCACAGCAGAAGGGACTAGAAGGCTGCTGTGCAAGGGGCTCAGTGACTTAGACCTGAGCCCGTGAGTCACTGCAGGATTCTGTACATGCCAGCCAGGCGGGTCTGTTAGCAACGGAGACGGGGGCCAAGGAGAAGTGGGTGCAGGCACCTGTCAGGTCACCAGGACCCCAGAGCCTGAAGGTCCCCAGTACCAGCCAGGCTCTGTGGTGACCTGAACCAGCTCACATTCCCAAGACAGCCAAGTGACTCAGATCGCCGCCCCCACCAGCCTCTCCTCGCTGACCACAGCCTCCTGTCTCCACGACATCAGACAGGAGGGGAGGAGGCTGTGCAGGCAGGGGCCAGGGTTCAGGCTGAAGACAACGTCCCCGCTAGCCACTTGGAGCCGGACGACTCCTGCACACACTTGAGTGCGTGTAAAATTACTAATTCGGTGGCTAAAGAGGCCACAGGAGCTCTGAGACGTCACCCCTGAGGCTGAGGGAGCACAGGGAAGAGGCTGGGAAAGTTCAAGCGTGGAAACCTGGAGGCAGGGGCCGTGGGCCTGGCCCCCAGCCTTGAAGGAAGGGGTTCCGGCTGCCAAGTGTCTGAAGTGGGTGCGAGGAAGCTGCATTTGCAGGTGTTGGAGAAGCTTCGGAAAGAGCCTCTGCCACCAAAGGGAGCTGCTGTTGTGGGCGTGCCCCAGGCTCGGGAAGGGGCAAACTCCAGGGGTGGGCTTCTGCTCAGGGTGGGCAAGTATCTTTATGAAAGGGACCTGCATAAAAGCACCCCTTTGCATCCTCTGAGCCAGCAGGTTCCCCATGCCTCACCCCTCTTTCCTGAACTCCTCTGCACCCTGGTCCCCATTTCTAGGACCTCCTAAGGAATGACCATCCAGACACGATCCAGCTCTACCCACCGAGACCGTGGGGCACCATGGTAATCTCAGAGACCTGCAGAGATGGCGGAGGGATGGTCAGGGGACTGGGAAAGGCACAA
Source organism: Sapajus apella (assembly GCF_009761245.1). NCBI lineage: Eukaryota > Metazoa > Chordata > Mammalia > Primates > Cebidae > Sapajus > Sapajus apella. Next base: position 5,744,676 of record NW_022437040.1, on the reverse strand, counting down.
GGAGGTGGGACAGAGCCCAGCGGGAAGGAGGTGCCTCATCACACCCTCCTTCCTCCCAGCCCCACGGCTCCTGCTTGCTGAGCCAGCCAGAGCCAGAGAGCACGGGGTCCCCCACAATGGCTCATGCCGGTCAGTGTCCTGGGGAAGGACAAGGTGGACCTGAAGGAGCAACTGGAAAGCACCAAGGACACCTCGAAGACCCCTGGGCAGCCCCAGCTTGCCCTACAGGGAATCTGCCATTCTGTAAAAGATGTCTGTTAGAAAATGGCGATTCTGGCTGGGCCTGGTGGCTCATGCCTGTAATCTCAGCACTTTGGGAGGCCGAGGTGGGCAGATCACAAGGTCAGGAGATTGAAACCATCCTGACCAACACGGTGAAACCCCATCTCTACTAAAATGCAAAAAAAAAAAAAAAAAATCCCGGCATGGTGGCACAGGCCTGTAATCCCAGCTACTCAGGAGGCTGAGGCAGGAGAGTCGCTTGAACCCAGGAGGCAGAGGTTGCAGTGAGCCGAGATCGTGCCACTGTACACCAGCCTGGAGACAGACCAAGACTCCATCTCAAAAAAAGAGAAAGAAAAGAAAAGAAAATGGTGATTCTAACTCCCAGGTGACCCCAAGGGCTCTTACCCAAAGAGTCGTGAATAGACACAGACCAGCCCAGGAGTCCTAAAAGGAATTCTAGAGAGACCACAGGCATGGTTGTAAGGGCCTGAGAATGATTTGCACCGTTGGGTGGAGTCCCAAGTGCTCTCAGAGTGACCCAAACCGCAGGGCTGAGAACAGCTCAAGGCCTGCCTGGGCTTATCCCTGCCCTTCTGCAGATCTTCAGTGCACCCCTGGATTCCACAGCCTCGGGAATTTTTATTTTATTTTATTTTGTGACAGAGTCTCGCTCTGTCACCCAGGCTGGAATGCAGTGGCACGATCTTGGCTCACCGCAACCTCCACCTCCTGGGTTCAAGCGATTCTCCTGCCTCAGCCTCCTGAGTAGCTGGGATTATAAGTTCACACCACTATGCCCAGCTAGTTTTTGTATTTTTAGTAGAGATGGGGTTTCACCATGTTGGTCAGGCCGGTCTCGAACTCCTGAGCTTGTGATCCACCTGCCTTGGCCTCCCAACATGTTGGGATTACAGGCGTGAGCCACTGCACTCAGCCAGCCTCGTGGATTTAAAGCCAAATCCAGGGTGATTCGCTGACAGCAGCTGCTGGCCTCACTTAGTATCACTCTGTCACACCAGCAGACTTTTTCTCAGGGCCCGAGGCTCCCCTCTGAGGGTCCCCTCCTGTGACACACCCAGGGCTGTAAGGAATACGCCTGTCACTTAAACGGCTCAGCTCCCCACCGAGCACTTCCCTCCGAGACCACTTTCCTCCCCAGCTCACGGTCCACATCCACAGAGCCACGCACCTCCGTGGCAGAGCTGGGTGTACGTGGCACAGAGTCGGGCTGACATTGACCAAGGCATCCTTGGTCTCCCCAGTGGCCCGTCAGAGTGTGCCAGGCCCTGCCTTTCAATAAAACACCCAGGGTCTGCGCAGGGCAGGGCATCTCCCCTCCCCCAGCCTGGACGAAGGTCAGAACTGAACACCACTTGCTCAGTTCAAAACCACAAACAGTCCTGAAGGAAAATGTGTTGGGCTTGGTTGCAAGCCAGGTCGTTAAACATGGATTCTGATCACAGATTGTTTCTGCTAATTACACAAATATTTTTCCAGAGCTGTCTCGGTTTCCGCTGTTGCCGTTGGCCTGAGTTGCTGGCGCGGCATTGGAGCCATGCCCCGAAAGTCAGCTCAGATCAGAGGAGAACACACAGAACTTTTGAAGGAACAGCTAAGACCAGTCTTCAAAGCAGAGCAGCTCTGTTCAGACAGAGAGAAGGAAGAGGCAAGAAAACACCGGGACCTCCAGCCGTGACAGTCACCGGGAAACTCAGTGTGCGATTCCTGCACACACACACACACTCTCTCTCTCTCTCTCTCTCTCTCTCTCTCTCTCTCTCTCTCTCTCTGAATGCATAGTCTTTCTCCCTGCTCCATCTCTAAATCCACATATGCACACACAAATAAGCACTCTATCAGCGCAATCACTATTCCAAGTTTGGAGACTCGAGTGGATTTTGTTCCTGCCGAAGTGGAGAGAAAAGAGCCAAGCAGGATGGGCCCTGGGTCCCCACGTGACATAGCCCAGCAGGGGTCCTTTGCCCCTTGAAGAATGCAATTAGCACCATCTTCCCTCACCCTGGACCCTGGCAGAGAAACGCCCATGTACAAAATGTTTTGGTACAAGTTCAGGATGTTCGTGAACTTTCTGAAGCCCTCCAAGAGTGCACCGCAGGTTCCAAGTTTAGAATACCAGTCCCAGGGAGTCAGGAAGTGTTCACAGCCTCTGAACTGTCAGCAGAACTGTCAAGCTCCTGAGGCCTGTCCTCTCTCAGCAGCCCCAAAGCCCCCTGGACGGCAAGCACTCAGCGCCCGGAAGCTCCCCTGCCATGCCCCAGCCCCAAGGTGTCCTGCGCTCCGGATCCCCTGGCCTTCCTCAGAAAACGCTCTGTGCTGCACTGTCCCTGCTTGTTGAACAAGAGTAGCAGCCACAGCAGTGCTGGCCAGGCCTGGCTGCACACAGCCCCCATCCCAGGTCCAGGCTGCATCAATACCCCATGCCCATGGGCACATCTGCAATCTCAAACCCTAGACACCGTTCCAAAACCTGAGACGAGGGAACTGCATCAGCAGCTTCACACTCTTTATGTTTTAGAGTTGGAGTCTGTCACAGGCACAGGCTATGGTGAGCTACGGTTAAGCCACTGCACGCTGCACAGGCTGGAGTTCAGTGACACAATCGTGGCTCGCCTTGAACTCCTGAGCTTAAGTGATGCTCCTGCCTCAGCCTCCTGAGTAGCTGAGACTACAGGCGTGCACCACCACACCAGGCTAATTTTTAAACTTTCGTAGGAAGAGTCTTGCTATGTTGCCCAGGCTATTCTCCAACTCCTGGGCACAAGCAATCCTCCCACCTTGGCCTCCAAAGTGCTGGGATTACAGGTGTGAGTCACTGCACCTGGCAACAGCTTTTTCTTAGCCAAGAACCCTTCTGATGGAATCTCATGAGTTAGGCCAGTCTATAAAGCACCATCAAGCAACCAAGCTGTGGTTGAAGAGGGGATGTGAGAAGACCCCCCCACTGACCCCCAGGTCTCCCAGAAGCACAGCTGGGGGACTCTGGCCCTCTAGCCCACAGCCTGCTACATGCCCTGTGGCTCAGCCATGTCATGACCCTGGGATATCTCAGGGACCCTGGACCTAAACATCTCCCTCCCAGCCAACCCACCACCCCTGAGCCATGCACAAAACCAACACTCTCCTTGACGAGTTATGCAATCCCTCTTTCCAGATCATTCTATTGCATGTAATCTAATAAACTAGCCATGCTTAAGGGTTTGGAGGGAGTGACTGGGTTAATGAGCTGGTTCCACCCCTCAAGGAGGATTTTGCATTTGTAATGAGGTCCCCTTACTCCAAGGGAGAGCTGTTCAAATATATTTTTTGCGTTTTTTTAAATTTCAAAAGTAAGGTATGATTTTGCTAGGCAATGACTGTACCATAGAAATATCTTGTTCAGGAGATGAAAGTGCCCCTGCCTCCCCCCCGAAATCCAAGCCCTTGCTTGAATGACAGGCACGGTGGCATTTGTGTGCAAGGAGAAGACTGAGTCCCACCATGTCCCATGGCTGGATGCTGCCTCCTCCCGTGGCTCTGCCTGCACAGACGTGGCCAGGACCCTGCCCCAAGGGCTCAGGAGTGAAGTTATGTGGACTCTATACCCAGCTCCCTGAGCAGGCACAACTCCGGCCACCTCAGGCTGCTCCTGTCTGGCTCCTGCCAAGTTCCTGAGATACAGGGTCAACCCTCAGCTGACTCGCAAGGGTGGGAACAAAACTGTAAAGGATAAGTCACCTCCTGATTAGAAAGTGATGACAGGCTCCTGAACGCCAGGCCGTCCAGGGCCAGATGACAAGCAAGAGCCTCCCCATCACCAGCGGTCAGGGGTCTCTTGGCCACGGGTGGCGACTCATTCCTTCCATACTGTTCTAGGGGAGAGGAAAGTAACCAACGCTCCAAGGAGCTTTTGCTTTATTAATAGTCAGGCTGGCAAGAAATAAGGACTTGGAGGTTCACAACTCTGATGGCTTCGAGTCCCGTCCACGCAGCTGTGCAGTCTCTGCGGGAACATCCTTGGTGGTGGGAAGCTCTGCGCCTGGTGCTGGTGGAGGCCTTCCTCCAGGGAGCCCACTCATCCTGCCCTGCAGCACTCACCCCTCGGGCCTCTGCCTGGCTGCCTCACCCCCCATACGGAAGCTTCCAGTGCAGAACCAGGGGTCCCCTCCTCCCAGCCCTCAGTCCCGACACTGCACCCCATAAAACATCCCTGCCTCATGGGAAAACAGTCCCCAAGGAGCCCAGTGTCTTTCTGGAGGGAGGGCCCTCTCTAGCCGGGACTTCCCTTGGGGTCTGCTCGCTCAGGCCTTGATGTCCTCCGCATGTCCTGTTTTCTGGGCCCGGGGAATCTGGGGGCGCGTCCGGCATTGGGGAGCTGCCGCCAAACAATACATCAAAGCTGGTTTCTTTTCAAAGTGCAGGCTGTCTTGTTACTATTCAGGGACAAATTCTACCTCAGGTTCCAGGAGGAGGCCAGCGTGGAGGGGCCTGTGTCTCCCTGAGGCTGGGCGTGGAGGGGCCTGACTGTCCCCGAGCACCTGGTCTCCTGGCCCACCAGGCCCCTCACTGCAGAGTGTCTTGCAGCCTCTTTTCCCTCAGGAGGGTCTAGGAGTGGACAGGGCGTGTCTTCCCCTCTCTCTGAGGGAAGGGTAGGAAAAGAGTTGCTCCTCAGCCCCGCATTCCAACCACAAGCCACGGGAGGGGGTCCTGAGGGCGTACCCCCTGCGGCGCTGCCTGGCTGAGGGGTGTCTGTCCCAGGAGGCTGTGGGACACGTGGCCTGGAAACTCAGCACTCCTGGGGGTCTCCAGGCAGAACCAGGAGGACCGGCTAGCATCACTCAGGGGGCATGTCGAGGGGAGTGCAAGGGTCCCTGGAGCTGAGTGGGTGCTGCAGGGGGCTGTGCTCATTGGAAACAAGGCGGCTGGGGTGGCCCCGGCGGGGAGATGCGGGAGGCACAGAGAGACAGGCCGGAGGGGCCATCCGCCCATGAGGGAACGCTGTGGGGCTGAGGACTCACATGCGGCTGGGGGTGTTCCTCCAGAGAACTCACCAGTGTATAAATGCAGCCCTCACCCAAGAAAGCTGGCGCTAACTTCCCGGCATGAAGGCGGCACCCAGAACCAGCAGTACCATGTCCCCACATGATGTCCTCTTTGCCCTGACCCCCCGAGGAGCCTGCGGGGAGGCAGCAGGGCTTAGCCCCGAAGCCATGTGGGCAGCCACTGGGGGTGGGGGGCTGCACAAGGGCTGGACACCACCCCTACGATGCCTCCTTAACCATTTGCCCCGTCCCTTACCAGGGCCCCAAGCCTCCCCCACTGGGGAAGTAGACGGTACCCTCGGCCACCTCCTGGAGGCAAGCTGCTGCCCAGAAGGAAGAGGTGAGGCCACTGTCCCTAGGAAGGAGACTCGGCTGCCTTCACACCCTCAGGCTCTCTGCACCAGGGCACAGAAGAGCACCTGATATCTGGCAGATGCACCTGTGAGGCCGCCTTCCTCTGGAGAGCTCCCGACGTTCCTCCGAGGGAACGTGATCTCTGGAGCCCATGCAGCACCGGGCTGCTCCCCAGCAACCGAGCAGGCTCAGGGGCTTCGGGCCCTGCCCTTCGTCCAGTCCCCAGTTGCCCTGGACAATCGGTGAGCGTATCTGACACATCAAAATCCTCCAAAATATTGACTGAATTGAATTTAAACAAGGACTGCACTGTCTGAGGATAGCTGTGGTGTTCTCAGCATCGTAGAATCGAGCAGCTCTCTGTTTATTTCACTATTTATAGGTGACAAAGCGTCCTGTCGGAAATCCCTGTCTTGGAGGTAGGCAGGACCGCGGAGGCTGTTGTCCTAACTCAAGCTTACTGCTTGTTTCTGCGTGTTGGGCCCAGATAAGTCACAGATGACTAAATCCACGATTCTCTCCCAAGTCTCCCTTCTAGGGAAGACGTGTACGCTTTTTTTTTTTTTTTTTTTTTGAAGTAGAGTCTCTTGCTCTGTCACCTCCACTGGAGTGCAGTGGTGTGATCTCAGCTGACTTCAGCCTTGCCCTCCCAGCTCAAGCGATCCTCCTACCTCAGCCTCCTAAGCAGCTGGGTCGACAGGCATGCACCACCACGCCTGGTTAATTTGTGTATTTTTTGGAGAGATGGAGTTTCACTATGTTGCCCAGGTTGGTCTCAAAATCCTGGGCTCAAGCAATCCTCCTCCCTCAGCCTCCAAAAGGGCTAGGCTTACAGGCGTGAGCCAACACGCCTGGCCGGTCACATTTTTTTAAGTGCATAAACTATTGTATGGCTTTCTCCCCGCACTGAGAATGCCTTGATGTGTTGCTTCACACATTGAGAATAAAATGCAGCAAATATTTTAAGAGTACAGACCCTCCACCCAGGTACGCACCAGTCATCACCATCTCTGAATGTTTTGTCTCTGATTAGCGGCTTGGATTTGTTCTTACTGTTCCCCAGAATGAGCACTGCCTCGAGGAGATCTCACTGTAGGGGTAGCTGAGGGTAACCTGGACCATATACATATTTAATCAAACTGCACCACGTGGGAATTCCAAGTGTGGATGATGCAAGCTCCTTCATCATGAAAACCCATCACCCCAATCCCGTGGTGACACCTCCTCCACAGGCCTCCACGGCCTTTTTCCTTACCACACACATGCTGCCTGGAGAGGAAGCCAAGGGCCCTCCCAGAGAGGAGACTGTGAAGAAACCGAATGTCTAAATAAAGTCAAATCTCTGTGCACCTTGCAATCATCATTCAAAGAACATTGCACACATGCCCTCCTGCTCTATATTAAGGACACCTTCCCGGCTAGCTCAGAACAGCCAGGGCGGCCAGGCTTGGGGGTAGGCACGGCCATAAATAACGCGTGCTTGAAGCTGGCTCTAATTTAACTGTAGTCTTTGGCCAGGGGAAATGCAAAGAATATTTAAACAATGACACACAACCAAAACTAACAGGCAGGGCTCAAAGGGGTTCGTCATTTTTTTCCCATCTAAAATTAAATATAATAGGTTATTTTGCAGGACTTTGATTCAATTGCTTCAGGTTCTTGTCTGAAACGGATTTGAGTCCCTCTGTTTCTTTCTCTCTGACTTTCTCTGATCTCCCTGAATCTCTGTCTCTCTCTCTGATCTCGCTCTCTCTGCCTCTCTCTGTCTCTCCGATCTGTCTTTCTGACTCTCTTTTTGTGTGTGTCTCTCTCTCCCTCCCTCCACCTCCAGCACCCTAGCTTTATCTCCAGTGTGTGTGAGACAGGAAAAGGTCAGTGTGACCGTGAGATTGAGGAGTGATGGGTTGACATTGTTCAGAGATTAGAGATTATTGGAAACAAGTTGGAAACGCTCTTCGGACGGTTTTGGACTCCTTGAAAGAAATATATTCTATTTTGTTTAAAACAGCCTTCGATCAAGCAGTCAACCCATAGCTGCTTCTTGAGAACAGCAGGAAAATGGAAACATGATATCTGCACTTGGAGAGCTTGGCTGGAGCTCCGGAGACCAGGGAGCCACGCTGGCCGGCTCAAGTCGGACGCAGGTAGGTCCCAGGCCCAGCTCTGCCCTTGCTCCCAAAGCTTCGGTTTTCTCATCTATAAAATGGGGATCATGAAGATTCTCACCTCAGAGCCTCACTGTGAAGGTCAAATGAGATTCGTGGTGGCCTGGAATACGGCAAGTCTCTGTCACCGTGGGTCATTGCCATGATCCACGAAAACGACACGCAAGGCAACACGGGACATGTCGAATCTGTGGCATAGTTGCTACATTTGTGGAAGTGCAGGGAGAGAGAAAGTCCAGGAATGGAATCACAGGCTTACGGTTTATGGACAAAGCTGTGCGTAAATGTTTGGCAGTGACTGTGATGTCAAGGGTCTGCTCACTGAACATCTCACTCTGGCACTCACTCTTTGGTCTTGCCAGACAAGCCCCCTCCCTCGGGGAACATGGGGTTGGCGCATGGCTGGCTGTTCGCCTCCTGCAAGCTGCCTTCCCACCCTGGACGCCGGCATCCAGAAGTCCTCATGCCTTCCAGGTGAGGCTGCAGAAAAGCTTCATGGCCAAGAGCATGACACGTTATGATGAGGCACGGACCAGACACCCTCCCTCTTCCTTTCCTTGAGGCTGAGATGGCCCCAGAGGGTGGGACAAAGAGAGGGGCAGATACAGACCACACCCTACAGCCGGAAGTCAACACAGCCATCCCCTTCGAGGACTCATCGCCCTAGAGGACTGTCCTGGGCCCAGACCTGGCCGAATGCAGAGAGACCCTCCCGGAGAGGCTCGCCCAGGGTCATGGACCCAGTTTTCTGGAGGGAGTCACATGAAGCCTGCATGGGGTCAATTCTGTCATTCAGCTGTGCTTTTGGGGGCCCCTGCTGGTATATGGCAGTGTTTACCGTGGAAGGTGTGAAACGAAATCAGAGTTTGCACTTCGGGTTCCCAGAGGACTTCCCTCATGTCCCATACGGCCACTCACCCTTCGTCCTACATGTTTACAAAATTCTGCAATGTAACGTTCAGGTCTGACTGCCTCTCCCGAGCCCCCAGCCCAGGCCCTGGCCCGTGGCAGGTGTGCAGAGACTTGGTGGATGAGACAGAGTAGAAACCTGCAGGACTAACGGCCCTGCCCGGGGATGACACAGGCCCTCAAAGCCATGGCGTCCAATGATGGGATGGCGTCACCCACTAACTGGAGAGTCGTGGGCCCTCGGGAGGGGGGAGGGTGCCCAAAGGGTACATGGGATGCTCCAGAGGGAAACTGACTTCCCAGGAAGCCCTTGGAGAAGGCTGGGAGCCTCCACCGAAGAGAGGGGAGGAAGAGGGTCCGAGGTGAGGAGAAAGGAATGAGGGCTGCAGGAGCAATGGGGACAAGCGGCCTCGCAGCGCTGGAGCAAGACGGGCACCGAGGAGCCAGGAGGTGCCGGGGAGGGCCCTGGAGCAGGTGCCGAGGAGGCTGGACCCCCATGGGCCATGTCATCACACCACCAGTGACGGCAGCAGGAGTAACAAGCCCAGCTTTACTGCTGGCCCAGCACCGGACAGGTGTTGCTTCAAGCCTTTACTGGACTTAATCATTTAATCCTCACAAACACTCTGGAGAGATCCCTCTGCTTTATAGATGAGGAAACCAAGGCTCAGAAAGGCTGAGCTGGTGTCCTAAAGTTGAGGAGCCCAAGATGGCAGAGTCACTCCAAGCCCCGCCCCTCTTCTGGCGACCCCTACCGAGAACCAGCTGTACCAGGAGACCCCCCCCCAGGCAGCGCTGCAGACACCCAGAGAGCACAACAGAGCGGATCAGTCCTGGGGGCTGACAGCTCTCCAGCCTGAAGGCCGGAGCAGACTTTCATCCACAGGTTTATTTGCTCTTAGACGGGTGCCTCTCATTAATACACATGTGCTCCGTATAACTTACAATGCATCGAGTTGACGGCTGTTACCCACTTACCACTAATTACAAAGTCTGCTCCACGAGGGAGGCACGGGGCAGCGTAAACTTAACATTTCTCAGCATCCCCCCACCCCATCCTCCTCTCCTGGTGTTACCCTCCAGGTCCCCCACAGGTCTCCACCTCCTGGTGTCCCCCCGTCGTCCCCCCTCGTGCTGGCCCTCCTCCAAGGTCCACAGGCCCTGCAGGCAGCCCCTCCACGCCTGACCACGGCCCCAGCCCCCCACCCAGCTGTACCTCCACACTGGGTCCGTTTCACAGCTCGCTCTCGGGCTGGACAGCCATTTGACGGCCACGTCCCTGTGGAGGGAAGTGTCTCCAAAGGTCGCAGGTCCCTGAGGGATGTCTTGTGGTGCTCTGTCATCAGACCACCCGCTCCCACCAGCAGCCACGCCTGCAGCTCTATGTCCTTGCGGTCCTGACCCCCTTTTTTGTCCTCTGACCACGGAGGCCGCCATCTCCCAGGGCTCCCAAAACCCAGACTCTAGAGGCCACTTTGGTGTGTGAGGCCTCCCTCCTCCTCCCTCAGAGTCTCACAAGTCCCCCACGAAGCAGCTGCTTCTGCCTCACAAAACCATTTATGGGGCCAGTTAGTGGATTGCTACCTTCTACCGTCCATCTCCACCCGGAACATGCGCGGAACTCCCTCCTCATCGCTCCCCCGCCCAGATGCAAATTCCTCCCCTCTCGGCCAGAGAGGAGTGAGCTAGGGGATCTGAGGCTCTGTCTCCATTTAGCCTCAAATAAAGGAACGGTCTCTGTGCAGTTATTCAATATGAATCCTCAATGTCTACTTCTCGCCTATTGCCTTCTTTTCAAATTTGACTAGGCGTAGTCATAGAAGCTTAAACTTCCTCCCTACCTACCAATTCTACTAAAAAGCTTCAGTCAGTTACATCCTGAAAAGTTTAAGGCTGGAAGGGTGGGTTATCTAGATTTGCCTGGAAATAGCACGGGGGTCACAGGGAAGATTGATAAAATAAGGCAAAACTGTGAGTTGAAAACTGTTGATGATAGTGTATGTAGACACGTATTGCTGTATTCTGTTTGCTATTGTGAATGTGTACAATTTTCCGAAAAAATGTGGACTAGAAACAAAAAAATAAAGAATGCTGGTGGGGAAGAGCTTCCAAGGCATGGCAACACCGCCATTTGGGGTTTCTCTCTTTATTTCATTTCTCCATGTGATCTCCGGCACCCTGTTAACCAAGATTTGGCTGGCTGTGTGCTCCTAGTCCAACAAAACAGAGTTGGAACTCAAGTCTTCAAGGCTGACCGAATCCCAGTGAGCCAGCCAGGGCCGCCTCACGGACCCGGCTTCGGGCTCCCCTGTCACAGTCACTGCCCCGCATCTGAGTCAGCAAAACGCTGCTGTCACCAGCGAGGTCTGCAGTGCATCTCAGAGGAGTGAGGTCCTGGAGGGTCCTGCCAGTCAAGATGCCAGGGAGGTGATGGGGCATCAGAAACACAGGGTCATGGGAGTTTTCTCCTGGGCCTTTAAAGTGCCCATCCTCAAACAGAGGAGTCCACAGGGATGTCTAGAAACTTCGTTTTGAAGGAATTCCAGACTCCCCTTGGGCAGCCAAGGCATTCTGTAGCTTTCTGTGATCTGGGCCTGGCCACTGTTCATAAATATCACAGGAAGTGCTCTCAGGAAGGACACTACTGGCCTGGGGCAGCCTCAGAGCTGGATGAAGATGGTTTGACTCTGAGAATGGCCCCAGCCAGGCTCCCCAGGGGGCAGCCTGTCTGTTCGGAAGTCTCCTTCCCTGCCAGCCCTGCACACCCACCCCTCCCGCCACACCGGCCCCAGTATTTCCGCATTGAGCCCGTGGGCACCTTTCCCTTGGTGTCTCAGAGAGCTTCAGACACAGGCCCTCGCTCCTGCATCGATGTGCATCCAAGGGGCAGGGCGAAGCTGTCCCTTCCAGCTCACCAAACAGATGCAGAGCCAGGCAGAGCAGCCCTAGTGTGACTCACGCCCTGCCTGGCCCCGTGGACCCTTTCTCAGCAGGGGTGCGGGGGCAGCAGCTCCATCCACTCTCCTCTGTCCCTCACCTGCCCACCACCGCCCAAAGCCAGGAGCAGCCTCCATTCCATGCCCACACAGCAGCCACCGTGATCTCTCCAAACCACAAGTCAGGGTGTCGCCTCTGCTTCCAAGCCTTTGGTGACTGCCAGCTGTCTCAGACAGGCTCAGCAGCGGTCACCCTCACAACCCATCCCGCCTGATTCTCGCCATCCCCCCGGCTCACTCTCCTCTCACCAGGCTGAATGGCCGCACTTCCCAGGGACACTTCTGTGACCCCAAGGCCCAGCCAGTGCCCTTCCACAGTGACACTTCACCGCCTTGCGATTGCTGGTCTGCGATCACCCAGACTAAATGTGAAGGGCCAGGCCTGTGCTGAAAGTCCTGAAACCCAGAGAATGGAGCTCAGCACACACTGCTTGCGGTGCCTTGGTGTGGATGTGCGCCCAGCTGAGCACCCTGCCCCTGACGGCTGCTCCGCGACGTTTGTGTTTTCTCCAGCGAAACTCTGGAGCAGCTGCAGCCAAACATCCTCTGCTCTCTGTTTGCATCTCTGTCCTCTAAACCAGCCCCCAGCTTCCTTCCTACCTGCCCTGAGTCTGGGAAGGAATAAGAATGTCCGGAGGAGACTGTGCCCCAACTTGGCTGCCAAAGGGACCTCATCAGCCACCTTCCCCGCCCAGACCATCCAAGGCTGACCCCACAGAGGAAGGCTGCCCCTAGGTAGAGTGGGCCCCAGGCAAAGTCCACCAGGTGCCAGAAGTTCCCGTTTAAGGCAAACGACACCTCAGTGGAAGATAGCATCCAAGACAGCAGTCTAGCGCCGGGGAGGGGCGTGCACTGGGAAGTTGGGCCCGTTTGAGTCGAAGTGTTGTTTTCCACTTCTTCTTTCTGTACCGTCTTGGCTGTCTGTAAAATGCATATAACACCTCGTGTGTTAGACTAGGTCCTTGCTCCAATAACAAACCCCAGATCTCAGCCACCCCGTGCGATGAAGCACCTGCTTCCCTCACACAGAGCGGAATGTGATGGATTCCAGTTGTATGGTTCTCTGGGGTGGGCTTCTCCTAAGCTGCAGCTCCACTGACCTCCACAACCTTGTGGCCCTGGGGATCTCCTGCCCTAAAGTGGTCAGCAGGTGAAGAGAGAGGGTTTGGGGATTGGGAGGAGGTTTTCGGGGCAGCCTGGAGGTGGTGTGCCCCCGACTCGCTCCCAGGTGCCCCAGCTGGAAAGCAGAGGAGGCAGGACACGCCAGAGACGCAGTGTTCTGGGAAACACAGGCCAGCTGCTGCCAGACCTGCCCGGCAGAATTGTGTTTTAGCGGACAGCATGCAAAGGTGCTTCACAGGGTCTTGGCCCAGGGGTCGCTAGAATAGTGAGTTTCCTTCTTCTCTTTGACTTTGGTGATGTTGGGGCTGGAAGATTTCTAGAATGAGCTGCATCTGTAAAGGAGCTTCAAGTCTTTTTTTTATAAGCACCTGTGGATGAGGTTTTTGAGGCACTGGCCAGGCCTCCGAGGCCCAGGGAAGTTCAAGAGTTCACCCTGATTGACCTGAACATCTGGGAAGCTCTGGGCTGAGCCTGATGACAAATGCACCTCCCACCCCCACCAGCCACACTCATCTACCCACAACACGGGTTCTGTCCTGCCCCAGAAGAAGACGGTTTCAGGATGACTGGATTTCTGAATTTCCTCTGTGCAGATTAAAGAGGCCTAAGGAGCCTGCCTGGGGGCGAAGCCTCAGACCAGAGCTACTCTGGCTGGGAAGGGGTGGCTTGGGTTGGCGCCTGCTATTCAGCCAGGCTCCCCGAGGCAGGTGGGATGAGACACCTGGGTGGGGCAGATGGAAGCTCAGACTGCACGGTGCCAGGGCAAGGACGGAGCCAGGCAGGATGGTGAGGACAAGGACGGATGAGCCCACAGGGAGGCATACTCCACCTCCCAAAACACATGGAACTCAGCCGCCGCACACGCGGGCAGCACAGAAGGGAGCAGTGGGCAGCTCGAGGGCGTTCCGAGGGTACCCCCTTTCCACATCACCTGGTTTTAGTCATCTCCGGATGCCTGCCTTCAGGCTGATGGACTCCTGTGAGATCCGTGGGTTGCTGGCCTTGATAGCCACTGGGTCCCCACGCCCCTCATCTTGGTTGGGGGCTCCCATTGCTCACATCCTTCTTAAGGTGCCACTGGAGACCAGCTGTCAAGTGGTGACCAGCCCCCAAGGGGTCAACCGCCTTCCCCATCCCCAACTCACCAGAGTCCCAAGAGGACATCCCACACTCAAACCTAATCTGGACAAAACTGTCAAGGACCCTAACCCAGGTGCGCCCCCCATCTTTTCCTCCAGCTCCCTGTGACTCCCTTGGGTGGCTGCAACCACAGCCCATGCTTAGTTATTTTAAAGGCCCAGTGTTCACAGCCATGCGACAGGCCCTGGTCCCCAGGCCTTCGGATGCTCTCACGCGCCTTATTTGTTCCTCATTCTCCAAATCAAATTCCCCTCTCAAGACTCAAATTCCATTTCAAGCCAAATTCCTCTTTTCTCCATTCTGTTGCCTGGTCGTCCCCATGGCAGCCCCCACCCCCACTGCAAACCTGTGCTTAGGAACTGGCTTGCAGGCAGCGGCTTGGACCTGTCATCACTGTGAGTCAAGGTGAGATGAGCTCACCTCCCTTGGTCAGCGATGAGTACTAAATGCAACTTCGATTTGCGTCTTTGTTGCTAGGACAACTCTGTAACTAGTGAGCTTTGGGTTGGGCAAAAAGTCCTTCCCCAGTAGAAGGAAGTAAGTTACCTGCCTTTACAGACAGGATTTATGGCCAATGGATAAAACAGGGGCTGCCTGAGATCCCTGCAGAACAAAAAATCCTGTCATGCAAAATCGTTGCATACCTTTTTTCTCAAAAAAACAAAAAACAAAAACAAGAAAAAAAAAAACAGCCAGGTGCAGTGGCTCATGCTTGTAATCCCAGCACTTTGAGAGGCCAAGATGGGTGAATCACCTGAGGTCAGGAGTTCGAGACCAGCCTGGCCAACATGGTGAAACCCCATCTCTACTAAAAATACAAAAAAAAAAAAAAAAAAAAACTAGCCAAATGTGGTTGTGCGTGCCTGTAATCACAGCTACTCAGGAGGCTGAGGCAGGAGAATCGCTTGAACCTGGGAGGCAGAGGTTGCAGTGAGCCAAGATGGTACTGCTGTACTCCAGCCTGGGCGACACAGTAAGACTCGTCTCAAACAAACTAAAAACCTACTAAATACCACCTATAACAAAATGACTTTGAAGGTTTCTCACACACTCATGGTCACAAGCTTCTTTGGTGGTTGATTTTGTTGAAACAAAAGCTGGCCATAAAGCCACAGAAGACAATTCCAAACGAAAGTCACCTCGCAAGCTTTGCGACATCCAGGGGAAACACGTACTGCGCACACGTGAGTCTCCAGGTGTTCTCAGACATTTACGAGCCAGAAATTATCCAGAAGGTATTGATTTCAGTACATTTTATTAGCATTCAAATAACCATCCATAGATATTTGCCCAGTGATAAAGAGGAATACTACCTTGTTCAGTATTTGTGTTCTTGAAGTTAATCATTTTCAAAGAATCAGCTCATTAGCTAATAACAAGCTTGTCTTCCACCATAGTTTAAGGGAAGTCCTCCTCTTCCTATCCGTGTGCATGGTTTGCTTTGTTTTATGATGTGAATGTCACCACATATATATTACCAATATACGGCCTTGTTAACAAGCCTGCTGTGGGTGTGGGAGGTGATATCTCTCCCAAGGGTGAGATCATTTCTGATGAATACGCCAGGTATAAGGAGGTGTGTGTCTCTCAGTCCTACAGTGATCTAAGGAGGAATCTTCTAAGCCTTGGTTCAAGTGATGGTTTCATGGTTGTATACATATGCAAAAGTCCATCAAACTATATGGATTTGTGCAGTTTATTATATCTTGGCCTTATTTTCAAAAACAGAATAAAATTATCAGTGAACCTCAGAGAGGGTCTCAGTTTCTCTTGCTTTTGACCACAGAAGTGTCAAATTCCTCCCGAATTATGGAAAGAGGCTAGAAGCTGAGTACAAGCACCCTCATAGGGAAGAGCCAGGCCAGGAGAAAAGGGGCACACCTTTAACGCCGGGACGTCACAGCCGGTGCTGCTTTCTGAGCACTGCCACCTTCCGAGGTCCTGCCATTAGGAAGGAACGTTTTCTCTTGGGGTTATTTATGCTTTTCCCTCTCACTCAGCACAAATATTCAAGGATGCTCTCTCTCCTTCACCTCCAGACCGCCCAGTCTGTGCTGGGTGCCCGCCTCCCGGGGCCATGTGGTGGAACAGAGACCACTGCTGTGCTGGGTGAGAGCAGGTGCCATCCAGCCCAGGAGCAGCGAGAGTCCCCCCCGCTGCCTCACACACACTCCTGTAATCCCAGGGCCACAGAGCTTTATAAATGGGGAAACTGAGGCACAGAGAACAAAAATGCCACGGCTAGTAAATGAGATGAGCACCAAGCCACGCTCCTACCTCTGGCAGGATGGGCTGTGGGAGTGAGGGGTCTGAGAGGGCTCGTCACAAGCAAGTGACATCCACATGTGGGCCCAAGCAGGAGGCTTTCCGGAGAAGGAAGCCGTGGAGAAGAGGGACCTGGTCCCTAAAGTGCAGCGGGGCAGGAGGTTGGCCCCACATGTGTATGGGAGAGCAGCTTGGACCTGGGCAGGTAACGTCTGAGCATCCACACGGGCTGGCTGTGTACCTGTGGATGTGCACCTGTGGAGTGTCCCGTAGCCCATGTTATTTAAGGTCACGGCGCATTTATGACTGCCCATAAAGCAGCAGGTGCCTGTGAGTGCAGCTGAGACCTTGCCCTGTGGCCTTTGGATCCTGCAGAATTTGCTGGGTCATTAACTTGGGGCAGGGGAGGGGGCAGCCCTG
Organism: Sapajus apella; assembly: GCF_009761245.1. Taxonomy (NCBI): domain Eukaryota; kingdom Metazoa; phylum Chordata; class Mammalia; order Primates; family Cebidae; genus Sapajus; species Sapajus apella. The sequence goes on along the minus strand of NW_022437040.1, from coordinate 5,728,041 downwards.
TAGCAGAAGGCAGCGTGGCGTGTGATGGGGAGGAGGCCTCCCTTGCGGCAGGACCCCAGGCAGGTCACCTTCTGTGTACCTCGGTTCCCTCATTGGTGACACCAGGCCTCAGGGGTGGCTGAGAGGATAGAATGGGTTAATAGATGAGCAGCGTTTGTCCCATGAACATTCTCTGCAAGAGCTGGGGGGTGGTGTCATTGCATTGCTGTGATGAGGGTCGGGATCCCTGGCTTCCCGCCTTGCTCCTCTTCTCCAGCTCCTCTCATCCCCGCACCTCACTTTTCCCTCATTGGTGCGTTACGCTCTAATTTCAACTGGTCCAGAGAAATCTGCATGTGCCGGCCTTCGAGGGGACTCCCGTTTGGGGGCAAGCCCACCGCCTCACCTGCTGAGCTCACCAAGTCTCATAAACTGATTCTTCCTCCTCCGCCAGCTGTGCAGCAGGCATGGCAGCCCGGGAGCTTCTGCCCATCAGATAATTAAATCCCCCGTGTATTTATCAGGCCGGAGAACACCCTGTGCCGCTCACTCTGCATGCAGCAGGTGCATGCTGTCCTGAGCCTCCTGCAAGTTGACCTCGCTGCAGGCCCAGGCGCTGCAGAAAGGTGCTGGGTGCGTAGAAGTGGATGCCATTCTCAGATGTCCCACACGCAGAGCCAGCATCTCACGCCAGTGATGGAGCCACTGACTGTGATGAAGGCTGGATTCGCAACTTAATGCGCCCTGACCTAGGAACCCAGCTTGGCTGCTAGAAGTATCTGGGTCCTCACATAGCAAGAACCACCTCCTAAGGCTATGATGAAAATGTTAGGAGATAATGCATCGAAAACTCTTAGCACAGACCTTGACTCCTGGCAAGTTCTCAGTAAGCTGTGTGACTATACACCCACTTCCTTTACAGGATGAGAGCGGAAGACGCATTGATTTGCCCATATTTCCAACCTGGGACACTCGACGCCACTGGCTTACGTATCTACATATCCCTCCGGCCTGTGAGCCCTTCCACCTCTGCTTGCTGAATTGTCATATCTGCCCCAGAAAATGCCAGTCACACAGTGGAAATGTCTCCAGGGAAGCAGATATTCCTGCTAGAAGTGGACTGGGTAGGGGTGGGAGCTGGGAGTCTCGGTTTGTTCTCTGGTTTCTCTCATCACTTGCCCACTGCGTGATTTCTCTTCACTTAATGTCTAATTTCTCTCAGGGGCCTGGCTCTGAGTTGGTTTAAATAACTCTGGTGAGAGAGACTGGAGGATCACTGGGTAAAGTCATTGTCTTTGTCCTCAGCAGTGTATTTAATCCTCTGAAATTTAGGTTCCCTCCCTCCCTCCCTCCCTTCCTCCTTGACAAGGTCTCATTCTGTCACCCAGGCTGGAGTGCATGGCATCATCTCAGCTCACTGCAGCGTGACCTCCTGGCCTCAGTCGATTCTCCCACCTTGGCCTCCTGAGTGGCTGGGACTACAGTACACGCCACCACACCTGGCTAATTTTTGTGTTTGTTTTAGGACAGGGTCTCGCTATGTTGGCTGCACTGGTCTTGAACTTGGGCTCAAGCGATCCTCCCACCTCAGCCTCCCAAAGTGCTCGAACTACAGGCATGAACCACGGCGCCCAGCCGACTTTAAGTTCTCTGTGCAGTCATACCGGCCTGCACAGCCCAACGAATCCGCTCCAGACTTTGTGGCCACAAAACGCCGCGTGAGCAAGTGCAGCACAAGCACATGCCAAGGACAGGCAGAAGGGAGCATTTTGGTGCTTGTCTGGAGAAGGCTGAATGGACCTGGGGAGAAAGCCTCTGGTCCGTGGGAGCCCATCCCTGCGAAGAAGCAAAGAGCCACCCTTTTTAGAGCTGGGCGTGTAGGGCTTGGGGCTTTGCAATCCAAATGGGTTTGAGACGTGGGCAGGCCTAGAGTTGACGGCCGTGTGCTCAGAGGCTGCGGACATACTCGTTCTTGTGTGTGAGAGGCGGCAATGATGAGAACAGAAAGGTCAGGCACTGACACGGCGCCTTCAAGTGGAGGGAGCACTCTTGGGTCTCTGCCACCTGGAGGGGCAGGAGTGACCCGACCGCTCTGTAACAGCTCCGGCTCCTGGAGGACAGGGCACCAGCTGCCCCGAGTGGTGCTGGCCACGGTGACACTAGGCGGCTGCCCTCTAAGGTCCTGCGTCGGCCCCTTCCTCCTTCCTTCCTGACTCCTGACGGATGCTCTCAGGGGAAGAGGCAGGCACCGGGCCTACTGGTCGTACTCTGAGAAACCCCTTCCATGGCCAACACCACATTTCAGGATAGATAAGAGCAGCTCCTCAGAAGAGACAGTTGGGAATCTCTGACCTGGATCAGGAGCAAACGCATCCAAGCCCTTAATGGTGGATTCATGCGGCGCTGACTAAACGGCTCTATTCCTAGCCAGCCCGAAACAAGCCTGCAGCCTAAAGTGGGAGGAAGACCCGTAAACGAAACCACTTTTAAGATCCGTGGTTGTCCCCCATTCAACACTGTTCGGGCCGCATTTATCCAGTTGCAAGAATTTTAAAGAGAACGAGTTGCCCACTGATGCCCTGGGCTGGGCCCAAGGTGTGGTGCCAGGTGTGAGGAGCTGTGCCGGCCCCAGCAGGCACCCATGCAAGAAGCTCTCTCCCTTGCACCTCGACCTGTGAGGCTTTGAGAATCGGGCCTCAATCACAGCCAGAGCTAGAGTTTGTCTTCCTCTGCCCTGCAAATCCCAGATGTAATAAGCATTCGATACATTGTGTTAATAAATATCCGTAAGCTGTGTCAACTTAGGAAAAGTATTGAATGTTGCTCCCCTTCACGTAGGAAGATGAGGCTAGTGCACGGTCCATGGATGCTCCTTGATCCGGGAACCTTCTGTCCAGCTCCGCCATCCGGGGAGTTCTGGCTGCCAGCAGACTGTTTCTTCTGGACCTTCGTTCTCAGGTCCAGAGAACAAAGGCTGTGACTCAGGAACGCAGGGTCCCCAAGGATAAGGACCTGGGCTCCCGTAGGGGCCTGGCACTGGGCCTGGGAAGCTCTTTGTTCGAGTGTCCAAGCCCGGAGTGTGCGGGTCCCCACCCAGTAAACACTGGGTGTTTACCACTCATGCTCATAAACAAGGCATAAAACACACATCTGTGTAAATGCATGAGCAAAAACACAAGAAGGTTCTAACCCTGTTGCTATGAATACATAGGACTTTGTTTACAAAGCGATGGGTTTTATGAACAGACCCTGGACCTGCTGAAGCTCTGAGCCCTGTCCCTCCCTCTGTCCACAGCTGTGAAGGTCAAAGTTCTCTCAGATACCATGATCTTGGGACCAAGGCCCTAGGGCTGGACTGTCCCAGGATGGAGACTATTGTACTAGTAGCTTCTAGATGTCAACTGCCACCTCTGTTCCAGTGCATTAGGTACACAAATCCTGATTACTCTGCAAGGCGGGTTTTCTAAGTCCATTTAGCAGTTGCAAAAACTGGCACCAGAGAGGTTGAGCAATTTTTCTGTGATCACACAGCTGGTAGAGCTGAGACGCTTCATCACCTTTTTAAAAATCAGATGGGGGCAAAACAACCCAAATCATTTGACTTGTTTACACTTACAGCAGAAGATAAAAAAAGGGGAAGAGAAGGGGTCACAGTAGTGTATCTGGTGACAACGATGGCGATTAGGTCACCTGGACACGCAGGAACCAAACCCACACCCGGATAAAGGGAAGAGAGTTTTGCAGATGCTCATTGCAAATCAACAAAGTCAGCATCACCAAATGCTTCTTGTGTGCGGGTGCTGGCTGGGCCGATGTCCCTCCTTTTGTGAACAGCCAGTTGATGTGAACCCACTGGTGGGGACCTCTGTCTAATGGGAGAGATGGAAGAGCTCATCCTCTCATTGAAAGGGGCATTAGGTTCAGTTTAATGGATGTTTACCACACACTTACTGTGGGCCAGACTCGACGCCAGGCACTGGGCATCTGCAAAAGCAAGGCAGGGACCCTGGCTCCAGCTCGTGAGGAAGGGGACCGAAGTCCAGGAAGAATTAGTGCTCAAAGCCCTGGACACTGGGCTTCCCCGACAGCACCTTCCCATCTGTGATGCAGCTGGACGCAGGCCCCGGAAGGCTTCACAGTCCGGTCCCTGTCCAGCCCTGTGCCCTCCGCCCTCTGCCCCATCTACGTGTAACGGAAACAGATGGGCGAGCTGGCCTCTGGGTCTTGCCCCCCTGCATGCAGACCCAGGCTCTGGAGGAAGTGTGCCTGCCTGGCTTCAAAGCCGTGGCCCACCCTTTCCTCCAGGGCCAGCCTGGCTGTGGTGCTGCCTGGGCTGGTGGATGCCAAGTCTGTGCCTGGACATCAAAACAATGCAGCTTTCCCCTTCCCTCATCCCTCCACATTCATGGCAGAGAGCACCCAGCCCACTCTGTGCTGGAAAGGGCAAAGCTTCACCTCTGGCATGCATGCTCTTCCTTCAAGGCTCTCGCCCTCATGCCGGGTTCCCAGGCAGCTCTCCCTGTGGTCCACGGCTTTTCCACCATGCCTGTCCGTGTCCCAGGCCCGTGCCTGAGATTCCACACCTGGGCTCATCATCAGATTCACCTGGTAGGCTTCTCAGAAGCATCTGCTCCTTGTTCGGTCCTTCAAGAATGTTTCTGAAGGTTTCAGCGGGGCCTAGAAATCTGCTTTCTTGAGAGTGTCCTGGGGGATCCTGGCAGCAAACCAGGCTATAAGACGCACATCCCAAGCCAGGCTCCCCAAATGGACATTTTGCTGGGCTGCCATTCTCTGCTGAAATGTTTCCTAGAAACTTTGCCTGCAAAATCCTCCTTTTGGGGAGATTTGTGACCACAGTGACACAGTGAGGAACTCATGAGCCTTTACAACAGGTTGCTGTTGTCTAAAGGTAAACACGCTCTTTTGAGAGAAGATGATTTTTTTCCTATTATCACAATGGTTTTTTCTAGGACTAGAGAGGGAAGTCTTACTCCAGTCCTTTTCTTGCTTTTCCCTCATTTCCATAGATACATACCTACCTGTGCCCACTCTCTCCAGGGGTGTAATGGAATCATAAGGGGAAAATGACTGGAGAAATAATGAATCCTGTGCCATTCATTAACTCATTAGTGAGTTCTCACCTCCCAGGAAAAATAATTCTGTGATCCAGTTTAAATATTTACATTTCCATTACGCTTTTTAATTAAGGATCTTAACATTAGAAATGTCGGACCTTAGGACAGATGGAGAAGGGATTTAGGGGAACTATGAGCTTTTGGGAGCATAATTTATTAATTCATTCAACCAGCCAACAACTAACCAACCAACCAACAACACACCAACCACCCACTTATTCACCCACCCATCAGCCAACCAACCAGTCACCAACAGTCTATAAACCACTAACCATCCAAGCAATAATCAACCACCAACCAGACAACCAACACTCACCTACCTACCAGCAAACCAACCAACCACTCACTCACCTACCAACAAGTCAACCAACCACTCACCCACCTACCAACCAATCAACCACCAACCAACTAACCAATCACCAACCAACCACCAACTAACCAATCACCAACCAACCAATCAACCACAAACCAACTAACCAATCACCAACCAACTACCAACCAACTAACCAATCACCAACCAACCAATCACCAACCAACTAATCAACCATCAACCAACCAACCAATCACCAACCAACCACCAACAAACCAACCAACCCCCCACCAACCAACTGACCAGTCACCAACCAACCAATCAACCACCAACTAACCAATCACCAACCAACTAATCAACCACCAACCAACCAACTAATCAATCACCAATCAACCACCAACCAACCAACCAATCACCAACTAATCAACCACCAACCAACCAACCAACCCCCCACCAACCAACTGACCAATCACGAACCAACCAATCACCAACCAACCAATCAACCACTAACCAACTAACCAATCACCAACCAACTAATCAACCACCAACCAACCAACTAACCAATCACCAATCAACCACCAACCAACCAACCAACCACTCACCCACCAAGGAATCAACACTTTATATTAAATAAGGTACCTTTAAACAGAAACACACATGAAACAAGGTTATCTATGGATTGGCTGACAACTTGTTGGGGATCATTCACACGCTGATTTTGTGCCCAGTTCCCTAAAAGGGACCCCTCATTTCCATTGTTAATCTAACCACTTCATGGACATCACAGAAACCAGACCCTGGCAAGACAAGGGCTTTATGGTGACCCCAAAGCAGGACCTGGCTGACAGAAGCTGTGGCTCGAGGGAGGCTTTGACAGGCACTGATGGGCACGTGAAGCACATGGACCAAGCGTGAGAGGTGTGATGGGGAGGGCCTGGCTGTGCCCGGGTCTCCACCTTCACCTGCTCAAACCAGGTGGCTAAGCGTGGCCTCGGGAGGGGACACAGGGCCTTCCGGGCCAGCTGTGTGGGGCCGGGTGAGAGGGATAGCTTTTCCTTCTGCCGCCTGCCCCAGACCCAGGCCTGCTCTGCCCAGTGGGTCCTCTCCTGCTGCTCAGAAACAAGGTCAGGGGCTGGGACCAGTGCCCACAGTGCAGGCGGGAGGCTCGCCCTCAGCCCGGGTGGAGCAGCAAGGCCAGGCCAGCTGCCCTCTCCTCTCCTGGCTCTCTGCCCGCTGCGCCCCTCCCTTAGCCCAGCCTCAGACCCCTGGCCACTCCCACCTCCCTCTCTACCTGTCTCTCCCTCTCTCTGTCTCTGTGTCACTCTCACTCTATCTCTCTGTCACTCACTATCTCTCTGTGTCTCTCCCTGTCTCTCTCTGCCTTCCTCTCTGTCCCTCTCTGTCTGTGTCTCTTTCTCTCTCTGTCCCTGTCTCTCTCTCCTCTGGGAAGCCCACAGCCCCCACTCCCTGCACACACAGTTTCTCTGTCTTTGGTCCCCTCCAGACCTTTGCTTCCACTTTCTCTTGGCGTGTAAAGGAGGGGCAGCAGGGGCTAAAGAGAGGGAAAGACAAAGACGCCAGGCAGCGAAGAAAACCTCCGGATTTTCCTTGAAACGCTCATGTTTCTAGCAGGGGTTCCTGGGACTTTCCGAGAGCTGAGCTCCTGTTCCTCCCAGCCTAGTCCCTGAGCCCAGGACCTTCACTCAGGGAATCAAAAGCCAGCCTGGGCCTTGGAGCTCCCCCGCAAGTGTGCACAGGCTTAGACACTGACACCCGAGCGTGCACACCTGGCACAGCCCGCAAGGAGAACGCGCAGGGGACAAATGCTGCTCATCGAGTAACCCATTCTATCCTCTCAGCTGCCCCCGAGGTCGCGTGTCACCGATGCCCGGTACACGTTCACAGGCACGTGCTGACACACTCACACGCACGCATGCACGCATCCACACACCCTGCACACACACACACCCCACAAACACCCCGCACATGCAGACACCCCACACACACCCCACACACCCCACACACACACCCCCCACCACAAACACCCCCCACCACAAACACCCCGCACATGCAGACACCCCACACACACCCCACACACCCCACACACACACTCCGCACACCCCACACACACACCCCCCACCACAAACACCCCCCACCACAAACACCCGCACATGCAGACACCCCACACACACACACCCCACACACCCCACACAGCCCGCACACGCACACACCCCACCACAAACACCCCGCACATGCACAGACACCCCCCACACACACACACCCCGCACACCCCACACACACACCCCATACACACACACCCCACCACAAACACCCCGCACATGCACAGACACCCCACACACACATGTCCCACACACCGCACACACACACACCCCGCACACGCACACACCCCACACACACACCCCACACACACACACACCCCCCACACACGCACATATCCCATACACACAAACACCTTGCACATGCACACAAACCCCGCACACACCCGTACACACACACCTCCTGGACACACAAACCCACACACTCACACACTCACACGCATGCACACCCCGCACACGCCGTGCTCCTCAGCACATCATTCCCAAGAAAGTAAAGGGCATGTGTATGAACCAAGCAAGCAACCTGAATGAATGCAAAATCTGTATAATGAAATACACAGTGTGATGTTCATGGCAGGAAGCCAAAACCGAGACACGCCTAAACCCCCCCAGAAATGATGCATGCCTAAACCTCCTGAAACCAACGCATGCCTAAACCCGCATGGGCCAGGCGTTAGGAGGCCTCGGTTATCTTCCATCCCTCCTCTAGCACTTCTGTCCCCTACTCACAGCTCAGCGTGTGCCCAATGTTAAAGGTGCTGAAGTTCTGGGTGGGCTTCACGGACACACATGAAACCTGTCCCCACCACCCCCCACCACTTGGGAGGGGCTGGGGGCAGCTGCAGCCGAGGTGCTCAGGAGACGGACCCCAAGGCCATTGTGGAGAACCAGCGGAAGGTCACAGACACGCTGCCCCTTCTAGCCAGAAACCTGACTCCCATTTTATTAGGTTTTCTCACTTGCTCAAACCTCTGGTAACAGAAAGGGTTTCAGAATTGCTAACCCCTACCACTGAGAAAAGCAACCTACTCACCAGGGTCAATATCTCTTCACGGTGTTTCAGAAGTAAAATTTACGTACAATGAAACGTTACATGTATAGTTCAATGCATTTTAATGTATAATCCGTGCATGTGACTCACATTCCTACCAAGCATGTGCCACATTTATCACGATAGAAAGCTCTGCCTGGCCCCCTCCTGACCAAGTTCTCACCCAGCAGCAACCACAAATCTGATTTCTCTCAATACAGACTGGGTTTACAGAGCTGGGGCTTCGTCTAAATGGAAGCAAGGCCAGGTGCAGTGGTTCACGCCTGTAATCCCAGCACTTTGGGAAACTGAGGCAGGCAGCTCACTTGAGATCAGGAGGTTAAGACCAGCCTGGCCAACATGGCTAATCCCTATCTCTACTAAAAATACAAAAATTAGCCAGGTGTGGTGATGGGCACTTGTAATCCCAGCTACTCGGGAGGCTGAGGAGTGAAAATCACTTGAATCCAGGGGGCGGAGGTTTCAGTGAACCAAGATTGCATTACTGCACCCCAGCCTGGGTGACAGAGCAAGACTCCATCTCAAAAAAAAAAAAAAAAAAAAAGGAAGCATACACACATCCATACACTCTTCTGTGTCTGGCTTCTTTGGCTCAGGGCAATATCTGCAGAATTCATTCATTTATTTTTAGTTCTTTTTACTGTAGTATAGGAGTCCGTTGTGTGAATATGATAGAATGCGTTCAGCCATTCTCTTTCTGATGGATGCTGCCTTCAGTTTTTCGCTATCATAAATAAAGCTGCTATGAACATTCTTGTATAGGTTTTTTTGTAGACGTATGTTTTCATTTCCTTTTTGTAGATTTCTAGGAGTGAGATGTCTGGGTCATAGGGTGGGTATCTGTTTAACTTATAAACACCAAACCCTTTTCCAAGGTGGTTACACTCTCCTGTATCCCCACCAGCCACATATGAGAGAGAGTTCAGGTTGCCCCTGTCCTTGCCTGCACTTGATATTGTAAAACTTCTTAAATTTAGCCCTTCTAGTGGGGGATGTAGTATTGCATTATGGTTTTCATTTCATTGCTCTAATAAGTAACGATATTGAGCATCTTTTCATGTATTTATTGGCCAGTTGAATCTATATATATCCACATATATATACACATAGCAGAGTCTCACTCTATCGCCCAGGCTGGAGTGCATCTCGGTTCACTATAACCTTCGCCTTTCACTTTCAAGCAATTCTCCTGCTTCGGCCTCCATGGTAGCTGGAACTACAGGCATGTGCTGCCACGCCCAGCTAATTTATGTATTTTTTTCTGTAGTAGAGACAGGGTTTCACCTTGCTGGCCAGGATGGTCTCAATCTCTTGACCTCATGATCCGCCCGCCTCAGCCTCCCAAAGTGCTGGGATTACAGATTTGAGCCACCATACCTGGCCTTTTTTTTTTTTTTTAATGGAGACTCAAACTGTGCCCTGGCTGGAGGGCAGTGCCTCGGCTCACTGTGACCTCTGCCTCCTAGGTTCAAGTGACCCTCCCCCCTCAGCCAGCCAAGTAGCTGGGATTACAAGTGTGTGCCACCACATCCGGCTAATTTTTGCATTTTTAGTACAGACAGGGTTTCACTATGTTGACCAACCTGGTTTGAACTCCTGACCTCAAGTAATCCACCCACCTCAGGCTTCCAAAATGCTGAATTACAGGTGTGAGCCACTGCCCCAACCGTGAATATATTTCTATAAAGAGGAGGGGTCATCAAGTCTTTTGCCCATTTTTAATTGGGCTGTTTGTCTTTTTATTATTAGGTTGTAGGAGTTCTTTATAAATTCTCATAAGTCCTTTGTAAGATACAGGTTTTGCAAATATTCTTCCAAATCTGTGGCTTGTCCATCATGAGGCATGCTTTGATGAGCAGAAGTTTTTAATTTTTTTGACATCTAATTCAATAACTGTTTATTTCAGGGTTATTGTTTTCTGTATTCTAACAAAGAAATCTTTGTTCCTAGACCACAAAGATAGTATCCTTCATTTTCCATTTTCTTCAAAAAGGTTTCATGGGTTTTGCCTTCATATTTGAGCTTATGATCAATATTGAATTAATTTTGTTTATGGTGAGGGAATAATCAAAGTTCTTTTTCCCTTAGATATTCAGTTGTTCCAGCACCATCTGTTTTTCATTTTTGTTTTTTGTTTTTTAAGATGAAGTTTCGCTCTTGTGGCCCAGGCTGAAGTGCAATGGTGCAGTCTCAACTCACTGCCACCTCCGCCTCCCGGGTTCAAGTGATTCTCCTGCCTCAGCCTCCATAGTAGCTGGGATTACAGGCGTGAGCCACCACACCTGGCTAATTTTTTGTATTTTTAGTAGAGATGGGGTTTTACCATGTTAGCCAGGCTTGTCTCGAACTCCTGACCTCAAGAGATCTGCCTGCCTCGGCCTCCAAAAGTGCTGGGATTACAGGCATAAGCCACCGTGGCCAACCACTAGCACCATTATTGAAAAAGCCATCCTTTCCTCTGTTGAATTGCTATGTTAACTTTGTCAATAATCAATTGTCCACGTGGATCTATTTCTGAACTCCACTGATCTATTTGTCTATTCTTATGTCAATACCACACTATTTAAATAACTAGCTTTACAGTAAAACTTGATGTCAGGTAATGTAAGCTCTCCAACTTTTTCTTCTTTCCCTTAATCGTTTTAGCTATTCTAAGTCTCTAAATTTCCAAATTTTAAAATTCATTTGTCAATTTATATTTTTTAAAATGAAAGCCTATTGCGATTGTGTTGAACCATACCTCAGCTTAGGGGAAATTGAGAAATTAATACTGAGTAGTCCAATCCATAAACATAGTATATCTTTCCATGTATTTATATCTTCTTTAATTTCTCTCAGCAACATCTTATTTTTTCAGTATTGAATGTTTCCGATCTTTTTTTAATCTGCTGCTAATTATCTTATGTTTTTTGACACTACTGTAAATGAAACTGTTTTTTTAAATATCAGTTCCCAAATGTTGGGTGCTACTGTATGGAAACACAATTGATTTTTGTATCTTGACCTTTCTTCAGAAGTGTTTTAATGGGATCCAAAAGAAGAAGTGAGAGAGGTTTAATGAAGCAGCCTGTACCTGAACAGGAAGAGAGAAAATGAATAGAAAGGGAACCCACGTACATTGAGTTCTCTGCTGCAAAGCACTCCGCTGGAAATGTGCCATGCTTAATTTTCACAGCAACCCTGTGAAGTTGGTGGTTATCCATGTTTGACAGATAAGAAAACAAAGCGCTCCAAGTGGCAGCCAGGATCCAAGCAGAGCTTTTGACCTCCAAACCCTGCCCTCTTCGTGGTATGCGGTGCTGCCACGATGCCCCAGAGCAACCGCGCGTTGCGTGTTCACAGGATGGACACATGAAAAGGTGGCTGCTTACGTCCAAGCCAGGTCACCTCCCAGCCAGCTCCTGCAGCCAGGAGGTGTGAGACTCCTGGTGGGTACACGGAGCTAACGTTCTCCCATCTGCTCTTTCTAGGGCTTAAGCTGCCATGAGCCGACAGGCATGGATGGATGGAATATCCACAGGATGGTGAGCAATGGGCGACAGTGGCTTCAGTGAAAACACGCTGTCCAGATCCACAAATGACCCAGTCCCGACCACACTGGGCCAGCAGCAGGCAGGCCATGCCTCCCCAGAGCCTCCCTGGCCTGGGAAGTTTGTGGGCAGGATGATAGAGCTGTGAGGATTGGTTCCACCTTGCAAATGAAAGAGTACCCCAAGCCCCAGAGACAAAACCGAAGTACTGAGCCTGAGGGGCGGAAGGCAGCACGTGGCCTTGGTTCCCCAAACCTCCCCTAACACGAGCATCACCAGGGGCAGTATTTCTAAAGCAGATTCCCAGACAACCTCCCCAGAGTTTCCAATTCAGTAGGTCTGAGACAGGGCTCAGGAATCTGTGCTCTAAGCTGCTGAGTGATTCTTCTGACCAGGATATTTTGAGACACATAAAGTTATTGCATCCTTAAGGGATGAGGAAAAAGCCTGCAGATTGGATGCGAATGAAACAGACCTCTACCAAAAGTGAGGTAAGGGTCGAAGCCTGGCTCAGGCAAACACGTAGGGGGTTCCCTCTTCAATAAGTAAAACAGCCACAGCTGGGGTCTGTATGAAGGTTGACCCCTGAGATGTTGGGTGGGGTCAGGGAGGGACACCAAGGAGAAAAGGACAGCTTGGCCATGACTCTCAAAGCTTTCAAAGGAAAATGACCCCCTCTGGCTCCCCAGGATATGACAGCACAAGGTGTCCAGTGGGTAACTAGAAAGAAATCATCATGGGACACGTCACAAATCACTCCCCAATCAATGCGTCACACGTTATCTAGACAGGTTGAATTCACTGCCTTTGCCCATTGGCCACTTAGGTACCGAGGCTGCAGGGAGGATCTGCCAACGTGACCACTGTCAGTTTCCTCCCATGCCTTATTTATGTTTCATTTTATTTTTTCAATCTTTTTTTATATTTTTATTTTAGAGACATGGGGATTTGTTCTGTTACGCAGGCTGGAGAATCACAGCTCACTACAGCCTCCACCTGCTGGGCTCAAGGGATCCTCCCACCTCAGCCTCCTGAGTAACTAGATTACAAGCAGGTGTCACTACACCTAGCGAATTTTCTTTTAATATTTTAAGGCTGATGTTTTCGTCCATGGGAAAGGAGAGGGAAAGGAGCTCCAGATGAGGATGAGAGAAAGGGAGGAAGGAATTGAAGACATTCAAGTGTGAGTGGGGAAATGCACAAAAAAGAAAAGGCTACGCAGGGCCAAGTGGACCCCTGACAACACAGACACACAGTAGGCACATGCTAGTGGTGCATGGCAGGGCGCTGTTCTGGGGGCTGTCCCGGCCTGGAGCGGGGCAGAGAGATTGCAGCTGACATTTTAACAATCACTCCTGAATGGCAATCCCTCACCCTCCCTTCCATGCCACTCCTTGACTCCTCAAGTCTGGTCAAGAGGCTCCAGGCTCTTTTTTGTTACCTTTCTCTGCACCACTGGTTGCCCTGGTAACAGCTGCAGCTGGCCTGTCTCCCACATCACAAGCTGTAATAAGAATCTCAGGCAGGTTTGTTCTGCTCTGCCAGCTTGCAGACAATAGGTGGAATGCTGACCCACAGCTCCGGTTTCAGAACCTGTCCCCACAGATGCCGCACAAGTAAGGGGAGGGAACGGGATCTGGGAGGAAAGGTGAGAAGGGGCTCAGGTAAGAGAAGGGACAGCAGGAACCAGGGATGTCCTGGAACTGCCCTATTACCACCTCTGGGACAACGGGCTGGATGGGAGTGCACAGTGGACGGATCTGCGGCTGAGTAGACAGCCGCACCTAAACGAAGCATCTGTCCAGCCTGCTCCCCCACTGTCCTTACCCAGTGGTCTGCCCAGCCTGC
>NW_022437040.1:5711113-5714061 GCF_009761245.1 Sapajus apella | reverse complement strand
ACCCAGTGGTCTGCCCAGCCTGCTCCTCCACTGTCCTTACCCAGTGGCTTCAGTGCAAACATGCTGTCCCGACCCACAAATGACCCAAAGCTTCCAGGGAGAGCAAATGTGCTGCAGGTGACAAAATTTGTATTCATAAAACAGATGATATTTGACTGGAACAGTAGGTGGGAACCAACAATTTTAAGAAAGATTTAGGAAAGGTTGGCTGAACAGAAATTGTCTGGAGAGGCCAGGCGTGGTGGCTCACACCTGTAATCCCAGCACTTTGGGAGGCCGAGGCGGGCAGATCATGAGGTCAGGAGATCGAAACCAGCCTGGCCGACATGGTGAAACCCCATCTCTACTAAAAATACAAAAAAATTAGCCAAGTATGATGGCACACACCTGTAGTCCCATCTACTCAGGAGGCTGAGGCAGGAGAATCGCTTGAACCCAGGATGCAGAGGTTGCAGTGAGCCAAGATCGAGCCACTGCACTCCAGGCTGGGCGACAGGATGAGTCTCCATCTCAAAAAAAAAAAAGAAAAAAGAAATTGTTTCGACAGTTCAAATCATTCACAAGCTCAGTGTGCGTCAACAGGGACGCAACAGCTTAGAACACAGATGCCAGCAGGAGGCACGTGTGCCAGGGTGTCACTTGCCTGGTGGCTGAGCACCCCTCAGGGAAAGTGTGTGGAGTCTTAGAAGTCAAGCTGACTGATGCAGTTTGAATTCACCTTCCAGTACAGCATTTAAAATGTTTGTCATTGTATAAATCAGAGGCTGTGTAATGTTGAGGTCAGTGACTTTAGGTAAAACTTAGAAGAATGCCCGGCACACCGAAAGTACAAATCATGGTTGCTACTGGTATTAGTGACTCAGCTGTTGCTTTCAAAAGCTTGATGAGTTGTTTTTGCCTGGAGGGCCCCAGACTCAGAATGCCTGGCCACCCTCAACACACTCGAACCTAAACTCCTAGTCACCTTGTATGGTCAGGCTGTGCCTGGCCACTCCCAACAGGAGATGAGTAAGAGGGACCAATGACCCTCTCCCCAGAGCAGCCGAGGCCACAAGCACAGCCCGTGGTGCTCCTCTGGCCCTTGGAGAGACCCACTAAGGAAGGGATGCTCTGCTGGCTGGTCCACAGGGGCCCAGTATTCTGAGAACCCACAGCTGCTGAGGAAACACGCTTCCACCGCCAGCTTCACACCCAGCATGTGCGGGAGCCGTGGGAAGCCACCACCCGTGCCTCCCTTCCTTAGCTAGAAACCTCTTCTTCTCCACTGGGTCTTGGGAAGACTGGACAGGGCATTACCCCACGAGAATGGAACATCGTGCAATCATCTGCTTGTTCAAAGGGGAGAAATCCTACTCCAGCTCAGTCTCTAGAAGAGATGTCTGTAGGCAGCCGGCACACACCAGCCCAGACGCCGTCGCAGGCTGGGAACTTAGCCAGGTCCTCTTGTTCTTAGTTTCTCCCCACCAACACGACAAGTGTTGATTTCAGGAGAGCCTGGAAACTTCTCCCTCCACCCAGACTTGTTGGAGAGGTGGCTTGCACAGTGCTTTGCAGAAACACAGTTCTCTGTTTTCAGGAGCTGCTCCCGGGAAGGTGAAGCTATGGTCTTTGAAAGCTTTGTAAAGTTCCCTGCATTTCAGAATCGCATTCTTTCCCATTTGCCTTTCCCACAAACCCAAAACAGATTGGAGCAATCGAAACTATGCTTAGAAAAAGAAAACCCTCATGTTGGAAAGCTGCCAAACCCCATCTTAAAAGCCCAATGTGGTCTCGCCCCAGTCGCCATGGCCCACGTTTTTTTCTTCTACTCATGTGTTACTGGTTTTGCAAACACTCTAGGTGTGTGATGCCAGATGCTATTCTAAGGGCTTGGCAAACAGTGACTCATTTCAACCTTATAACAACTCCATAAAGGAGACGCTGTTGTTAGCTTCATCCTCATTTTTGGAGGGGAAACTGAGGCATTGTACATGACTTATAAGTAACTAGGTTAGGATTCAGACCAGGCAGCAAACTCCAGAGTCCCTGGTCTTAACCCACAGCACTGCCTTTCACTCTGCCATGCTTGCTTGCATTTTCCAGGTAGACTAGAATCTTCTAGAAGGCAGAGATGGTATCTTTATAAAACATCTGTGAAAGGAAAATACATTGTGGGACCTTAAAGTCACTAAGCCAAAGGGAAAAGTCAAGCTGGGAACTACATCAGGCAAACCTGCCTCCCATTTTATTCTTAAATATGGTTGCTACACAGACAAAAATCTACACACCTTGCTCACAGCTTACCCACAAGGAAATTCCTGCGGACAAAGAACAGGCGGAACTCCAAGTCATTCCTCCGTGAGACCAAGGCATATGTGATGGCTCCCTTTGCCCTATTGTCTGAGTAAAAACGCAAATTCGGCCAGGCATGGTGGCTCATGCCTGTAATCCCAGCACTCTGGGAGGCTGAGACAGGCAGATCACAAGGTCAGGAGTTTGAGGCCAGCCTGACCAATATGGTGAAACCCCGTCTCTACTAAAAATACAAAAATTATCCAGACATGGTGGCACACACCTACAATCCCAGCCACTCAGGAGGCTGAGGCAGGAGAATCGTTTGAACCTGGGAGGCAGAGGTTGCAGTGAGCCAAGAACACACCACGGTACCCCGGCCTGAGTGACAGAGGGAGACTCCATCTCAAAAAAACATGCAGATTCACTGAGCTAGACTAAGGCATCAGTGATTATTCCTCTACGCCTCTCTCACATGTAAACTTCGGATTCAGTGAAAAGCTAATCAGAAACTCAAAAGAATGCAACTGTGGCTGGGTGCGGAGGCTCATGCCTGTAATCCCAGCACTTTGGGAGGCTGAGGTGGGCAGATCACTAGTTCAGGAGATTGACACCATCCTGGCTAACATGGTGAAACCCCATCTTTACTAAAAAAGAAAAAATATATATATATATAT
>NW_022437040.1:5697455-5711013 GCF_009761245.1 Sapajus apella | reverse complement strand
GCTGAGCTTATAGTGGTGGATGCCTGTATTCCCAGCTACTCGGGAGGCTGAGGCGGGAGGGTCGTTTGAACCCTGGAGGCGGAGGTTGCAGTGAGCCCAGATTGCACCACTGCACTCCAGCCTGGGCGGCAGAGCGAGACTCCATCTCCAAAAAAGCAAAAGAATGCAGCTGTTTGTCTCTTATCTACCTATGACATGGGAGCCCCCACTTTGAGTTGCCCCTGCCCTTCTGGACCAAAGCAATGTACATCTCACACACATCGATGGATGCCTCATGTCTCCCTAAAATGTAGAAAACCAAGCCGGGTCCCACACACCTGGGGCACGCATCGTCAGGCCCTCTCGGGGCTGTCACGAGCATGTCCTTCTCCTTGGCAAAAGGAACTTTCTAATGGATTGAGACCTGTCTTGGATACTTTTGGGTTCACACATCTTAGGGTGAGTCCTGCAGGCGTCTGACAAATGCCTTGTGATGATGTTGGCAGCAACAATGACCGAGAGGGTCCTTCCCCCATCTCACTAATTAGACCCTGGAGCTCTGGGAAGCGGGAGAAGCTGCCTGTGCTGAGGCAGCCGCTTCCTACAACCCACCCAAGTGCCCGAGAACCACTCCAAGTGCCCTGCAGCTCCAGGTCTGAGAGGGGCCTGGGCATGGGAGGGGAACGGTCTGGGGATGCCTGCTCTACTCGGGGGGACAGCTTCCCAGAGGCGCACAGCTGACCTCTGACCTTCCTGAAACCTGCGCCACCGCCCCTCCAGCTTCCCGGACTGCAAAACAGCGTCTTCTCTTGCATTGTTCTTTGAGGAAATTTGGCAGCAGGCACGGAAAATGTTTCTTACAGGCCCCACTCCGCACATGAAAGGCAGGCTGCTGTCTGCAGGGCCCCAGACTCCGCTGGATTCCCAGTGGGAATTCGCAGCTGGGGGAGTGGCCTGTCTCTTTTGTGGTGAGCCCTGGAGATGCCACGCTGGTGGGGAACAACAGCTGGCACTGGCGAGCTCCGAGCTCCCCTCTCACAGCTCCCTTGGCCTGCGCCCTGGGTCCAGGTGGGGCTGCAGCCATGTCCTCCAGGATGTCACAGGCCCGATGCCAGCAGGGGCTTCATTCACACACCGTGCATGGCAGGAGGGCCATCCACTCCCCAGACCTGGCTGTCACTACGCCCCTCCTTGCCCTGTCAGGGCTTGACTTTGAGCTCTGACATCAGCGTTTTGTTTCGGGAGACCCTCGGTGTTCACTAGAGCAAAGTCTGCTCTGCAGAATATGATACCCGGCGCCCACTCCTACCGTAGACTTGGGGTCCTCACCCAGGGGCCCTCAGAGGCTGGCGGGGGAAGGCTGACGTGTGACTCTGCTGGAAAAATGGCGAGCTGACATGGCTGTGCAGTTGGCTAGTGGGCGGCCTCTCTTCAGTGCTGGACTGCTTCAGCACCCCATCCAGAAACCAGAGGGCATTTTGAAGGTGATGCTAATTCCTCATGCTCCACTGGCATTGCTCCCTCAGGTACGAGCCTGTGTGTTCACAGCAACCCTGCAAAGTAGATGGGGTTGGAATTTTATTATACCCATTGAAGAGATGTGAAAACTGAGACCCAGAGAAGTGACGCCTCAAAGGGCAGCCACTGTGCCATTCATTCCAAGTCTTTTCCCTTTTACACCCTGCCAACAAGTAAGGCCACCTAAGGATGGGTGAGGGAAGCGAGGAGGAGAGCCACGAGGAATTCAACAGAGACTGCACAGCCCTGAGGGAAAGAATTTCTTTGAATCTGGGGCCCCTTTCCCAGCCTTCTGGGACCCCCGGTGGTCAGAATAAAGGAAGGTATCACCAGCCTCAGTGTCGCCCAACTCCCCTCCAAGTAGAACCCACCCAAAACTCAGCAAGTGCTTCCTGTGTCCGGGAGACCCTCTCCTGTTACTTCCTGTCTGTTTCCTCTACTTGGTAAGGGACACTCCTAGCCGAGGCTGCCTGTCCTTAAGGAGACCCAGGGACACGCAGCCACTGCCAGCCCAGGAGGGTGAACCTGATGGCTCTTGGGGAGGTGGCTGGGGAGGACCAGGGGCTGCCTAAAAATAGGCTCGTGCTGCAGGCCGTTGAGTGACAGCCTCTCCCGGCGCACAGCTGGGACCGTGTGACCGAGAAATGGGGGAGCAAGAGCCAGGGAGACTGAGTGTCCCCGGGGGGCTTAAGCAAAGCTATTTTGAAGCCCATTTATTGGGCGGCCAGGATGGGTCCCATGCTTTCCTGGTGCCCCTTGGAGGCACTGGGGAACGGGGAGACAATGGAGATAACAGCCTGGGACAAAGCTGGGTTAGCCAGAGGTAGGAACAAAAGGAACAGCAGAGAAAGTGGGGCAGGAAGGGGCTGCAGTACTGAGAAGCCGGAGGAAGAGCAGGTGAATTTCACCTACAGGGCCTCAGGCTGGCTCTGCGGAGCCACAGGACGCCTCCGCCACTCGAAGGTTTGGCTGGGAGGAGGTGGCCGGGGAGTGACTCGCTGGTGGCAGGTGAGCCCAGTCTCCAGGAAGGCAGGTTCTGCCCGTGCAGAGATGTGCCAGGTGAGGCACAAGCAGCCTGGGCACCGGGGGTCCTGGAGGCACCTCACCCACATCTGCAGCACTGGTAGGCAGGTCCCCTCCCATTGCCCAATTCCCAGCCCTGCCTCCCATTTCCACAGGTTCCTTAATACAGTATTCCATGGAAAACAACCACCACGGTGAAAGGCTCTGTCTGCTGCAATCAAACAGCTGTAGCAATTCCGGATGGCCCAGCCCCAGCCCGAGGCTCTGATCTGCAGCAGCTGAGGGCTCAGGGCTTTGGGACTCCTGTCAGCACTGGGTTCATCGGGCATCATCCCAGAGCCTGAGGTGTGAGGCCACCTCCTCTGAGCCCTCTCAGCCCTCTTTCCTACTGGCCTCGTTGTCCGTAAGCCCCATTAGAGTTGCAAAACTATTAAGTGCATGTGCCAAAGCATGAGACACAGTCCTTAACCAAAACAGGATTTTTACCTAGTTGGATAGAATATGTAAGTCAAAAAAATCGATGGCTTTCCAGTGCAACATATGGTAAGAAGCAGACAGGCGTTGGATGTAACCGCAGGGATGGAAGTTCTGGGAAGGGTCATCACAGCCGAGGTTGTTCGGGGCAGGCTTCATGGAGGATTTGGGACATGAATGGAGCTCAAGCTTCCCTTCAGTATGAAGAAAAGTGAAAGCAGAGGTCTGAGGGTAAAAGCAGGCAGGGCTCATGGGGAGCTAATGAAGGCATCTCCCTGGCTGGGTGAACTCCATGGGGGCACTGGAGGGATCACGAGGTGGGAGAGGAATTGGGGGCAGCCTTGAAGTCCAGGAAAAGAGCTTAGTCTCAATCCTGCAGGTACTGGGCTGCCGTCAGAGGTTTTAAAGGGAGTGGGGTGGCAGTAGGAACGGCAGTAGGGTTTTCCAAAGATTAATCTGGATGTAGGGCAGGGTGGACCGCAGCTGGAAAGAATAAAGACAGGAAGTCATCTCCAAGGCCCCGATTCTGCCGCAAAGCTGAGTGTGACCCCACAGTTTCCAGACTAGAGAATCTGACCCAGTGAAGCCCAGGAAGGCTCCTTACCGATAATTTCAGCACCTCGTGAAATGGCGTCCTTGTGGTTCAAAGCCAGCTGCATTTTGCATTTATTTGTTGAGGCTTCATCTACATGAAGCACTACCCTAGGCCACCAGCGCTCACTTAAAGGGAAGAGAGAATGTGATTGCCACTCCCACATGGTGTGCTGGAAGGTTCGGGAGATGCAGCTGACAAACCGACCTGAGGCGTTGAGTGCTGCGGCTGCCCTGCTGGGTGACGGGGTGGGCTGCGGGGTGGAATGTGCTCTCTGACCCCGCAGACGTCAAGGCCCGGCTGAGCTCCCAGAGGGCTGCCCGCATCTGTCCCTGTATCTCACGTGCCCCTCGGGAAGCCCGAGGCAGCGTCCCTGGCACAGATGCGGGGAACCCTCAAGGGTGGGTAGGGAACCTCAGCCTTTCAGCCCCAGGCACCCCAAGGGTTGGCCTCCTGCAGTGACTGCTGAGCTGGAGGTCTGCGCCGCAGGTGGAGGGGTGGCTGGCGTAGCTAAGCCTTCCTGGGAACAAGGAGCTGGGCCGCTCTCACCTGCCTCTTTCTTTCCTGACAGCTGTGGGAGATGTGTGAGCCTGAGCAGGCCCAGCAGCTAAGGGGAGGCTGTGTCAGCCCCAGCCCAGCCTGTGTGGCCTCTGCACGTGCATGCATACACACACACACCCTGGCACACATATCCCTAGAATGTAACAGAGACTCAGGATGGAGCCACTTGGTGCAGGGACTCACAACCTCCAAACTCCAGGTGCCACCTCTGCTAGGAGCATATGTCAACTGAGCTTAGACCAGCGCTGGTCACGGGATCTTGGACTGTGTTCTTGCCTGTTGTACCTCGGAGAAGATCCTTCCCATTCCCTTTCTTCTGTCCCCGAGAGAAACCCTAGCTTGCACTTCCCGTCGGGGTCTGTGCTGGGAGTCCCTTCAGCCCCCCCATTCCCCAGCAACAGCTGCTCCACCACCACCTAGGGACACAGGTAAACAGGTGGAGGAGGCCAACATGGTTTCCCGCCCGGGCCCCGGGCAGTCCTGCTCCTCGGGGTTGAACCCCTGCTTTCTGGAAACTTTCTCTTCCTTTGATACTTGGCAAACTTGGCCCACGATGCTTTGAAGTCTTCATCTTATAGACTCTCAGGATCCAGGCATGACGCTATCTGTGCAGCTCCAACACAGCTGCATTTTGCCTTTATTTCTCAAAACTTAGCATACACGAAGCACCAAGCTAGGTCATTAGCACAACTTTACCATTAAAGGAAGAGACGGCATGATGACCACTCTCAGGTGGTGTGTGGGAGGCGCGGGGACACGTGGCCAACAAATGGACCTGGAATATTAAGAGGATGGCACAAGAAAGAGTATTGCCCAGTGTCCACCATGCTCTTTGGGAGCTCAGTGCCATGGAAGGAGGGAGGGGCTCTCCAGGGCCATGGTGCACGGAAGTCTGAAAGATTTGAAGGAGGGAGCAACATGGTCCTATGTGAGACGCTGATATCAAAGCCGGGAATCAAGAATGTTCTTGACTTAGCAAGAGGAGTCCATGGAATTGCCCAGATCACAATGAATAGGGGGAAGGGAGCTGGCCGTGTCCCTGTGGTCACCAGCCGTCATCCAAGGGCAGCTTCTAAGCCCTGCTGGTGTCTCAGCTGGGGACGGCAGAAAGCCCTGCGAGAACCTGCCCGAGCTCTGTCGTTCCTTATGTGCCAATTAAATGTGATTAAGATTGCGTTCTCATTAGCTAAATAATTCATTAACGTTTTTGGTAGGAAATTTAGAAAATACGAGTGAGAAGAAAACAGAACGCGTGTTTTCATACCCACGGAGACGCTTCACCCTTCCAGTCTTTTTTCTACACATAAATGTATTTTTGTTAAGTTGTAATTTGTCAAATGAGGACACTGATTCAGTGAAAGTTAATATTAAATAGTGCTGTTGCTGCCCATGTTCACAGGGGGCCTAGTGACAATGACGACTCTCTGGGATGAAAACAGTCACTCTGTGGGAACAATGGACATTTTCTGTCACTTGGCTTTTGGACATACCATTTGTCTGGATGTATTTGTATGAAGAAAGCCAAGTCCCCTCCCTACCACCTCCTCATCCCCCCACCACCCCCATCCCCCCACCACCTCCTCATCCCCCCCACCCCCTCATCCCCTCCACCTCATCCCCCCACCACCCCCTCATCCCCTCCACCTTCTCATCCCCCAACACAATCATCTCAGTGCAGTTTCCTTTGTCTTCCAATGCCGCACACCTGTGACCCGATGCAGCTAGTGCTGCACAGGTGCGCCTTTTAAAAAGCTTCTTATACTCTCCCTTCTCTTGTTTAACTTCTTTGGTTCAAGAGCAGCTGACCCATGGGGCAGGAAAGTATATTAAAATATCCCTGTGGGCTGGGCGTGGCCAGCACATTGGGAGGCCAAGGCAGGCAGATCATCTGAGGTCAGGAGTTCAAGACCAGCCTGACCAACATGGTGAATTCCTGTCTCTCCTAAAAATATATAAATTAGCCAGGTGTGGTGGCGCATGCCTTGGGAGGCTGAAGCAGGAGAATCACTGGAACCTGGGAGGCAGAGGTTGCAGTGAGCCAAGATTGTGCCATTGTGTTCCAGCCTGGGAGACAAGAGCAAAACTCCATCTCAAAAAATAAAAATAAAAATATTCCCTGATCTCAGGAAAAGGTTGATCTTGGGAGAGGCGGGGCATGGATCACAAACAGTTGTCTAATGCACCATTAAATACGTTCCTGGGCTTGCACAGTGTAAAAGCTCAAGAGGGACTTGGAAATAACCAAGTCCCGCCACCTCCCTCTCTTCTGCCTTGCAGATGATGAAAATGGTTCCAGAAACAGGCTTATCAAAGCCCCAAGACGTTTCTGAGTCCTCACGTGGCTTCTGAGCAGCCTTTGTGCTGTGTAGCTCGGGTGCCTACGCATCAGACACATTTTCAGTGAGCTCACAGGAAATCACTGTGGCTCACACAGCTTCCTCGAAAAGGCAAAAATCACCGGGAGAAAGTCACAAGGTTTAAGAACTGTCTCAGCCTGAAAGGGTTAATGAAGGCTGGCAATGCAGCACCATCCCACCCGGGCTGGGACAGGAAAAGAACTCAGGAGCTGTTTTCTTCTCTGAAAGCCAATCCCAGTGGAGACTCTGGGGTTTTAAAAACCAAATGTCTCTACAACTTGAAATGAACGACTGCGTGACCTCAGCCATCATACACGCGTGGCCCCTACTGTTAAACCCTGAGCAGGGCTGGGCTCAGCACATCCCGTACATACCCGACGTCTGTGAGGCACATGTGAGAGGCAGAGCTGCCATCAGAACGGATTTCAGTTGGAAGGCCAGAGACTCTCCCTCAGTGAATGTTAGCGTCATCTGTTAGCAATTTCCCTGCTCCCATTAAAGCCAGACGCTAGATCCATTTGCATTGCTGCAGACCACCATAAGGGATTTGTTTTCATTGCTTGGATGTGAGTCTCTGAACCACATCAGTTACAGCCCTTTGTGTTACCGAAGGGGGAGTGTGAATGAGATGATGACAGTCTTGCTGCGGAATGGGTCACAGATTGTACGGAGCCGGAATTCTGTATTCACTGAAGGCAGGGGAGGGAAAAAAATCTAGATTCTAGGCTACAGAGACAATTCAAGTTCCACAAAATGTGAATGCCTTATCAGTCTCAGCAAAACCTAGCTCCTGCAGGCATTAGGCTATCGGGACCTGAAACTCAAGTGGAAGGAGTGATTTCCAAAGTTACAGAAACAAACATACCGTGATTGTTATTCCGAGTACTCATGCATGAAAAATTGAATCATTAACTAACCCTGTGCAGACATTTCTAAAACACACATTGGACTGGGACTGGAGAACTGGGCTTCCTCCTGCTTCTTCTGTGAATTTGTGCCGTGACCCTGGGAATGTCATGCAGATTCAGCCTCAGTTTCCACTTCTGTCCCATGAAGGGCTGAAGGGTTTAGATGATCTGAATTTCCCTCCCTCTCTAGCTCTCCAGGACTCGAGGCACCTTTATAAAGTAGGGAAGTAGAATCATCAGGATAGAAACTCTTGAAGAAATCATTGCGCCGGGTCAGTGAGGACAGCTGTAGCATGCCAAGCACTGCACAAAACATTTCAGACAGAAAGACCTGCGTCTCCCGGAGCTTTCTGCCCGAGACAAACCTGTGTGCAACAGCAAGCCTCCCTGGGCATGGCACTGAACCAGGACTCCAGGCCACAAAGGCTGCCATGGGAAGCTGTAGCTTCTCCAGCTCCCCAGTGGCACTGCTCAGCCCTCAAGGCAGACTCTCACCAGGTGAAGAGCCAGGGGGGCTATGCTGTGGGGGCAGGGGACCCTGGAAGTGCATGGGGAGCGGCCTTCACCCCTGCAGGGAATGCCTGAGCCTCCCAGATGGGCCTGACCTGGCCTGAGGATACCGCCCCTCCTGGAGGAGCCTCTCCACTGACACAGCCATCAAATCCTGGCAAATAGGGGAGCCTGGAACCAGGACTTCGCCAGCTGTCTTCTCCCTCGATCTCTTTTGTTTTCTGCAAGTGATGGATCGATGTACTCTGTAGGAAGTTCAGCCTGATAAGCCATTTCCTCCCCCGAAGATATCTGACTCACCTCCCCGCCCCCTCAGACTGCTCCGGACAGACAATGTGAGTGTTTTCCTGAGTTGTAATATACTGTGGCTTCTTCACTCCAGCCCCCACAAGTAGCTCTAGCTGTGCAGGAAGCCCAGGCTGGGGCCCTCAGGGCTTGCCCTCATCCTGCTTGTCTGCAAGAAATCCACTCATCTCCCGTTGCCACTCCAGAAGGACAGCAGGATGACACTGCCCAGACTCAAAAGAGCTTGGGATCCAGCTGTGGGGTGCAGCCAGGACCCCATGCCATGTCTGACGCCCACACAGGAGACCACCAGCCCAGTTTGCAAGGGAGTTCAAAGGCAGCACCAGCCAGGCAAGACCCTCACCCAGCTGCGAGCATCACAGCCTAAAGGCTACATGCAGAGCTAGTTCCCATTTTTAAAAGAATCTCAACTGTCCACCAACCACGTCTTCTAGATTTACCCACAAGGCTTGACAGCCTCAGAGGAAAGAGAGGAGATTCTCCCATCCTGTGCCCTTCTTTCTCTCTGTTGGGTGGCTGTGTGTACAGAGCACAAGCTACCACACACACACACACAATGTGCATACACACATGAGCATAAACATACATACACACAACACATATACGCACACACACGCACATACACACACAACACACATACACATAGATACACGCACATACACACACAGGTACATCCACTTGCACACACATACATGCACATACACGCACATGCATACATGCACACACACGTACATACACATGCACACACGTGCAGAGTGCAGTTCACAGTGGCCATGCATGTGCAGCCCCATCCAGTGGGCAAAGGGAGCAATGATTAGCTGCCTGGCCCGAGATGTGGCCCAGACAGCCCTGCTCTGTCCACCTGGAGTGGCCGCTGCACCTGCCTCCTGCAGAGGGTGCTCTTGGCCTGCGAAGAGGTGAGCTGCCCCTGCCCTTCACTGCTCCTGCTCACACCCATCATCCGTGAGCCACTACGGACTCCCTTCTGGGTGTGCCCGCCGCGGTCTGCGTGTCCCACAGAAATTACCCAGGGCTGGCACAGCGGCTCTCAGCAGAATGCCAGGCACAGCTCCCAGGGGCACTGGTCCTAGACAGGTGAGAACACATAAGGGCTGACACCCCTGAAAAGGCCTGGGGCGGCAGGTGAGTCACTGGGAGGAAGACTCAGGAGCCGGAGAGGAAGAGCCCATCCCTGGAGGCTTCTGAGCAGAGGCTGGGCAGCCCCAGCAGGTCAGTGTCAGGTAACAAGGCTCCAAAGCTCTGCTGATGCTGAGACCCCACGAGGCTGCATCCTGGCAGCCGGGCCTGCTGCCGAGTGAGCTGGAAGTGGGTTTCCTGGACATGAAAGCCATGCCATGACCTGAGAAAGGAGAGTGGCTAAGGAGGAGAGGGCAGCGGGGGACGCTTCCCTGGTGGGGGGATGCTCCCCACCCCTCCCTTTAGCACTGAGGGACCCAAGCAGCTGCAGAAGAGCAGGGACCGGAGCCGCTGTCACGGCCTGGGTTGAAATGTCAATGCCACAGGGTTTCCTTTCCCTGAATTTTACCCTTTCCTCTTCCCTGTTGACTTTTCTGCCTCAATATCCCTGAGTACAAATCGCCAGGACACCACCAGCAGCTCAGTGGGTCCTTGTATGTGGCAGGTACATGTATTATTATCTCATTTAATCCCGAGGGAGGCATGAGGCAGGCTGGGGCAGAAACAGCCTGCACATTTTTCTGGCTTTTGGTTCTAAAACCCCGAACCCCCAGGGGGAAGGGGGAAGGTGGAATGGGCAGAGGGCTTGAGGAAGCTTGAGGGAGAAGGATCTTTCCAACAAGGGATTCATCAGGCCTGACAGGAAGGAGCAAAGGGAGGGGTAGAAAGAACAACAGAGGGAAAGAGAGAGCAAGAGAAAGAAGGAGAGAGAGAGAAGAACGAGAGGGAAAGAGAACGAGAGACAGAATGAGAGAGAGGAGAGAGAATGAGAGTGAGATGAGAGCGAGACCGTGAGAAAGAAAGAAGAATGCGAGAGAGAGCTAGAGAGAAGGAGAATGGGAGAGAGAGAGGAGAGAGAAAAGAGAATGAGAGAGAGAAAAGGAGAGAGAGAATCAAGGGGAGAGAGCGAGCGTGAATCCTGGGGGAACTGTGCCCACGTTCTCAGCTCCTCTGAGGGACACAGCTGAACTCTGAAGGGGGCAGATGGACCCCCATCTCCCTCGCCTCCTGCCCAGGAAGCCCGAGTGCCATGAGACCAGACCTCGGGGTCTCAGCTTCCCCCATGCACATGAAGCATAAAGGCCCCACGAGGAAATAAGCGCCCCGAGGCCCCAGGGTTACCCCACAGTCTTTGGGTAGAGAGAGCCGGAGAAGGACTGACCTGAGTTTCCCGGCACCCTGGCACCCCGACCTGCATCGGATGTCAAGTTATTACAGGAACACAAAGTGTGCTCTATTTCCTTTGCAACTGAGTTTTTGGACCAGCCTTTACCTATGAGACATTTGTTTTTAATTCCAGCTTAACACCTGGTAGTTCCTCGTGTTTATTGAATGACTATATGGCAGAGTCAAAAAGAGTGCCGCCGTAGAGGCAACAGAGAAGGACGATCGGCCGGTGGTTCTCAAAGTGTGGCAGAGGAACCCCTGCAGGGTTCCAGATCCTTTAGAATAATTCTAAGACACGAATTGCCTTCATTCTCATTCTCTCACAGTGAAGCTTCCAGAAGCTACGTAACATGCGATTCAATTCTGATAGAATGCTGATGATAGATTATTATTATTTTTTTTTTTTGACACAGAGTCTCACTCTGTTGCCCAGGCTGGAGTCCAGTGGTATGATCTCGGCTTACTGCAACCTCCGCCTCCGAGGTTCAAGTGATTCTCCTGCCTCAGCCTCCTGAGTAGCTGGGATTACAGATGTGTGTCACCACACCCAGCTAATTTTTGCATTTTTAGTAGAGACGGAGTTTCACCATGTTGGCCAGGCTAGTCTCGAACTCCCGACCTCAGGTCATTCACCCACCCCAGCCTCCCAAAGTGCTGGGATTACAGGCATGAGCCACCATGCCTGGCCTCCCCTCCGCCTTTAACCACCTCTAACTCTTGGTTCTTTCGCAGCAGAGGCAGAGACTGGGAGCTCAAAAGGCCCAAGAGGCCCTCCTCAAAAGCCTGGCTCTGTGGAGCACACCACGAGAATGCCACAGCACGGATCTGCTGGCTAAAAATAACCACCTGAGACCTGGGGTCAGAGCGCTCCTCCCAGGGCCCAGAGGAGAGGAGTGATGTCAGCACCCCGGAGCCAGCAGCATTCCTGGGCGCACAGGTCTGTGGGGGACTGCTCAGGAATCCGCCAACCTTCTATGCCTCCAGAAATGTCACCTCTAATCCCTGCCTGAGCCCAGAGTGTCTGCCTGTCTGTGTGCCTGTCTGTATGCATGTGTGTGTATGCACGTGTGCACCACACTCCATCAAATGCAAGAAGTAATCCGATCTAGGCTCTGACGTCCTTTCAGGGAAGACTTACAGAGAAACAAAGCTCTGAGCCCTGTGTTTCAGGAAGTCACCCCCACGTTGTGGCCTCAGCAAGCAGAAACTCAAAGGAGCAGTTGGAGGTGTAAGACCCAGCAGTGACAGTGCCCTTCCTGCCTCCTGCGCAGAGGCCCTCCTGCTTCTCTCTTCCAGACCCACGCACGCTCTCCTCTGTGGGGCTATTAGAAACCTACTCTGAAACTGTTATAAATAATCATAAACAAACACGAGTTATTTCTGAAACATTCCCAGGAATAGCCAACTGCCCAAATAGCCAAGGTTGTTCTTCAAGTCCTGGGAAAAATAGAAATGTGGGTATGGTTTATTTTTCCTTTGCCCAAAGCAGAATCCTTGGTCATCACAACTAATTTTAGTTTTCTGTTTTTATATTTCATCCTATCATTGTGTAGCCTAGGAAAAGACAGAAGAGAGGGGAGGGAGAGAGACTGGGAAAGAATGAGAAGGAGAGAGAGAGAATGAGCACCAAGGGAAGAGGGGAGGAAGAGTCTGTTCTTCAACGCCTGCTCCCGTGATAGCATTTGGAAAAACAGACTAGTCTTCAAGATTTCCTTGGCCCTGCTAGATGTGAATTTTAAAGACCCAAGGTGGTGGGTGAGCCATAGAGAAATGTTATAAGCTTCCAAATCTCCTGAAACTCAGATAATAAGTGGAAATGTAGGCAGGTTAAAAAAAAAAAGAGAGAGAAGCCACGATGAAGCCTACAGCTCACCCAAGGCATCAGAAAAGGACTTTGCAGTGAGCAAGGAGGGTCTGGAATTGACATGCTTCAGGGCCAGCCATGGTGACTCATGCATTTAATCTTGGAGCTTTGGGAGGCCAAGGTGGGCAGATCACTCAGGCTAGGATTTGAAGACAAGCCTGGGCACCATAGCAAGGCTGCATCCCTACAAAAATTACAAAACTTAGCCAGGCATGGTGGCGTGAGCCTGTAGTCCCAGCTTCTCAGGAGGCTGAGGCAGGAGGATCACCGGAGCCCAGACATTGGAGGCTGCAGTGAGCTACGATCACACTACTGCACTCCAGCCTGAGTGGATCCTATCTCCTAAAAACTGCAAAAGCTTTCACAAGGGCACCTGGACACTGGAAATGCCTCTGTTTCCCACGTGCTGCTATGGCGGAGAACAGGCAATAGACACCCCCGATAAATCCCCAGCAGTGAGCTGCACTCGGGGCCAGCCAACTCTGACCACTTCCTCCCTTGGCTATAAGCAATTCAGCATGTTTAACGAGTCACTGCTGAGATGCCAGACAGTGCTCAGGGCTGGGTCCATGCGCTGAGGCTGACAAAGCCATCCTTGCTCTCAGGAAAGACTAGTGAAGAAGAGTTCTGTCCTGGGACTCTGGAGGGGAACCCCTCCAGCTGACATACCCCTGACCAGGCCCTCACTGGCCAGGACGGGACCCAGAGGTCCTAACACCAGCCAGACCTTGTACCCCCTGCCCTTGGCACTGGTCTGGAATCCTCGAAGCAGCCACAGGAGCCCCAGAACCTCCTCATTTGTTCCTAATCTGCCCTCTCCAGACCCCATCTTCACCCAGTTTAGAACACGTGGCTCTCTCCCTGACTGCAGTCGGCTGCTGGCACTGTGTGGATTTGATGCTGGCTTTTAGCCTACCTGGCGTCAGCTTTTCCCAGAAGATCGCGCTGGACTTGAGTTTCATTTCTCAATGCACGCCGCTAATTCAGCCCTGGCCAAATGAGCTCTCAACACCACACACAGCCTGGAAGAGTGCATGGACACATCAGTACTCTGCCCTAAGCTCCAACATGCTATTCCTGCTGCAGCCTCAACACAGACACC